>NC_133860.1:377500-683333 GCF_047830755.1 Zonotrichia albicollis | reverse complement strand
ACTACCTATTACTACTCTGAAAAAGAGCTCTCATCTCCAGGATTTCATTCCTCACAGTGCCTTCCTGCCTTCCTTGCTGCCTTCCTGCCTCCCTCCCTCCCTCCCTCCCTGCCTCCCTCCCTCCCGTCCTTCCATGGAGTTATTGCCAGTTAAATTACAAGCCATGCCATTAACTTACAAAATCAGTAGTATTTGAGGCTTTTGCAGGCAGCATTCATGACACACTTGCACAAGCACTGATGCTTTCATCAACCAGGATTTTATCTGTGAAATTATTAGCATGAACCCACAGAATTACTGAAATGATGAAAATGCAGCTGGTCTTGATATACTGTCAATAACTCATTCATCCCATTAATGGTTCTGAGTACAGATCTTGTGGATTTAACACAAACCATGTTTTGCACTCTCGACCACTCTGCTTGAAGCTGCTCAGACTCTTGGCTTTGACAATCCGGAAAGGAAAAAATCCTCACTCTCTCTGTTCTGCAATCTAATACCAACTTAAAGCTGGACAAAGAGATTCTTGTAGGAATTGCTACAAGGTGTCGCAACAGACACCTCACTTTTCTAGGGAAAATGAGGCTGTACCTTTATGAGCTAATTCATTTTTCACCTCTGTGGGAGACAGAGTGCAATTACTTGTTTTGAGAGCAAGTTGGGGAAGGGGTTCTGGAAGAGAAGGATGCACCAGATCCAGGCAGCATGAGCATTAAACTTTACAAAGAATCAGAATATAGATAGATATAGATGAAATATATAGATATAGATATAGATATAGATATAGATATAGATATAGATATAGATATAGATAGATATAGATAGATAGATAGATAGATAGATAGATAGATAGATAGATAGATATAGATGAGCACAGAATTGTTCTCTGTGAAAGAAGAAAAAGCAAAAAATCACTTTAGCAGTTGTTATATTTATTTAAGATTTCCATTAAAAATAAACCTCATTACTCTTGCTCCCATATTCACTGCAGCCTGAGCTAGCATCTATCACCACTCTGAATTGCCAAGAAGTTGGCTAATCGTCCATTTCATTACTCTTTCTGGCAGCTGTGCAAGATGGCACACAACTGGAAGTAAACTGTTAAAAGTTCCAAAGTGTTCTGTGATTAGTGGGAATTAATGTGAATCAGGACTTGAAGAGCCACCATAGATTGCTGTGCATAATGTTTTCAAAGGGAACCTGATTTCTTACTGGAAAAGCAAACAGGGTGAGTGATGTACCTTGGAGTGGCTTGGATCTTGATGTACCTTGGTGGTAAGGATCTCCAGGGTCAGGGACTCTCTGCTTTGCTTCCACTCATACCCTGGGGTGGTTGCAGCCACCTTTGGGTGTCAGTTCCCAAACTGTGTGTCAGAACTGGAGGACTGAGTTCCTTGTGGGGACGGAGCTCTGTGGTGGTGCACACAGGGAGCCTTGGCTTTGTGGTGCCAAGAACATCCCTGCATCTGCAGTGGCTGGATACCAGGTATCCATCAAAGCTTCTCTCCCACTCCCCTCCTCAGGTGGACAGGGGAGAGAAAGTATAACAAAGGTTGCATAAGTTAAGGAACAACATCGCAGGAAAAACAGGCTGAACTTGGGGGTGTTAACTGATAAATAAATCAGGGCAGGATAATGAGAAGTAAAGTAAGTCTTGAAAGCATGGGGCATGGGGGTTGGGTCAGTTTATCACGTTTTTTTCTCCAGCTGCTCAGGCAGAGGAGTTATTCCCCTGCAGCACTGTGGCATCCATCCCACAGGAGTCAGTTTTCCATGAACTGCTCCAAGGTGAGTCTATCCCAAGAGCAGCAGTTCTCCATGAGCTATTGCCACGTGGGTCACACTCCATGGGGCCAGTCCTTCAGGCACAACCTGCTCCAGTGTGGGCTCCCCTCTCACAATGTCACAGGTCCCTGCCAGGACCTTGCTCCAGCACAGGCCTCCCACAAGGTCACAGCCTCTCACAGGCATCCCCCTGGTCCAGCATGGGCTCCTCCAGGGGCTGCAGGTGGATCTCTGCAGCCCTGTGCCCCCCTCGGGCTGCAGGGCAACCTGAGATCCATGCCTGCAGCACCTCCTGCCCCTCCTTCTCTACTGGGGTCTGCAGAGTTGCTCCTCTCACATACTCTCACTCTGCTCTTCACTGTCTGCAATTACATCTGCACAATAACCTTTTTTTCCTTCCTAAATATGTTTTCTCAGAGCCATTACCATTGTCCCTGATGGCCTTGGCCAGGGCTGGGTGCACCGTGCAACACTGGCTCTCCTGAACTTGGAGAAGTTTCCAGCAGCTTCTCCCAGAAGCCAGCCCTGTAGCCCCCTGTTTCCAAACCCTGGCTACAAAAACCCTGTACAATCTTTGGGCTGGGCAGTTAGCAGTGGAGGTTGAGTTGTCCAGGGCCAACACAGAGGGCGACAAAAAACTTCAGGGCTTAGGTAATGCCAACACCTGGACTTACTGGACTAGTGCCTTATTTTCCTCCAGAAACCAAACTGAGCCACTGCATTAAGCACATCCCTTTTCATCCCAAACTCCTGGTTGAGAGCTACTCCACCATCATATTTTGCTGTTCCCCTGCAGTCAGTTTCTGCAAGACATTTGCCCTGCAGAGACAGGTCTGGGGCTGCGAATGCTGCCCTTGGCATTGAACCTGGGCTGAGATCCCGTGTGGGCACGGGTGTCCTGACAGAGCTGGGACCACGGCTGGTGCTTCCCAGCTTGCTGTGAGAGCAAGGGCTCTTTGCTGCTGGCTGTGTGCTCTGTCCCGGTGCAGCTGCTGTTGGATGCTGTGAGTTATCTGGCAGCAGAATTCAACTTATAAGGATTGATTCAAAAACAAGTGGATGGAAGAGTAATGACAAAACATAATAAAACACTTCCCAAAACCACACCGCCTTAAACAAGCATTTGGCAGCTGATTTCAGTTTCTTTTTTTAAAGAAGGCCTTTGTCTGAAATTAGGTGCTCCCCTGGGTTCCGAGTCGACACCAGAAAAGCTGCCAATTGCCCAGGACAACATGTGAGATTAAAGAAATATGGTGTTTCCTTGCACTGCAGTTCCTGGGAAAAGCATGTGAGATTAAATAAATATGTTATTGCCTTTGCACTGTAGTTCCTGAGTAAGAAAACATCACCAGTAAATCATCCAGGCCCAGAAAAACAACCAGGGAAATATACCCCAGAGCATTGAGCTTGTAGTTTTGCTGGGTTGTTTTTTTCCCCAACAACCTTGTATTACACATCTGAAATGATCTCACTGATTCTGCAGAACAGTTTTTTGTCTCTCTTGTTGGCAAGAACACAACTTGGCAGTGTGGTGACTTGGGTGAGTTAACACACCTCAGGTCACAAGCACTCTCAGAGAAATTGATGGATTTCTTTTACTCAACTCCTTTTTTGTTCTTGTTGTTATGTGTTCTTATTTTGCCAATTAACAAAACAAAAGACAAATAATATTCAAAGCAGTTTCCTTTTGCTGTTCCTCCTTTTCTATTTTTCCCAAGGGGAAAGAAATCATAAAACAATGTTCACTTCCCAAGCTAATCTTCTTATGTATTCTTTTGCAGTTAAGCGCAAATAACATCAATATGCAGACAGTACAAAATACAATTTATATGGAATTAAAAAAAATATGGGTGAACACATATGCATTAAAAAAAAATCTTTGCATAGGTGTATGCAAAGCATAATTTTATTTATGCAGGTCCAAGAGCCACACTGCATATACCCGTGATGATTCCAGAAGCCACATTGCTTTTCTTTATTGTGCCTATTTATTTTATAAAATGCCTATATGTATGCCTATACACATGCAGGGGTGGATCTGTACAGTTCTCAGTAATGCATAAATATCTACAGAGATGCACGCATGCATCTCTTTTGGGTTTTATGGTATTTTAGGGGTTTTATCATAAGTGGTACATTTTATTACTACTTATGGAACTGAGCTCTTATTTCAATTTTCTTACAATTTTATGTCTTTTCTGTTTCCAGTTTCTGGCTTCTGCACAGAGTGAAACTGGTCTCTGGAGGTTACTCTTCTTAAAACAGATGAGTGCACAGCAAGGGAACCAAGCTATTTAATAAATTAATCATAAAAAGATGGTTAATAGTCAGACACTATTAGACAATATGTTTGATTTGGGAGACAGTTTCATTGAGATTGTCAGATTTTTTTTCATCAAACATTTAAATCATGCTAAAAGAAGTGAAATATCAAGGTCAGTTCTAAAACTGTTTCATTCAAAATGCAAATGCTGTTTGACCTTCCTGTGCTCTTGGTTTCTATCAGTGTAATTTTACTGGTGCAGTTTTATTACATTTGTCTCAGGATGAAGGTGCTGAAAGTATTGGATTGTCTTCCCTTGTAGCTTTCTCCCCCTTCTCTATTCATCTTTAGTAAGTTTTAAATTAGAAGACATATACTAAGAGATAGTTCAAAGGCATGTTAAGGAAATTAATGTTGTGTATCTCAGACACTGAAATTAGGACTGCAGGAACTGTTTCCCTTCATAAACTGTGATGACTTGCACTCACAGCCTTGGACTTAGCCACCTCATGGTAATTGCATCTGTGTGTCATATCCAGTACTACCAAAAATCACCCTCTAAAATCATTAGAAGGAGCTCTGTCATCACTTCAAAATGAGGGTCACCACTTCATGGATTGCAGCTTACATCTCTGAACGTCAAAGTGGGCCAAGGCCAGCCCCAGATACCTTTTATTTTCTCCTTTGGAATCACAGTGTCACCCATCCATGCTCCACAGGACATTGATGCCTGATTACAGCTCTCCTTGACGTGTGCTTAAATGACAGGATAACATCTAAGAAGCTGCACTTTAGGATGTTCCAGAGAGGTGTGATCCCTTAAATTCCCAAGCAGTGAAGTCATATGTAAAGAGAAAATGCTGCTCTAAATATTCTGCATTTTACGTGGGAGATGAAATTGTTAGCCTTCGTTTTCAACTTGCTCTTATTTCATAGCAGTTTTTTAAACTAAAGATAGAAATAAAACCAGGACTAGAAGTATTGCTGCACTGCAACTTTTTACTCATCCCAGTCTGATTAAAGCTGCCATACGCTTATATTTATGCATTTACAACATTTTGAAATATTTGCAATAAAATTCAAGCATCTCCTGGTTGAGAAGAATGGCATGTAACCTTTATATACTTTTGTATACAAAGCTTAGAGAAATGCCCTTTAAACTCCATGAAGGAATTAATTCTCAGTCACTTCAGGGTGATATGTTCTGAGTGAGAGCACTGCCAGATACTGTGTATGGTCCACAAAACACTTCTGTGCTCTAAAAAGAAAATTTGGGGTAGTTCTCTTTTCTTTCTTTTTTTTTTTTTTTTAACCAAATGGGAATATAACCAGTGTTCTTAGCTTTTTATTACTTCTTTTTACTTCATGAGCCATGTTACACACCCAGCACTGTTTCCATATGCTGTTGAATTTCAGGTAGGAATGAGGTTAGTGGTGGACGAAGCGTGAGATCCCTGGCACAATGATAACATCTGCTCATATAAAACCAACAGCATCCCGAGATGCACACACACATTTATCAGCCACGAGATTTGGAAACTGGCCTTGCTCCAGCTGGAGAGGCCTCGTTTGGAAGACTGCTTGCAGTTCCTCACACTCAGCTCTGGAATGGCTCACACAGCAAAGGGGAGAATAGAGCATATGGCTGTGAGAGAGATAAAGGGACCAGGAGATAATGGATCTCTGGAAAAGCAGGAGAAAATGCAGGGGCTTGACATCTCCTGAGAAAGTGGGACATGCAGCAGCATCTCAATGAGGAGGCACGAGGTATGCAGAAGCCTGAGTGAGTGGCTGTGGAGCTGGAATGAGCCAGTGCTAAATGAGGAAGCAAAGAATTCTGGCAGCATTTCCCTACAAGACAGTGAATATAGCATGAGAGATTAAGCTGTTAACATCATCAGCAGAAAGGCAATTCAGAAAGTCTGACAGCTGGCAGGAGGGCATAGACATTAGTAAAGAAATAGAACAAAAGCAGGTAAATCAAAGGGTGTGCTGTGTTTTCCCCTGCTCCATTAAAATTCCCTTCCTGACAGGGCAGCATGCAGCACCTGAGAGGGCAATACATGTGGGACACCACAGCAAAGCCAACTGGAGAGCCACCAAGAGAGTTACCAGATCCAGAATTTGAATTTTAGATGCCTTTAATACTTCAGTCTCCAGTTACAGCAACAAAGCTGATTCCAAGGGGCCCAGGACTGATACCAGTCTATGGATCAGGTGAGGGACACAGAGGCCTTTTCCTCCAGCACTGGCCCCCAGCAGTGAGAGTTTTCACCCTCAGGGCATGGGCACCCTTCACTGTGAGCCACAGCGTGTCCCCTGGGGGGAGAAATTCTGCTGGAGCCAGGAAATAAACAATCGGATGGATGGATGAATGGATGGATGGATGAATGGATGGACGGATGGACAGCAGTTCAGGTCTGGACATGCAAAAGGGAGTTGTTAAGGGGATCCACAAAATTTCACATCTCAGCCTTGGGATACTATTTTGTTCCCACAGCAATTCCCACAGAAATGGCTGCCAAAAAGACAATTTACTTCTGTAAAAACTCACCTTAAAATGAGAGTGTAGTGTCATGCAACTTGTCTGAAAGGGAATCAATACAGACTTTCTCCCAAACCTCCTAAATAAAAGCAGGAATTTACCAAGAGGGGATAGTATTATGGATTTTATCCAAATTCTGATGCCAGCTGTACTTTCCCTTACAGTTATCTGCACAGCCACTTTTCCATCTCCTTATTTTTAAAAGAATGACTTCTGACTGAAGTGTCCCACATGGGCACCCAGCAGGATGCAGATTAAGCAGCTCCCTGGCTTTGTGCAGAGACAGGGAAGCACTGCTGTCTCTGCTTGGGCCCAACAAACAGATGGAATCTCACTGTCCCTGGGGAAACAGCTCCAGTTTAACAGAGGGATCACAAACAGCTTTCTGTTCCTAAAGCCTGTCCAAATAAAACAAATTCCATCCCAGCTATGCTACAGCACAGACAGAAGGGAGGAACTTGTTTCTGCAACCGTGACCAGCTGCATGGACTGCATAATGAGACCAGAATTGATTCATGGAACACAGATAAATCATCATCAGGCAGGTGAATCTCATGGTTTGTGGGAGAAGGAATGGCTAAAAAGCACTACATTGTTTTGTCACATGTGATCCATCCTCTTCCTCATCTCTCCAGGAAAAGAAAATAATTTAATCTTTGTGTTTTTGTTCAGATAGATACATAAAAACAGGATTTGTCATGTTGTACCTGTCTATCAATTACTTTTCCTGACGCAGTCTGGTTAATATAAAACACTATTATGTAAAATGATCATTTCCTCAATAGTGGCCCTAGATTTTGACCGGCAACTGTATAACCATCAGACTTTTCTTGCATTCTAGGAGTGACTATTACACATTATTTTTAAAAATATTCTACGGTCAGAAGACCTGCAGTCTGAGCTGACTCATCGTATGGACAAGGCCAGAGTGGAATAGTTCAGCTGTAATTCCTATTTAAAATTACCAAAAATCAGTTAGTTGTACAGTCAAACTTTCTAAAACTTTCTTCTGTTTCCTTAGAAGAGTCTAATCAGAAATCAGACATGGGGTATTATTGTCTCCCTGGGGTTTTTGAGCCTCCAATACCACTTTAGCCAATTTTTAACAGGCTCTTGTTTAATAAGTGCATTTGTATGGAATGTGCTGTTATCACAGCAGCTTGGGAAAACTCCAAGGTTTCAAGGTTTCCAGTGTTGCATTGGGGTGGGTTGGGGTTTTTTGTGTTTTTTTTTTTTTTTTGTTTTGTTTTGTTTGTTTGTTTGTTTGTTTTGTTTTGTTTTGTTTTGTTTTGTTTGTTTTGTTTTTTTTTTTTTTTTGGTTGTTGTTGTTTTTAAATACACATTTTTTTAGTAATATTTCCTCTCTATTCTATCTGCAAACCCTCCAATAAATTCTCAGCAAAATTTTCACTGACATTGAAACCTCACTGTAAAATCAGTAATGAGATGTTTGGATATTTTTCTGAGATAGAAGGTGGCTTAAATGTTAAAAAAATAAAAAGATTTTGTTAGATTTTTTTGGGGGTGTTTATATATTTTTTTTCCAGAGTCACCATCTAATTCTATTTCAGACAGACATGGGTAGGAGTAGGAGGGCTCAGTTCTGTGCCCCTTCACAGTGATGTGTTTAAAACCTTGGTCTTAGAACATTTTGGTATCTTCACAGAAGTTTTACAGGATAGAGAAAGTAAACCTCTTGTGGATGAGCAAAATGTTTGCAGGGAGAGTGTAACTATGGAAGTTGCCATCTGCCTTGTCTCTCTCTAAAATTAGGCAAGATTAGATCCAAAGTTTGCTCTTGATTTTAAAGGTTGACCTAAAACAGAAGTTCAAATGCCTTTGGAGGCTGAGAATGGGATCTGTCCCATCACAGACCTCTTCTGTCACCAGCAGTGCAGGGATGTCATGCAGCTAAGGTTCAGGATGAGGAAAATACCAGGACCTGCTGATCTAAAAGTGCCCTAGAAATTCTGGGATATTTCTGTAAGAGTGCACCATCCTCATCCTCACAACATAGTGGTGGTTTTCTGTGTCCCTGAAAACTCTTTTCAAACCTTCAATATAAACAAAAAGGCCTAGAGATGATAAGAGATTCAGTTATTACTTTACAGTAACTATATATATATATAGTTACTATATATATGCATATATATAGTTACTATATATATATATATATATATATATAACCTTTTTCAGGATGAAGTGGTTTAATAGGTGAAGTACTGATGTGAAACTAAGACAGGAAAATAAAAATAAAAAATGCAGCCTACTTTTACTACATTTTTTAATCCAGGCTCCTCTTACTTCTTTGGAGACTTGCAAAATGAACCATCTATCTCAAATTATCACCTCTTTTTCTGACTTGGTTTTATGGTATCAAGTATCTGGAAAGCACAGTCATCATAGGTGTTTATGGGAATGTCTCACCCCAAATTTTTCTCAGCTCCTGTATAGTTAAGCAAACACATATTGTTGGTTTTGGATCAGAACAATAATCAGTAGATGAGAAGGAAAAGTAGTTCCTAAACTCTCCTCCAGACATCTCTCCAACAGAGATGTTGATGTGCAATGAAGCTGACCTGGAGTGCAAACCCTGAACCCACCCACCAACCCCAAATCTGGCGGCTTTTTCTCTGGCCTCCATGGCAGTGTCTGTCTTTTAGGCTGCCTTCCAAACAGAACATTAATGGGTCAGAAGCTAACACTACTACTGAATTTTGAAGGAATCAGAGAAGTTTCATGGCCTGATGTTGCAGTGCGAGGTAAGACCCTGTTTCACTCATCCTGGTTCTTTCCCCAGGTGTGCCAATAACCTCTCCCTTCCCCTCCCCTTGCCTCCTGCTGAGAGCTGTCTGTCAATCTCAGTAGGCCAGCAAGGCCCTCATCTGTTTGGCAAAGTTCAAAAGATGCCTCTCAGCCCTGGGGACAGTTGGGCCATCCAAGTGCCATTTGTCCCCTGAGCCTTCCCCCCTCCTCCCTGGTGGGTGGCACACCTACCCCTTCCCCTGCCCCTTTCCCCAGGCTTAAAAGGACACTGGGACCACGCGGCCCGGTATTCTGTGGGAGCTGTTACAAGATTGAGAGATCTGTGTACCAGGAATAAAGCTCTGGATCTAAACCCTCCAGCAGAACCCGGCTCCTTTTCACTTCACCTCACCTGAAGCCTCTCCACCAGAGGTAACACTGAGTTCCAGCATGCCTGAACTTGTTCCAAGTGCCAGCTGCAACATCGAGCCAGCCAAAGGTGTCTCTGAGGTGAAAACCATCTCAGTTGCTGTGTCTGCTCAAGCAGCAAGGGCCAGACGAGCCAGGCACATTCCATCCGGCAATACTGGTATTTATTTCCAATAGCCTAATCCCCCCAGGATTGTTTGACACCAAGGTACAGGAATTGCAGTAAGCAATCCACAGGTTTTAAGTCTTTGCAGTGCCGAGTACAGTCTGCAAATGGGAGCTCAATCTCTCTGTTTATAAAATTAGACAGACATAGCAAAATACTTGGGTCTTATGAATCCCAGCAAATGAATTAGTCTACAGTAAAGTTCCCAAAGAAATGAGACTGTTGTCACCAAAATTGTGAAGTTTTTTTCCAATTAAGAATTTGAGTGGGAGATTAAGGCCATGAGGCACAAAGGTAACTGGAAGTCTAGTTAAAATGGCAGGCAAAATCTGAGGAAATGTTCTGCCTCTCCCATTCATCCAATGGGCAGGAGGCGAATGGCCTGTAGGGCAGAAATTCTGCACCACTGAACTCTTAATTCTGTAAATTTTGGTTGAGTTCTGGGTTAAAGACCCCTACCACCCACTGTTTCAAAATTCACCACAACTGAGAAGAAAAAAATTCCATGGGATTGCTCTATTTTTTTTTTGTTGAAGTGTGGCAAGAAGAAACCAATGATGAATCAAGATGAAATATGTAGGAGTACTTTACCCAGAAAGTGTTAGGAGAGGTGTTTTTGGGACTTCTGAAGCTCCTCAGATGTGTCCTTCAAAAAAAGAGAGCAAGAAATCCAGCACAGGTTTTGCTTTGGGCAGATCAGCTTCATCCAGCAAATCATCCTAATGAGGAGTTTGCTAAGAAGTCTGAGGAACAGGAAGCCCTGGGTCCCCACCCTGGCCTTCCACTGAGGAGTAAAAAATCCTGTAGCAGAAAATTCAAATCAGTTTACACTGATACAAAGCCTGACTTTAATTTCTGTAAGGGCCTGGGGAGAGAGAATGACCTTTTAAAAAAATCTCCCTGTGATTGAACTCTTCAAAGGATATTTGCCTGTAGAACTGTAGAACAGGCTCTTCAAAAAGTTCCAATTTTGAAGTGCTCATTGCTTTCCTACATACTGATTGTGCACAGCTGTGAAAAACTGAGTTTGTATAGAAGCCAACAAGGAAAATTTTCAAAAACTTTTCCAGTGTTTCACGAGACTAAGAAACACTTTTGTTGTTGTTGCTTTTAAAAGGGCACAACGAAGAATGTGGGAAGAGGAAGTAAAGAAGCAAAGTTTCCTAAACATCTCTGTCCTGCGCCTGAAGGAACTGGATAAGAGATGCACTTTGTGTTTTCCTGAGAGGGAGCATTAATGGAATGTTTAATCTCTGCCTGACCTTCTGCTGTCACAACATTTTAGGGAGCTGAATCCATATGAGAGCTGGATCTTCTAGCCACATCTGACTTTACAAGTTCCTGGGTCACCAGGAAGAAAAGGGACAAACAGAACACAAGAGGGGGGACCCCAGAGTGCCACCAAACAGCCCAGGCTCCTGCTCTCCTGCAGGCTGGGCACTGCACATACCTGAGGAATTTGTGATGGTATTAATATGTCAATGCCAAAGGTCTCTCAGGAGACATGGAACAGCAATAAAGACAAGCCCTGCAAACAAACAGATAAATTTTCCTCATTCCAAGCCTGAGTTTTGCCTGAGGCAGGTCTGGGAGGCCAAGAATGCTTTCACCCCTCCGTGGTCCCTCTGCGCTGCCCCTCCCCACGTCTCTGCTGCAGCTTTCCCTGGCAGCAAATCCCAAACGGGAGCTGCAGGTGAAGATTCATCCTGCTTGGCAATTTAGGGAAACCATGGAAACCATGCAGGGCAGCTGATAAGCTTTCAGAGGCAGCACTCTGCCTTCCAAAGGGATATAAACACACACCTTAGTCAATTCTTCCACTGCCATGTGTGTGGGACACACCAAAGCTTTTATTTACATTTCCACAAGGACCTCAGTGCAACCTCTATCTTGTTGTGTTTTTGTGGGTGAGGGGTTTTGTGTGTTTTGCAGGAAGACACAAATAGCTTTCAGGCTCCCTTGCTCATCTGGTTGGATATTGTCATACATGGGCTTTGTGCTGTTCCGTGCTGGCAGCAGCCAGAACACTTGGAGTCACACAGCAGTCTTATCTCCAGTTTGTGAATCCTTCTCCTCTGGTTGTCCTTCAGATGAAATATTTATCTTTCATAAAGTGCAGCCAGACAAAGCCAAATGGCCTCTGACCAATTTAAAGCAGTTCATTCCCTCCCCCCACACACATCTTAGCTGATTTTCACACTGAAAATGTGGTTTTGTGCAGCAAGCAGGGACAGGTTTGCCAGAGTGACCCAACAGAAAACTAAGTGCCATATCTGGGGTTATGGGCTAGGCACTGTGGCCCCAGAGACTCATTCCTGTGACATTAGAAACTCTAAGTGTTAGGCAAGGTAGGTATTGCATAAAAGACTCTAAACTAGAATTTTTAGAAGGTTGAATATTGTTGAGTAAATGGTTTTTTTCTTGTCTTAAGGCCAAATGGTGCAACCAGAGATTTGGCATTCAGAAAGGAGCCTCTCTCACAGGTTTGTCTCTTGGCTTCTCTTACACTTGTTCATTGTCAGGAGTGTCTGTTTGAATAATTTTTATTTATTTAGGTTTCTTTGTAATTTTTTTTTAGGTTTTTGTTTTTTTCTTTTCTGTTTTTCTTGGTATTGCATGAGGGATTTTCAACAAGAGCCAAGATAGACTCAGACGTCTATGAAAGAGCTCTGGGATTTCTGGACGCTGCTGCAGAGCACAGGGAGGACCATGATGGAGCTGTTGTTTGAAGGGATAGGAAGGGGGATCTAAAACAGACCAAAAAGACATTAAGGGGAAACCAAAACAGAAACATTTAATTCAGATACGTCTTAGTAATGGGGAGATGAGTAAAAAGTGTCAGCAAGAAAATGCCCACAGACCTCTGCTCCCTGCAGATGTGGAGCTCCCACAGAGGAGGTATGGTTCTACCACAGCTCTTTGTTATGAGAAATCCTGTGGTGCTTAGTCCATTCTGCTCCAAGTATAATGATGCTTTTTCATGAACCTGTTTTATGTGCAAAGCAAAGGGGTTTTTGAGCATTTTTTTTTTATTTGCTCCTCCTCGATTAGCTACAGCAACCCAAAGCAGAACAACTGAGATTTAGGTTTCTCTGACTTGACTTCTCTCTTTTAATATTTTTTTCCCCTCACCTTGGGGGTGTGATGCTGCTGAAAACCAAGAAATTTTAGGGACAGCATTGTGGGAAGGTTATATTCAGTTTTGAGATAATTAATAACCTTGTGAGGATGAGATTATAAACCATTTTAGGCAAATAGTAGCAATTTGACCTAGCTTTAGGGACATGAAAGAGCAAAGAAATAAACATGTGTTTATTGTTTTTTAGAAAGAAAAACATATGATCTCGATTATAAAAAGTAATCTGTCAAATAAAACATTTCCCAACTTCCTTAAATTTAATTAAGATATCCATTACAGTAAATAGAGTATGATACCTTATGATAAGAGGAAGAAATTGAAGTATTTTTAAAGTAAATGAATATTGTTCTAGACTATAATAAATAGGAGTTTTTATTAATTAATTGATAGAGCAGGATTGTATTATTCCTACTGTTTTATATCTCGTTTGTTATCCTGGGCAGACATAAGATCTGCCAACTACTGTGTTCCAGGATGATTTGGCAGAATACAACTCCAGGGAACAGGCAAATAAACCAGCTTGTGAGTTTAGGATCTCTCCCATGTGGGTCTCTTTCAGTAGGATATTAAAGATAGCTAAAAAAAGGAAAAAAAGCTTACCATTTTAGTGTGAGAACAATTTGGATTACATTTAAAACCCCTTAGAATGAATCTTACAACCTCAGAGAAAGTGAGTTGCACCAAGAAGAAAAATGCTGGCCTATTAAGTCAAGATTGACTTCTTTTTTTCCCTTTTTCTTTTCTTTTTTTTTTTTTTTTCCTTTTCAGTAAGATGTTGAAAATCCTCCCAAATAAATGATTAAAATACTTGGAGAAACTGTCTTGACCACACTGACTGTAAGTGCCCCTGATTCTGTACACAAGCAGAGCCCCTTTTCTCTCCTCTGTGCTCCTTCCCCATCCTCAGCCTTACCCAGGCAAAGGAAATTTTGGCTGATGTGGGATCATGGGCTGAGGCCTTTCAAGAAGCACTACAGTATGTCAATATTATTCTGGGTCTACCAGTAATTTCACAGTGATTCTCCAGAAAACTTGTTTTCTGGACATGCTGGAGTCTTCCGTGTGTAAGGCCATGAGGATAGGAAAAGCAGGTGTGAGAAGGGCAAAACATTTTATTTTGTAATAACAGAAATATGTTTAAGGCTTTTTATTCTCCTCCCTTTGGAACCCAAAGCAACAGCAAGAGCCCTTCTGACAGAGAAGAGACAGCCCAGCTGTGAGTGGGAAGAAGTGAACTGGCTGCCAGTGTCATTTTTGTTTATGCTGTTGAGAAATGAGCTTTCCCCAGAAATCAAACAGAGGGTTTCGTTCTGATACTTACCAGAACTGTTAATCCTTTTTCCTTGATCACCACTGTGTTAGATCTCTGCTCGTGGCTGGTAAAGAACACCCAGCCTGTGGTCAGACTTAATTCCTCACAGCTGGTTCTCCTCCACAAAAGAGTTTTCTGCACTGAGAGAAGCCATCTCCATCTCCTATCTGAGCAAGTCTGACACATTATGCTTTTGGCAAACGCAAAATCTTCCAGTACAGAGGTTTCCCTTCTGTCCCTCCACTCATGATCACTGACTTTTCTTTTTTCCACTTGAAAACAGTTTTCTCATTTCAAGTCTGACAGGTTTTTGGAAGCTATTTGGAGAAATAAGTTATTCTATGAAATCACCCCCCCCCCTTCTCAACCTACCCCAGTTTCTAGAGCTTTTTGCCAGAGATCCTTTTTTGGGGAGATCTTCAGCATCCATTTCAGCTCCCAGACCAAAGCAGGAGGATAAGGCAAGCACAGCTTCCTCTCATCCTGGGCACTTAAAATTGTAATCATCTCAGGGGAAATTTCCTCTAGGAAACTGTGAAGTGAAGCTCTCTCTTTTATGTCTCTTTCCATGAAAGCATGGATTTGAGGAGTTTTTTAGCATCTCACAAACATGTAACTAAAAAATACAAGCAGTTTCTGTTAGAACTGTTGGATGCAGTGTCTGACAGATGTGAGGTTGCTACAGCTGCCTGCTCCAGATCCAACTAGCAGTGAGGCTGAATGTGTACCACAAATTCTTTCTTTTCTGTTAAATTTTATATATTCAAAATAATTTCTTAACTAATTAAAAACAGGAAAAATATGATGGTGATATGTATTTACTGGACTCATCTGTGAATTACATAAAAGAGGAGCAATAGAAAGCCAGTGTGAATTGACAATGAGACCAGGACAAAGAGAGAGGTTTCAGAGAAAAGGTGAAGGTGTACTAATTAGTAAAAAGAGTTTCCATGGTTTCTGGAGATGTTTGTTCTGATGAAGAATTTAAAAGCGTCTTCATTAACTAATGGGCTATTTCTGCAGTCTGGCTGGCCCCAGTTTTTGATCTGTGACGATTCTCCTTTCCTGCACAAGGTGTTTTTAAGGTTGCTCACAGCAGCGTGAAATGCAGATTTATCCTCCCTGTCTCTGTGCTGTGTAAGAGCAGTTGTTTCATTTATGCATGTCTGAATGCTAAGCCAGTTTTATTAGCTACCTGATTAGGTTCTCATTAAGAACAAAGCCTGTGTTTTTATATCCAAAATGTCATGTGTTTCTCGTAGCAATTCCAGCCTATTAGCCAGGCTGCATTTCTTCAATGGGTATTTGCAGGCATTCAGCCCAGACCAGTGTTTCTTTTTACTTCCTCAGAGAAGCCCTAGCCATTTTGGCAGTTCACATCAAGCCCTACAAGCCATGAAAATGCCAGGGGACAGATTTCAGTTTTCTCTTTCCAAGAGCAATCTGCTTTCACCCAGATAAAAATAAAAATTTAGTGTGTTAAGGAGCTATGGGAAACCTGTGGTTTTCAAAAGTTGGCATTAAAAATTGTGTTTATCATTTCAAGCTGAAAACCTTGTTCAGTGTACAGAGGCAGGGTTCATCAAAAGAAGAATTTCTGAAATGGTAAATAATGGCCTTTGGGTTTTTTCTCCCAAAAAACATAATGAAAAAAACAACCTCCAGTGTATAAAGTTTCCCCATGATCAGCTGTGGTTATGCATGTAAGAAGGCAATACAGCTAATCAATCCTTGAGCCATTCACTTGCTAGAAAGCGGCAAATTAAAAAAAGAAAAACCATTGTGGTGAACTGAATGACTTGTTTTTGGAAGAATAATAATAAAAAAATTAAGTGTTTCTTAAGAGACATTTGATTATTGTTTATTTACATTGTTTTTTCTTATGTGATCACTGTGTGTCAAAAACAGAGCCAGACTCACATTGCACTTTTGAATGTGAGGACTGAAATGGCAATTTAAAAAGAGAGTCACATTTGTATTGTGAGACACTCTGCCTTTTAATTTGCTCTGCTTACATACAATAATAAAAAGTATTTTTAGTGTGCAAATAATTCTAGAAGTTAAAAAAAAGTAAGGGTTTGTAAGGGAAGATTTCATTTTACCCTCATAAGACATCTACTCCCTATTGTAGGACAAATAAATGCATTAGACAAGCTAAAGCTGAAGGAAATGGTGCCACACTGATTGGATCTTGATTTTTCCTTTATGCATTTCTAGAAGCTGTATGAAAAGAAAGTAATGTACAGGGAAGAAAAAAATGTGAATGCCTGTGGTTAAAAAATAAACTACTTGGAAGAGAAAAATCCTAATTGATATTCCATCTGTGTACCAAAAGGAAAATCTCTCCATGCTATGAGACCTGAGGGCAAAAGCACCTTACACCTGAAAATGTATGATCTGGATCCGGAGAGGGACAGCTGAAGTCAGCAAGAAATTGCCTGGTGAGGACAAACACAAACCTCTCATTGTTCTGAAGTTCCTCCAAAACCCCAGTGGTCAGCAGAACATAGTTTTAAGCACTGAGAAACAAACATTTTAAGACTTGGCCAATATAATTGATATGCGCTGCTTTTTGAATTCATTAAGATCTCATATTGCATTTATCTCATTTCAGTTTTAATTTTCACTCCTGTTAGGGTGAAGGTAGTAGCTGTGTCCAAAGGGATACATTTAATAGGAAGTGAAATCTGTCCCTGTCAATTCAAGATGTTAACAAGAAAAAAACCAAACTGTTTTCTGCTTCAGAAAATGACACTGAAAAAACTGAGTGTCCCCAAACAGCACCTGAGAAAGGTCCTGTCAGTGGGGGGGGGTTTCTTAATTAAATCCTGACAATGAATCCCTCAAGAAAATACACAGAGCAAACTCTATAAAGAGGAACAAAATAAATATCTTTTTTTTTTCATGTGAAACACCATTCTTAGTGAAAATCTAGTCTCTCAAGTGTTCATTGAGACTGCGGTAGGAATGAGGATCAAGTTATCAGACCAGGATGATGCTAAGAGCTGTCTAAAAACAGTTCAGAAGTCACCTGGCTATGGTATCACCCTAAACTCTTGCCTGTTCCTCAAAGATGTACTTCAGTAACCCAGTTTTACTGGCAAAAAGAGCTGGCAGAAGACAAAATCCAAAGTCATGAGTTCAGGCTGTCATGGAAAATCACCCTTTACATTTTCATGCGCAATTATTGTTGACGGAGGCTTAGGGGGTGAGCCCAGTCAGAGCAGAGGAGAAGTGTTATGTGGATGTTCTGGCTGCCACAGGGTGTTGGTGGAGAGGGCAGGACAGGTTCAGTGAGCCCAGAGGGGAGGAACAGCCACCCACTGTTCAGGAAAGGGCTGTGGATGGACTGGATGGCCTGCCAGCTCCGCTGGGTGCAGAGGATGCAGCGACCAGCTTCACTGTATCCCCATTCTGCTGCTGGTGTCACAGTGACCTAGTGGCACCACTGATGCCAACTTCAGAGTCTCCTCCACCTGCACCAAAATTCAGAAAACAGAAAAAAAATATTCTTCCTAACAAAGCTTTTGCCTTCCTTTCTTTCCCTTCCCTGTAATTTCATTTTCAGCCATTCACAATCTGGTCTTAAAGGACTTTCTTTTATAGTTCTATTGGATTTCCATATAAATTAGTGGCAAATAATGCCCACAACACAGTATTGCATGCCAAGCAACATTGATTTTGAGGAGAGGGAAAAATCCCTCTATTAGTGGTCAGGTTTCTTGCATCATAGTGGTTGTGATAGCTCTCAATTCTTGTTCTGTTATGCCTTTAGAGTTCCCAAAGCTCCAGCCAGATGTAAAGATCCACTATGCACACAGCCATCAACTGAAGCATTAACTTTACAGAGGAGTTTGTGCTGAATTCTGGCCAAATTAGCCCAAACAACCCCTCATATGTCCCACAGGTGGCTGTTCTGCAGCTCCTCCTCCTCTTCGTATGCCACAACACACATACTTTGCCTTTGCAGACTATGAATGTAGACAGTAAGGGCTCAATGATATAGCCATAATCCTATATTTCTGGGGGGGAAAAAAAAGAAAAAAAGAGAAAAGGAAAAAAAGGGCAAAAAACAAAAATGAAAAATGAAAAAAATAAAAAAAATCATCCATTGGATTTTCTTAGCTAGGGGGTTTTTATTTCATAAATGCTTGAATACATGAAGTCATCAGTCATTTCTGTGTGTGCGAGCAGAAATACACCTGCAGATGCTCTCCTGTTAAAAGTTAAACAGTTCATTTGGGCAGGCAGTAGAAAGATACAAAGAGGGAGCAACTTGGCAGCTCCTGGTTTTCCATGTGCTAGAAATGTAAGGCTTAGATGCCTCTGCTCTAGGCATCACTCCCTGGAACGAGCCTTCATTTTTTTCCAGTGCAGCATGACACTGTGTGTAATTAGTCCTCATTACTGTATGAAATGACATGAGCAGACAAAGGGGAAAAGGTGAGCCCTGCAGGGGAAAAGGTGAGCCCTGGAAGTGTTTAAATTATCATTTCACACGAAGGAAATGGATGCAGGACAGTATTGACACAGAGAACTTCTTGACATAATGGCTTTGAAGTGATGCAGTGCGCCATCATCTCATTTCTCCAATGAGAAGCACTAAATGCTGTCAAATTCATCAAACTTCACCACAAAATTCATATTAATATGTCTGACAATGCAGTCCCTTGAGCATCAAAATGCAATAAAATCCCTAAAGTTGGTTTTGAGCTTGATGGGCATCAGTGCAAGGTCATCTCTGGTATGGCCCTTCAGTGCTCTTCTCAGGAAACATAAACTCGTGGCCCTTGGGACTAACTCATTGCTTGTGTTAAGGTTTGCAAAAATTTCTCTATGGACAAAAAAGGTTCAAAGATAGAGTATAAGAGCCAGCTTGGAATAAAAGAGCTATGTACTGTAATAAATGGCAGATTTATAATACCCACAGAGATACTAATTTTAATCCAGCACTTGATTAATCAGTTTTATTCCTTTACTTATTATGTGGAATTAGAATAGAATAGGATTCAATGCCAGAGCATAAATCAGTCCGTTACCATGCTTGGTGTGATAGAAAGATAAATTCTTTTTTTTGAAGAAAAGTGGATATTGACACATTTTGCATTTCTACAGAGTGTGCTGTATCGACAGTTTGCTGTTCAAATGAAAGTAACTTACGCCGATAGATTAATTTTCCTTGGACTCATTCAGATGAGGCTGTATTTGTATTGTTTTATTTCTCATTTCTGGCTGAGAATTGTGGCTTGGCAATTCAGGGAGTGCACTCTAAAACAGATGCTTTGAAACGAAGACAAATTAAGTTGAACGCAGTTGCTTAAGACTGAGACCAAAACCAGCCACAAGTCTTTATTAAATATAAATTGCTTGAAATTGGCACAAATGTGTCTTCTCAGCCTTTTTGCTAGTTGAATAAGTGATTTGTCCTAGAAGTCTCCCTCCTTTTCAGCTACATAGTAACAACTTATCCTTCTGAAATCTGCTGTAATCAAGGATTTAAACTCCCTAGGAGAGAATCCTGCTTGTCATTTTTATTTTTAGAGACAGTGACAGGCTTTCCAGCATTCCTGGGATTACTTTGTATAACGTCCCCATGTCAGTCTCCAGTCCCAAACCCAGAGAACTTCCAGGTCCCATCACTATGGGACACTGCTGGGGTTTGGAGTCATTGCCAGGGAAGACAAATTCCCATCATTTTGTGACACCAGTGGAGATGATCCACAGATATTCCACAGAAACATTTTTCCAACACAAACAACATTATTGCAAAAATAGCAAATGGAATCTGGAGACAAAGGATCCCATTTTAGGAAGTAAGAGGACCAAGGATTTGGGGAGGTGAGTCTGCAACAGGAACTCATTCATCACAAACTCACCAGAGTGCCACAGTGGCCTTTCATGTTTTTTAAGCATTTTGCACCTATTCCTTCCAAAAGTAGCTGCATTTTTCTCATCTACCAGATGTATCCCATTCTGCTTCTGATTTTGGTGAATTGTGGTCTCCACATTTCTGGCCATACAGACACAGCACACACTGCCCAGGGTCACTGCTCTGCCTCTTGACACATTCTCCTCAGTGACCTTGCTCCTCCTCGTCAGGACTGTGATGCCATTGAGACAGACTGACCAAAAATATTCCCATTCCTCCCAAACAGACTCCTCAAACCAATTTCTTCCAAAGCTGACTTTTCACATCAAAACAAGGTCAGGAGACTGGAGAGGATTTGTTGGGAGGCACCAGAGCCAATGCTTCCACCTAGGCCAAGCATTTGGTGTCATCTCTGTGTGAAGTCATTTGGAACAGCTAGCTTAAAATTGTATTTTTTCCTTTAACTTTCAATAGAGTTGCCTTCTATAATTTATTTTTTATTATTTTTTCCATCATGTTAAGTTATTTTGTCACATGGCACAGTGTCACCTCATTTGGAAAATGTAAGTTTTTGCATGTTATGCTCTTGACAGGCTCAAAATCTCAAAGGAGGTGGGGGATATTTTTTAAGTTCTACTCACTCCTAATGTTAACTTGTAGAAATAAGGTCAAGTCCTGAACACTCTTTTTAGAGAACATAGTTTGAAATTTTTTTTGTCTCTGTGCTTCACCTATCTTGATTTATTTTCTCTTCCCTTCTAAACATGGAATATATCTTACACATCTGGAACACCTGTGAAGATGGAAAACTGGAAGTGCTAATATTTCTTCCTGTCTCCATCTCCCTCTTGTTTTTGTTTTTTGTTTTGTTTTGTTTTGGGTTTTTTTTGTTTGTTTTGGTTTGGTTGCTTTTCTTGGAGGGGGTTTGTTTAGTTAGTCAAGGTTTTTTTCTTTTTCCCCTTTCCTTCTTTCCTTGCAACATCTGTGGCAACTTAATTCAGTGATATATGCTCTTAATTTATTAATTTCTGTCTTTTGGCCTTGCACTTCTATTTTGTAATTTTTATTGGTGTATATTCAGTCTAAATTCCACTCTGAGCTTCCAGAACCTCAGGGCTAAAGTTGTGCTGCATGGCAATGTGTAGATATACGATGGTTATACAAGACACAAAGCAAAAGTTGACACTTCCCCATCCCGCACATGCACAAAGGACATGAATTGTACCTGCTAAGGGAGTCATTACAGGGAGGTTTCAGACATTTAGAAGTTTCAGCTATGAATTACAACACACAATTTGCATAGGTTTCTCAGCTAAACATATTCTAAAGTATTCTTTTTTGGCCTGCTGACCTTTAAAACACATTTTTCAAAGGCAGGGGAAGTGTTGATATGGTTATTTTGCTCCTCTGAATGCACCAAATTTCTCAGTTGCCATGACTGCACATACTGATGGGGTCTTTGAGTTCCCAGTGTGTTCCTACAGCCAAACAGACACTGGGACTACATCAATCCAAGCACCATTTCCCACAAAAATTGTGGGTGCTTGCTTGACAGCTCAGCACAAAATTTGGGATAATACAGCATGGTTTAAATCCATGTCTTTAAATCCAATGGATTCTTGCACACCGTGGGCACCAGACACATTCTAAGCAAACTTTAAGAAAAAAGCTGGGATAACATCTGCTGGGAAAGTAAAGGTCATGTTCAGTTCCAAGTTTTGCATGAGATATTTCCCACATTTTGAATTAAAATGTGGAAATTAAATGTCATTCACTTGCTTGTGTTTTTATGAAAGTATTTGTATTTTGCTATAGATATGGAGGCTTTTTTTCCCAGCAATTGAATGGGAAAGGTTACCTATGTGTCCTGTGCTATTCCTGGAAGACCAAATGTCTTCAATTTAACACAAAATTAAACTTCAATGGTTTTTCCAGGAGTCACGGATGTTCTTCCCATCATGGAAATCTGCAACTTCTGCCTCCCCTTGGTCCCTTCTTCTCCTGGCTCCCAATAGATCTTTCTCACCTGCCCTCAGAGGCCAGACAACTTCCCAGGTCAGGTCTCTCCATGTTGTGGGAGATTGCTTTGCAGTTTTGAAATCCTGTGTTCTGAGTAGGTGATTTGGGTCAGTTTGTTTGTTTGGAAACTGCTGAAGAGCAGCGCCTAAATCTGTAAAAAAAAAAAAAATCCCAAACCAATGTTCACCACACTTAGTTTCAGAGCTGTTAAATTCCTGGAAACATTTGCAGTTAGTTATTATTTTGAATGTATGCTTGATCAGTTAAAGACAGGTTGCCCTGTTTTGCTCCCAAATTGGAAATTTTTCCTCTCTTGAAACTACTGTATAATAAATAAAATATTACATGTGTCAATAAGGGGGAAAACCCCCATGTTTCTGCCTACACATTTTCCTTGTTGGTTTTTATTTATTGAGACCACATACTCCCACACATTTTTATGGAAAAAAATAAACAACACTTAAAAAAATAATATTTCCTATATAAGTAAAATCCACCACACATGGCAAAATTGTAAAAGCTCTAGGATTTGAATGGAAAACATTGCTTGTTCAGTATTTAGCCATTTTTGCTATTCTAAGAAGGGCATATGAAATCTGCTATTTATTTATAATTATAGACATGATGCAGAAAACATCAGAGCAGTATATTTATTAGATGGCTTTCAATAAATTATGTAATTATTGGTTCTCTTTAATTCTGAAAATTACAAAGTATCTCCTTTCCTGGTACACTTATTACACATACAAAGGGGTGCATCAGGCTTGAGAGTCAAGGGTTGCTGAATATAATAATGAATGACGAGTCTTGAAAATATAATTTTTATTCAATTTCTCCAAGAGTTTCAACATCTCAATCCATAACAACTGTGTAGCCCAGTCCTTCTTCATACTGAATTTTGCAAACTTTTTAGTTTCTCGTGTCAATGGATGCTTCAGATATCCCAGGGATAAAGAAAACATTGTCCTTTTTTGCAGTCGTCTAGCAGGTGTCTCACCTGGGCACCTTGGCTGGTGGCAGGCACAGTTATATCTGCACAAGGTGGGGACAACTCAATCCTGCTGAGGACAGGTTTTGATTTCTGCTGCTGAAGGCAATATTTACATAGCAAACTGCTTTAGCAGGGAGAAGGATTCAATGCAGATAAAATTTTCAAAATTAGTCTTGAATGACGAAAGGGTGAGAGCAATAAAAATATTCATACCAAGTTTAGGAGAATTGCACAGCAAAATATGAAAAATTTCATAGCCAACTACATCCATGAAGTTCCTTATAAAAATTTTTTGAGGGGCTTTTCCACTGCAGCACTAAGACACCTATTTCCAGGTATTTTTCAACCATCCATTACTCTGATTTATTTGCTTAAATTATTTATGTCCTGCATGAAAAGAAGGCTTCAAATGCATTCACAGCTCATGTCCTTCTCAGCCTCCTGACCACCAGGGCTTTGGATAAAATTTGCCCTTCACAGGTTTTTTGCACCATGGCCAGTCTGTGAGATTTGTACCTCTTGCACTCAGGTTGTGATATGAGTCATTCCCCAAGATTGTCAGGGAAACACTGAGCTTGTGGATGCAATAAAAGTCAGGTCTGTAACAAGCAGATACCTAGGAGAACTGGTGTGTGGAAGTACAGGCTGCATGACTTAACCCTGGTGCACAAGCTGCCCCAGATGCTCGCTTGGCCAGACAGCTCAGTCTGTGCTGCTTCTGCTTTCACAAAAAACAATCCCATTAGCCCTGGTCTATAAAGGGAATTTTAGAGATCCCAGTTGCTTAATCTTATGCATAAAGTTCTTTTTTCCTTTCCTTCCTTCTTCTTTATGTTTAATACAAGATCACTGGCATATAACCTGTGTCACAAAGACTACACGGGACCACAGCTGCTCCTTTTAGCATGTGCCAGCTAAGCGAAAGATTAGCAGATTAGCAAGTGAAAGATTAGCAGATTCTGTACACATGTTTTAGTTAAATCTGTGCTGTAAGGTGCCTTTGAAATGTGTTTGATGCTGCATTTGCCCTGGCTGTGGATTTTACCAGCTGCCTAAGGGTGATGATCCAGTGGTACTCTGGTTCTTGGTCCAAGTCACAATGAAAATTGCAGTTATTTCAAAGAGAGAAAAAATGGTACACACAGGAAGACAATGGTTTGACTTTCATGATGCATGTGTTAAATCATGGTCATTTCCCTCTGCAGGGTCAAAAGAGCAGTTTAAAGAAATATGTGATTTGCTTCTCTGGAGAGACAGGGTATTCATCAACATGTCCAGACATGGCCACAGACTCAACCCAGTGGTTCTGAGCCATGGGAGCTGTGCTTTGTCTCTAGTTTGGGGCAAATATGAAGTGTTTTGGCTTACGTTGCTCCTCTTGTGGTTATTTCTCTATGACATGTGCCATCCTCAGCAAAACCCCAGAGGCTGATCCGGCCCACTTTCTCACCACACTGCAACAATTCCTGGCCCCTTTCCCCCTTCCACTCTCATGCTTAACAAGGCTGCACCACCTGCAATAGGAGCGAGCCACTGGCATCAATTCTGAGTCACAGTGTCTGGGCTAGAGTTTGGTATCATTCCAACAGGTGTGTGCCATAAAAATCAGAGCCATTGAAGCACAGCTGGTATTTCAGAGCCCATGAATGTGTGAGAAAAATTCCTTTTATCCTGCACCAGGGACACTGCTCTTCTGCTGGCACTGAGGCAGGTGCTCCTGGGCATGTGGCGGGAAGAGGGACACCAGAGCAGCCCTTTCATCCCTGCCTGGCTTGTGACTTGGTTTCCTCCTGAAGCACCTGCTTTAGCCTTCAGAAAGGCTTTGGGGTTTATAATCATGCTGGAATGATTCTTCAGTGGGAGAATCATTTGAGTATTCTACTGAGCTGTAATGGACTCTTATTGAACTGCCCCATTGCTGTGATTTCGTTTTGCTGCTGAACTCTTCTTGAGTAAAGAATGAAACCTACATCTGTTGATCACTGGTGCTGCATACATTTTCCTCTGTCAGTGTGTGTTTGCTGCTGTGGTTTGTTGGACCACATGGCTTCACTGAGGAATTCAGTGGCTTTTCTTTGGGAGGCTTCTCTTCTTTTCCCTGCTACCTGAAGCAGGACTCCTTGTTTCACTCCTCAAAAGAAAGGCAGTTTTTCCTTAACAGAATTAATGCTGATTTATTTTTAGCAGGCCAGAAAGGCATTAAGCACTAAGCAGGGCCCTGAAGCGTTTCTGCAGGGACGTACAGGACAGTGATTAATTTTCTGCATCTGCTGAGGCTGTCAGCAGCAGGGTCACCTGTGGTTGTGCATTGACTTGTCCTTTCATTGCACTTCTAATCTCAATAGGTAGGATAAAATATGAATATCATTTGCCATGTGGATTTACCACAAATATCACTCTTTCTGGATTCAAAAAAAAAAAAAAAAGCAAGCATTTTCTTGACGCTTTTTTGAAAATTTTACCTTTCTGTTTTCATTAACAGTGCCCTTTCTGGGAGAATGAAGCACTTTTTTTTTTTTTGTAAACTTCTCTCTCAGTCATACTAAGACATTTCTTAATCATTTTCAGATATGAAGAAAGTCTTATATGTCCATAAGCTCATTTATTTCCCTATACAGCCATCACAGTCTGCTGTTTGGGCAGCAAAAACTGGCTGGGAGACCATAACACAAAGTTTGCTACTTTGCTTACTAAAGCTTCTGCAGAAGTTTCTGATTCATATGACATAACAATCTCTGTGGGTTTTAATTAAATCTATTGAGCAGGATTGCTCTGCCAAAAAGGTACCTTTTAACTGTGTAAATTCTCCTTTGAGAATAGCTGTGCAGGGCTGTAATGTCTGTCATCAGCCAATTGTTTTAATTATACCCAGTTTTAAGTATACTGGCTTTACAACTACATGGCTTTTGTGTTTCTGTTGTAATAGGTGTGTGAATCACACTCTGCATCAGGCAGACAGACAGATCCTTGTTTCCTTTATCTTGAAGAAGCAGTAAAACGTGTAGACTGGCACAAAACCACAATTCCTCCTTCCACTTCCCTGTTGATTCCCAACAATGGGTGAAGCATAGCTCAGTGCTCTGAGAAATAGTTGTAAACAAGCAAATAAGTATCTATACGCATTTATTCAGCTGTACTGTGGGAGGAGAGAGAGACAGATGAGGTTATTGCTGCAAGATCCTATCCCAACACTCCCAAATTGAAGGTTTATCTCCACAGGTTTTGGATTTGTGACTGAATCAAGTCCTGTATGAGTTGCTACGGATTCAGGACTGCCAAAATTACTCCAAGGGCAGTTCAGAATCTATTGGTAGGAAAAGAAACTTATATTGCTTTCTTCTCTTTGTGGTTCATAACTCCTTTCCCTCACAGGAAAAAAGGGGATATGCAGAAGAAACACTACTGTGCCTGGCAAAGGAACATATTTACAAATTATCAGGGATTTTTACCTTATTCCCTGGACCCTGGGGAATAAGGAGGGATACAGCCTGTGATATCTCTAAACACCTTCTTGCTGCGACCAAAACACAACAGAGCACCTTTAGAAACTGGGCATTTAACTGAGCCCCAGAGGGGTCCCTGAGGCCTTGGGTGACAGCTGAGTTGCAAGGTGCTGCTGTGCACAAAACACACCGACAGGGGTTTCCATGACAGAGCATCAGAATGTTGATTTAGAAGCTGCAGGGGACATATTCCCTGCAGTGAAAGGCAGGCTAAAAATATGGCTTATTCTTGTTTTGAGAGATATTCCCACTTCTCTTGCCCCTCCTTTCTTCACTGCATTCAGGGCTGGAGAAGCTGAAGCTCCTTTTCAGGGGCCTGTGATGAGCTCTCCTGGTGCTTTGCCCTTTTGTTCCGGCAGTTCTCCACACCTTTCCTCCTCTGCTTTCCATGTCTAGTTTCCATCCTCCTTCACACAGTTCTTCAATGGAAAAGGAAACTTTTGAGTTTGTTTTGTTTTTTGTTTTTTTTTTTTTTTTAATTAAGAGGCTCAGCTCTCGCCTTGAACAACTTATGTGCACTCCAGCGCCTCTTCTGCTTTACCAGCAAGGCACCTGTTGAGCTTTTTCTGCATTGACGCTATTGCCTGCAATTGGTGCCGGATCTATAATTCCTAGCTCTGCTCTCTGAGGACATTATTGAACAACTTCAACAAAGAGCCTGAAAGCACTGCCCAAAACTGTGTGAGACTTTGTAAAACACAATAGGATTATAACTTCAGCCTTACTCACTGCCTTGCCAGCTCTCTGTCGTGCCAGGGCTGGAGGCAGAGGCAGAAGGAGAGGGTTTGCTGGCAGACTGCAGGGAGGATGCAGTTGTAGAAAGCAGGTGTTGCTGGCAAGTGATCATGGTTTACTCACACAAAACACACTTCCATCACAGTTTCACTGGAGTAAAAGCTTCCCCTGTTTCTGTCTCATCTGGCATAAAAGCCTGCTCTCAATTCTTGTTATTTGCAATATTAGGACTGGGTAAGGCACCACTACCAGAATATTATCTCAGCTCTGGTGGGGCTGAGACTTGGCAGTGCCAAATCACAGTGATATATGGGGCAGGGCCATAATTTCCTCCTTTTTCCATGGTCTGGCCTTGTCTTTTTCCATCCAGATCAGCCACATCTTTACACCTACTTCTCTTTCCCATAGCTGGATCAATATAATGAACAATATCATGTAACCTTCTTAACTGCATCCACTTCCATAGATAGAAATTTTACAAAGATTTTACATATCTAAACATGTAGGCTTATTTTGCAGAAAGAAAATATCTTTGACATTTTTATTGTAGAATTTGTAGGCAGAAAATGACTGTAGAGATCACCCAGTCTCTGAGACAGGAGCTAGGCTTGCTCCTGGGCCCCTTCAATTCCAAAAGGGAAGTTGTCTGCTTAGTTTAAGTGAAAAGTTCTCCACTGAGGGGAAAATAAATCTCTCTGGCTCAGAAGTAATCTTCATAGGTTTTGCTTGTGGAAATACTCTGAAAGTAGAGCACAGATCTTGTGCCATGGCACAGGGGTACGAGCCGGAGGTGCCCTGCTTCTGCTGGGACTCTGTCCTCCCCTGGCACAGGGAGGGTGTGTGGAACTATCAAATAAAAAAGATTGTTGAAAAATTGAAACCCTAGCCAAGAATCATGGATCCTAGAGCAAAACACAGGCCTGGGACTCACTGGGAGTCCAAAAATGAGGGCAGAATGTGTGTTTGCCCCGTCTTTGGAAATGTCCAAGGCCAGGGGGGGCTTGGAGCAACCTGGGATAGTGGAATGTGTCCCTGTCCATGGCAGGGGTGGGACTGGATGGGCTTTAAGGTGCCTTCCAACCCAAACCATTCCATGGCTCTGTGATTCCATGTGCCATCTCCTGCACCCTCCCATCGCTGTCACCACCAGTCCCTGGCTGACAGATCTGTGGATAGATCTGCTGACGAATACAGGGAGAGAAGGTAATACTGATTTGCAGCAACCTATTATATCTTTTTTCTATAAATTAAGTTTGTCTGACAAGTAGGTAGACAAAAAGGTTGATGACATTTTTAGGTAATATGTGAGGAAAAAGGTGATATTCATATATTTTTCTTTGTATTTCTGTGTTTTATTATCAAAGTTGTACTTCCACTTTCCCACAAGGTTTTCAGTGGAAGCTTAAGGTGGCATTTTTGATTTGCTGAAAGTTTGAATGATTGGGCTGCAACTAAGGAGTAAATTAAATCGTGGCCTTGCAGCCAAAGCTAGTGCACGATCTTAAAAAAATAAAAAATTAAAATCTCGGCGCTTGCAGGCAAAAGGAAAGTAAATAAAAACAACAAAACAAAGAGAGACTTGTTTGTTTGTTTTAATTTGAGCAATTTTCTCAGGCTGAAGCAGAAACTAACTGCATTTTGTCTTTGATGTAGAAACAATTGGCTGTACTTTTGAGGTAGAGAGCTTTTTCTCCTGGAAAACCACTGCAGGATATTTGGCTTGAATAGGTGGCAAAACACCACATGGAATGTGTACGCTCTGCCTGGTCTTATTTTAAGGGAATCTTCTCTTTTTTTAATTTTTAAATAAAGATTGCAGTTTACTCCCTAATGCTTTTAAAGCAACAGCTTTTATTCTCCATGAGACTTGGGCATCTATTGTGATTGTGCTATAAAAATACTTGAAACAGAGTAAATTATCAAATAAGGATGATTTAAGGGTTACCATCAACCCCTGTATGTCAGTGAAGTTTTTGTCCATTAAAATACCAAGAAAAGTTAAATGCATTTGTCTCTGAGGAAAAGACAAAATATTGATCAACCTTTGATATATTGCAATTGATCTTTTCAACACAGCAACCTAAAAAGGCTTCTGAGACATCCTTCACAGTCTAGAGGTTCCAGGGCTCAAAACAGACCATAAATAGGTGACTGAAAATCTTTTAATAGTTGAAAAAAAGTTAAGACCAAAAAAAAGAAAAGAAGAAAAGTCAGACCACTAGCATGTTTCTAAAAAAAAATTCCTTTCACCTGTGGACATCATGGTGAAGGTGACAAGAACTCTTATGCAAAATGTGACTATGTTCATTCTTGACTCAAAAGGTAATTAAAAAACCCCTTTTAAGTTGTTGTACCATACAAAAATCAAATAAAAAAACATAACTGCGAAAATAATGGTTGAATATTGATTGGTTGTGGGAATACTTGAGCAACATAATATTTGAAATGTGCCAGGTGACTTTTGTCTCCCAGGGCATCCAGAGCCCAGAAGAACTGCTGGCCCCTCACCTTAACCTCCTCCCACAACCTGGGGGACCCCAAGACCCCCCCACACACCTGGAGCGCACCAACCCCTCGTTCCCAAACCCCTCTCCCAATCCCTCCTGACCCCAACACCTTCTCCCACTCTGAGTCACACCAAAAGAATTCAAACCTCTCCCACCACACTGAGGCACCCACTCCCCAGACAAGCCCCAGTCCTCTGATATGCTCCTTGAAAATTACCTGCATACCAACTTTTCCCACAAAAATGCATCCACTACCCCAAAAAAGCCAGAATTTGAGGGGGCAAAATGGCAAAAAAAAAGGTTAGAAACTTTTGTGCTTATTTTTGGAGTGTTTATTTCAGAAGAATTCCAAGGGCTTCTTGCTGTCTCCAAATTGTTGCGAAAATACCTGGGAATTCTGCCAGATCCTCCTGTATTTCTGGGAATTTTGCATCCCGCTGCCAAGGTTTTGTTGTTATTTTTGAGGCAATAATTCAGAGATTTGGGGACTTCCTAAGGCAGGGTGAGAGAAGTGGGATATCCTGCTCCCAGGGAGGTAAATGAGAAGGAATTGCAAGTCCCCACCCCACAGTCTGGGTGGTCAAAAATCCAAGTGGGAATGGGGCAGAAACAGAAAGAAGAGGTGGGAAGCGAGAGAGGGGGAGTTCAGCATGGAGGGGGGAGACTGGGGAGGGAGGGTCTCAGTGTGGAGCACAGCGCCCCAAACACTGGGGTCACAATGCCCTGAAATTTGGGGTTACAACATCTCAAATTTGGGGATCATATTGTCCCATTCTTTTTGGTCTCATTGTCGCAAAATTTAAGGTCCTCCATTTTCAGATCAAAACATCCCAAAATTGGGGGCCAAAATGCACCACACTTAAAGCTCATTATATCCTACATTTTGGGGTTAAATGTCCCTCACAATGGAGTCACAGTGCCCCACATTTATGGGTAACAGTGCCCCCCATTTTTTGTCACATCATCCCACATTTTGGGATCACATTGCCCACTCTTTGGGGTTGCAAGGGCCCTCACTTGAAGGTCACAATGTCATACTCTTAAAGGCTACAGTGTCTCACAATTTGGGGGAAAATGCCACACATTCTGTGGTCAGAATGCCCCATAGTTTGGGGTAACAGTACCCTATGCATGGGTTCACATGCCCCACCCTTAGGGGTTGCAGTGACACACATTCTTGGGTCACATTGTCCCACACTCTGCTGTCAAGACACCTCACACTTGAAGGGTCACATGGTGCCACGTTTTGGGGTAAAAATTCCCTGCATTTTGCGGTAAAAGCACTTCATGCTTGGGGATCACATTGCCCCACACTTGGGTGTCACAGTGTTTTACTCTTTGGAGCCACAATGATCCATGGCTAGGCATCACTTTGCCACGGATTTGTGGGTCATGGTATGTCCACATTTTGGACATACCACATGATTTAGGGTCAAATTGCCCCCACAATTTGGGGTCATACTGCCTCACTCTTTGAAGTCACATTGCACCGCCCTTTGGGTCAAACATATCACACTTAGGGTCACAGTGCTACACAATTTTAGGTCAAATTGCCCTACAATTTTCAGTCAAACACCCCACATTTGGGGTTGTGATGTGCCAGACCTGAGGTCCATGGTGCTACAAATTTAGGGATCACAGTATCCTGGACTTTGGGGTCAGAATGCCCCATACTTTGGGACTGCAATGCCCTACATAAGGGTCCCAATGCCCCAAACTTGGGGGTCATATTGATTCACATTTAGAGGTAAAATATTTCTACCCACTGGGATGATGACCCCCCCCCACCCCAATTTTCCAACTTAGCAAATGACTCTCAAATTCACACCCCAAAAAAGCTTTTAGAAGCATTTATTAACTGTTGTATCAAAACCAGCCCTTGGCAATATAATTTTTATATGGGAAAAAAACACTGGGATTTGGATCTTTTTGACCTGAATGTGATATATTTCTAGGTTCCAGGGTGTGGATGGCACACAAGGCACTAGGATCCACACAGATTTAATCCATTTGAGAAAATGGATTTGAGGCAAAATCCAGAATTTTCCCAGGTTTTGGGGAATTTGAGGTGGATCCTCAAATGGGATAGATAGGAGCATCAACTTCCTGACGGGTCTGGTGGGAGATGTGGCTGGAAGAGAAAGAAATACTTAATTTTGGGCAGAAATGAGTCAGTTTTGGCAAAAATGGGGAAGCATTATGCAAAATGGATTATTAATGTGCAAATAATGGGTCTTTTATGCAAAAGTGGGTCAGCATTATGTGCAATGGCCTGATTTGGGGGAAAGTGGCTAATTTTGGTGGAAAAATGGTATTTACTATGCAAAGTGGCTCGTTGGGAAAAATATCTCATTATTGGGCAAAAAGACGCCCCTTGTAATGCAAGATGGCTCATTTTTTGGCAAAGCAGTTGCTTACCGGGATCGTTCCCACAGGATCCTGCCTCAGTCGCTGCGGATGAAACCAAAGAAACTGGAAAATTCCTTCCAGGATCTGCCCAGCCCCTCCCCCACTGACATTATTGCCAAATTTCTGAGTGGGAATACATAATTTTCTTGGAGTTTGGGGTAAATAAATTACTGAGGAATTACTCACCACCCAGCAAAATCCCGGGATTTCCACATGTCCACCACTTCTCCAACACTCTGGGCATCACGTCCGTCTGGAAGCTTCAGGTCATCTCTGGGGTTTCCGTTGAAATTCCCACAGGGGGCACAGAGACGGGAGGCCAGGCCTGAGGTGACAGTGATGGTTGCCTCCCCATCCCGGGTGATGGCGATGGACATCCCAGAGCGGTGGCTGATGGTGACATTCTCAGGGGATGATGCTACAGAGATGGAGTCAGAGATGGTGGTGGGGGGCCGGGTGAAGAGGCCATTGACCTGGGAAAATTAGAGAAAATTATTAAAACATTATAGAAAGCCAGTTTGTTCCTGGGCAAAAGGCTCTAGCTTGGCAAGAGCCAAAATCACTCTTCTCTTTTTTCAAAAATGGCTCATTATTGGGCAAAATTGGTCTACACCAGACAAAGTGGCTCAGTACCAAGCAAAATCTAGAGAGATTTTTGCCCAGTTCTCTCTAGATTGACCCAAACCACCCATAACTCCCTTACCTGCTGCACTCACCCACACTTCCATGTTGCCATTGACGCTGACAACGCCCTCGCGGACAAAGACGATGGCAGCCGTGGCTGCGGGGACATTCGTGTCACGACACTCGCTGACCTCCACCACCACCTTGAACCAATCTGGGGCCTCCTCATTGCAGAGGGCTGACACCTTGTAGGTGCCACTGGCCAGCAGGGGCCCGGTGGCACCATCGAAGGTGGTCATGGTGGCTCCAGGTGTGACCTGGCAGTGGCCTTCCATCCTGGCACACACCTGTGCCCCGTCACGGGTGATGCACACCTGGTCCTGGGGACACTGTGTGTCCCGGCACACCAGTCCCCGTGATGGGTGACAATGGCATTCCTTGGAGCAGTTGTTGAAGGTGACAGTCTCACCTGCCTGGAACAGGAAATCTCACAGATTAAGCATAATCTCCCAAATTTTGGGGTAATTTCCTGAATTCTCACTAGAAAGTGAGAAATTTGGGTGGATTTGGGGAACTTTGAGCAGCTCAACCCATTAATAGTAACTTTTTCTCTCCTAATCACAGATTTTTTGTGCTGTCCTTTTTTCTCAATTATTAATTCAATTTTCCTGCAACTCCCTTGCCAGTTGTCGGGTTTCTTCCCCCAAGAATTGTCCTTTTTGCCCTTAATTGTCCTTTGTTCACCCCGAACCCTCACATGGGGCAGCTCAACCCCCAGCCTGGTTCCCAGAAAACCAACCCCACCAGTCCCCAGGCTCAGGTGTCACCTGCCCTTGTCACCTGACCTTGAGGTAGCGTCCCCTGTGGAGGCAGCCACAGCGCTCGGGTGACACGCAGGTGTCCCCATCGAAGACGAACCCCTCGTCACACTGACACCCCTCAAAGCACCCCCAGCTGCAGCGGGCGGGGCCCACCAGGGCAGCACAGGTGAGATCACAGGTGCGGGTGCAGAGCTCATAGTGGCTGTTTGGGGGGCAGGACAGGGCTGGGGAAAAAGAGAAAAAACACCATTGTTGGGGCAATTCCAAATTGTGCAGGGTTTTGGTCAAAATGTGAAGATTTTCTGAAAAAAAGTAGTTTGTTTTTTTAAATGTGACGACATCTTTTGCAAAAAGCAAGTATTTCTCCTAGTTTGGGCATTTCCATCAAAAATGGTTCTTTTCTTATGAAAATTGGTGTGAGTTTTTTGTTCTGTTGTTTTTTTAAATTTAATGTCATCATTCCAAAATGGCGTTATTTCTCATATTGGAATACTTTCAGGAAATTGTTATAAATATTGCCAAAATAGTAAGTTTCTTCAAAAATTTGAGGTTTTTTCCTCCAATTTTAGCAAAATTGGAAGGTTTTCTGCAAAATATTTTTTCCAAACTGAAGGATTTTTTTTCAAACTTAGAGGAAAGAAATTCAAAACTGGGGGAATTTTTCAAAATTAGTAAATTTTTAAAAATAGTAAGCAATTTTTTAGATTTTGAGGCCTTTCTCACAATTGAAAGGTTTTAAACAAATTTGAGACAGAACTTCCAGATTTTAAAGGAATTTTTGCATAAAGGGAGGATTTTTTTTCTAAACAGAAGGAAATATTTCTAAAATCTCAGCGAATTCTTTCAAAAATAGAAGACATTTTTGAAATTTGATTTTTTCAGTATTTAAGATTTTTTTATAATACTGGAGAATATTTTCTAAAACTTAAAAAGGAATTTTTGCAAAATGTGAAGATTTCTTTGAAACACAGGGGAACTTTTTCAAAATCTGAGGCAACGTTTTCTAAAACGTTGAGGAAAATTTTCCCCAGCTGGAGGAAATTCTTTGAAAAACTATTTTTACAAAACTTGAGGGATATTAGTTTGGTTTTTTTCCAGGAGAAAACGTAGCTTTTGAGGAAAAAAGGACCTGAAATGACAAAATTCTTCCTGACTTACGGCAGAACTCCTTTGTCCTCCACGCTCCAACCGTAGCGCCAGCAGCTTGGCAAGCAGCGGCGTACGCCTGCAGTGCGTGGCACAAGGCGGCACGGTCCCCGCTGGCGGCACAGACGTCATGGACGCAGTGGGTGAAATACTCCACCGGGCTAACGCGTGGGTGGCACCCCCGGAATGGCCCTGCTGCGTCACGAATGATCCCGCAGGATCCGTTCCTGCCGTAAATCGCCTCCTTGGCGACATCACACCTGCTGCACACACCGTCATCGCAGCCATCACTGCATGCTCGGTCCTTCTCTGGAACCTTCCAAGAGGTGACAAATTCCTGGGTGTTTTCCACCAGTGCCCCATTGGGCAGCTGGAAGTCATCACTGGGATCTCCATCATAGTCGCCACCCAAGCCGCAGAGCCGGCCACGGTAGATGTCCGGGACAGTGATGAGGAGGAAGGTGGCAGTGTTGTAGAGGATGCGGATTCCTGCAGCAGTTTGAAGGATGATGTTATTCCCCTCTTGGCCAATTTGGAGGTTCTTGTCCTCTGTCACCAGCGGGAGGGTGTAGCGCTCCAAGTCCACCTGGAATGGGGATAGGGTGACATGTGTGACACTTTGGAACTGTCACTCCACAGAGACAGTGTGACTGTGGAAGGAAACACCCACCCTCCTTATAATCATGGTGTCACCATGGGAATCACTGTATCCTCCCCACAGTTGACATTGTACCCATGGATGGACACCACCACCCTCTTCATCATCACCACATCACTGTGGGAGTCTCCAGACTTACCATCACCTCCCACCTCCGTCCCCGCTCCATGGTGACGGTGTACCCGTGGATGGATACCACCACCCTCCTTATCAGCACAGGGTCAGCGTGACTGCCTGCCTCATGCTCCACCAACACTGTGAAGTTGACCAATCGTGGTGCTGGCTCGCACACCCGCGCCAGGATGTAGGTGCAGGATCCCGGGATATTGAAGGTGCGTCCATCAAAGGTGACGTAGTGGGGATCTCCTGACACAACCAACCGGCCATAACCAGTGGGGTGACATCCCAGCACGCCATCTTCCACCCGGCACTCCTCGTGGGCACCACAGAACGCCTCCTGGCAGGTCACTGTGCCGTTGGCACCACAGCGGCAGCGTTCCCGGCATGAGGGGTAGAATTCTGTATCCTTTTGGTAGTAGTGACCAAGGTACTCGCAGCCACACTCAGAACGGGGGACACAGTCAGAGCCGCTGAGGACATAACCGGTGTTGCAGAAACAGCCCTCGGAGCAAGGAGATTCAGGACAGGAGGTGGGGACGGAGGGGGTTTGGCAGGTGGGCTGGCAGGGGCTCCCACAGAGCTCATAGTGGGAGTGAGGAGGGCACGAAAGAGCTGGGGAGAAAAATGGAAATAGGGAGTGAGGGAAATATCTGAAGGGATTGGGAGTCCCTCAGAGAAGGAAGAAAGGAAGGATGGATGGGGAGGGAGGGGAGAGAGGGAAGGGAGGCTCCCATTTTCCCCTATCCCACCCATACTCACCGCAGAACTCTGCCGTCCTCCATGTCTCCACAACCACCCCATGACTCTGGCATGCAGTGACATAGGCAGAGACACCTTGACACACAGTGTCACGGTGTCCCTTGTAGTGACAGGCATCGAAAGCGCAGTCCTGCAGGAACGGCTCCGGGTTGATGACACGGTGACACTCCCGGAAGGGTCCCCCTGCTCGGGCGATCACCCCACAGTACCTGTCCCCGCGGTATGGCTGCACCTTCACCGCGTCACACACCGGGCACTCTGCACCACAACCAGCTGAGCACCCGGGGACGTCCCCCACTTTCCAGCTGTCACCCAGCTGGGTCTCATGGGAGGCGCGGTGGCCCGCGGGGGTGACAAAGTCGTCATCGGGGTCACCATTGGCATTGCCACAGAGGCCACAGACAGCGCCAGAGTAAGTGGTGGGGAGGATGACACGGGCGTAGCTGTACCAGTCAAAGGTGACAGTGACACCGAAGTCGGTGGTGACAAAGCCATGGACGCCGCGGTAGAACACGGAAAAGTGGGGGTGGGTGAAGGGAAGAGACACAAAGGCACCATCCACCTGCAGGAAGGGGAGCGAGACAAGGAGTGGGGACAGGAGAAAAGAGGTTTTAAATCATAGTTTGATAGTTTTTTTTAATTTTGGTTTTGCATTTTTATTTACATTATAATTTTAATTTATATTACATTTTCAATTCTATTTTCTCTTTTTACATTTATTTCTTCTTATTGACTTTTCACTGGCTTTCATTTTTTACCTTTATGCTTTTTATTCTTATTTACGTTTTTGGGTATTTTTTTTGAACTATTTCTATAGTTTAATTTGGTTTTAATGTATTTTGAGTTTAATGTAATTTATTGTAAAAATTGAGGAAAAATAGGAAATTGGTGGAAAAAGAGGGAAATTGCAACAAAAAGTTGAATTTAGAGAGGAAAGGAGGAGTTATTGGGAAAAAAAGGGAAAGCATGGGAGACAAAAGAATTTCAGGGAAAACAAGTGATTTGGGGGAACTAAGAGGACTGAGAAAATAGGATTTTTAGAGGAAAGAGGTGATTTTGGGGAAAAAAGTAGTATTTGAGAGATAGAAGGGGGACTTGAGTGAAAAGAAGGGTACTTGATCAGAAAAAGAGGAGAATTTGCAGACAAAGAGGCTTTTTAGGGGACAAAATGAAACTTTGTGTGAAACCAAGGGTGAAAAGGGATATTTGGTCAAAAAAACCCATATTTGGGCAGATAAAGGATATTTCAAGAATTGGAGGAAGATTTGTGTGAAAAAAATGGGGAATCTGGGAGAAAATGGAGAATTGAGAATTTGGCATTAAAAAGGGTGGTTTGGGGGAGAAAAGGAAGACTTGGTGGGGGGGGAAGGTAATTAGGAAATGGAAAAAAAAGGGGAATATGAGGTAATTTGGGGATGAAAGGGATTCCTTGAGGGGTTGCCCACCTTGACCTTGCGTGGGTGCTCCTGGCTCATGCTGATGACGGTGCCATAGACCTCCAGGTTGACGGTCTTGGTGAAGGACACGGCACGGCTGCCACGGTGGTTGTTTTCCACGGTGACATTGAAGGGGACCAGGGTGGGTTTGGGGGTGCAGAGAGCAGCAAACTGGTAGATGCAGGAGCCTTGGAAGTCAAATCTCACCCCGTCAAAGGTGGTGTAGTGCGGGTCACCCGTCCCGATGCAGGTGTAGGGCTTGTTGGGTGTACACTTCGCGATGCCATTAACCATGACACACTTCTCGTGGGATCTGCATGCCCCTGGCTTGCAAGCCACTGTCCCTGAACCCTCACACCGGCACCGCTTCTGGCAGCTCCCATCTTCCCAGAATTCCTCGTGGAGCTTGTAGGAGCGATTGTTGTGGAAACAAGCAGATATGGTGGTGCTGGGGTTGGTGGTTGCCTTGATGCCTACAAGGGATTTAAGAGTTTGTGAGATGTCATACAGGGATGGTCCTTAGGAAGCCCCAGTGGAATTCCATGTGTTGTGGACACCTGAAGTCAAATCAGGAGGGCTTAGAAGTATTTTAGGGAGAACCAACCAATGCAAGCCTTCCCTGAATGGAGGTGTTGGGTACATTGACACCTAAATCAAACTGGAGTTCAAGATACCCACCACAGGGACAACCCTCAGGAAAAATCTTAGCACAATTCCCTGGTTTTGGGGCAGCAGGAGCAAGATCAAGTAGATTATGGGGTCATTCCTTCCCCACTGGTTTTGTTTATGCCTGTAAGTGTTGTGGAGTCAGTGAAACACCAAGCAGGGATGGCCTTCAAGGAAAATGCTGGTATAATTCCACGTGTTATGGACACCTGGGGTCAGATTACGTAGGTAGGTGGATTGTGGGATGTTTGGGGGTGAAAAGACATATTGATTGTCTTGATGTGATATTGATTGTGTTGATGTCTACCACCATTGCTCTAGGCTAATACCCGCAGCTGAGCTCTCACATAGATCCTCTTGCCTCTTCCCCAATATCCTTACAGACCCCCACATGAACTCACCACACCCCTCCATGCCCTGTGCAGTCTCCTGGTCTCCACAATCTTCCTGGCATGAAGGATCTGTCCAGCTTTCTGCCCAGTTCTCACCACCTTCGCCAGGAATACCATTGGGAACCATGGCTTCATCGTCTGCATCCTCATTGAAGTTGCCACAGAGGCCACAGCTGGCCCCAAAATAGCTGCTGGGCACTGCCACCATGATAACCTGGTCCTCATCATAGGTCACCTGCAGCCCAAAATCTGTCTGGAGGATGGTACGACCTTCATTTTGGAAAATCTGGACTTTTCCCTCTTCCAGGATTGCTGGAAGATTGGTGGGTTTGTTGTTAACCTTGTGGGGTGGGAAAATGAGGAGGAGGGTTAAACCTCAGCAGGTGGTTCCCTATCCCACGAAAAGCAAATATGTACAAAGGGAGAAATGATTTTATGAATAATCAATTTGCATTATAAATCAGAATTTTTGCCCTACATCACACCAAGAAAAGCTCAAACTCCAAATATGAATAATTTTCCACATCTTCTGAGTTAATCTTGTTTGTATGGAGACCAGGATTGAAGAAAAAACACATTCCACCTGGAAAATTGATTTGGAATGGAAAAAATTCTCCAAATTCCACAGGTGTGGCAGTTCCGCTTATTTTTTAAGGTGAACATCAATATTTCAATGATTTATCCTCTCACACTTTTTTTGATGTTTTTCCTTGTTTTTTGAAGTTTGAACTCGGCCAGAAATTTTAATCCACTTGGAACAAATTATTTATTGGAATGATGGATCTGAAACTCACCTGGACCGGCTTGTCCTCACCAGCATGGATGGAGACATTGTAGGCATAGACAAAGACATTGGCCAACGGCTTCTTGGATTGATCCTTGCTCCGTTGCTCCTCCACGGTGAAGGGCTCCAGGGTGGGGTCGGCCCCACAGTACCTGGCCAGGGTGTACCTGCAGCCACCACGGGGGGACACGGAGGCCCCATCAAAGGTGTGGTACTGCAGGGATGGGGAGCCTGTGCAGGTGCCCAGGTAGTCGTGGCGGCAGGAGGGCTTGCCCTTGTCCAGGTGACAGCTCTCCTTATCCCGGCACTGCACCTGCCGGCAGGGGTCTGTGGGTTTGTTAGTGACAGAGGGTTAAATTCTATTAATTGATTATATTATTGATATGTCCAAGTATATATTTGTTTTATCTTTTGCATGCTTTTGTATCTGATTTGTAGTTACACGTAAGTTTTTCTATATTATTTATAAATATATATATTATCTCTATGTTGTTTGGATATGAATTATTTATCTACATAATGCTTATGTACTTCCATCATACAGAATTACTAAAAATGTAATAAATATATCTGATTCTAAATAATGTATAAATGTAAATTTGTCACAGACATGTTATCTCATATATATATTGTATTTGTCTCTAGACTTTGATATTTATTATTTATAATATTTTTATATTTATAGATAGGGATTTTTATATATTATTTAGGTATTTCTCCATTCATTCTTATTCATTCATTTAAGATATTACATTTAGGTTTTTACTATTATTCCTATATATTTGTGTCTTAGTATTTTTTAAAAATATTGCTATTATAATATTATATATTATCGTGTAATGTTATATATTATTATAATACAATAATATTATTATGCAATGCTATTATTTTTATTTTAGAGGTGTTTGTCATTTGAATGATTAGATATAATTAAATATAAATTTAATTATATTAAATATTAAATAGATATAAAATTTAATTGCATTAATTATCTGTTATTGATATCTATATAATTCAATATCATTTACTGCTATCAAATTCCACCTCCACTCACCACTGTCGCAAGCTCCCTCTGCTCCATAGCGCTTCCCCTGTCCCATCCCAACATTCCACACCCCAAAGGCCGCTGTCTCATGCTCCACACGATGGATTCCAAATCCGCTTCCCAAATTTATCCCAACCCATGAATATTCTGTCCCAGGGATCTGCTGCCATGCCACACTCCCTAATGGCCTCTTGTTCAGCAGTATTCCAGAAGCTTCTGCTGTCTTGGCCACTAGGAGGATGCGGTTGTCATATCCCTCCAGTGCAACAATGCTGTAGGAGTTGCAGTAACTATAGGAGTCTGGGATGCTGACAAAAAAGGGCTCAAAGGTTACTGCACCGCTGTTCTCACCACTGCCCAACAGAAAAACCTGGACACCATCTTCAGAAGTGAGGAACAAGCCCTGAGGGGATTGGGTGCCAAAGAGCAGAGAGTGGTTGGGTCGTATCTCTCGCGTGGTTTTGGTGACTTCACCATGACCCGTGACACGCGTTGGTTGGGTAGCGGTGATATAGATGAGGTTGGATTGTCCCTGGAAGGGCACTGGTGGCACAAGGAAGGATTTTCCCCACTGCGTGATAGGGTGGAGCTGTTCCACCACGTGATCGCAGCGGCTCAACCTGCCCACACAGGTGTGACCAGTGAAGACGGCCACCGGTCTCTGTGCCACCACCCGTGTTCCGGAAAGATCGGCTGCACTTTGGATCTGTGCTGCTTGGAACGGCTCCAGTGGGATGGTGAGGGTGGAGCCACGTCGATGCAGCCGTCCACGGAAGGTGATGTCAGCGTTGAGGTGGATGTTGACTGTGGTGGGTTGATCCCAAGCAGCCACCACAAACTGGGCATTGCGGGTGGGGCCAGGGTTGGGGGTGACCACATGGTATTCCGTACCCCACCTGTGGACTGGGATAACGACAGCGGAGTCAGCTGCAGTGGGTTTGTCGTTGACCATCACTGCGGTGACGGCGGCAGTGGTCTTCACCACCACAGCGTTTTCAAAAATTTGGCTTCCCACCATCTCAGCTTGGGGTGGGATCTTCACCAGGACTGGTTGGTTGGCGGCTGCTTGCACTGTCATCCGTAATCCAGGTCTCTTCATGGATATGGTGGCAGTGGTGGATGGGGAAGGGCCAGTGAGGAGGAGGAGGCGGAAGTCGCTGCGAAGGGTGCGCTGGTCACCATTCTGCAGGAAGGCCACCAGGAATTCGTCACCCAGGTGAGGTGGTGACATCTCAGAGGTGATGCTGGGAGCGTGGAGGAGAGCTGAGGGGAGGAAGAAGAGGGGTGGGTAATCTGACAGATTGATTGGTAATCAATTCATTATTGATTTGATGGATTATTAAATTGATGGATTTCTGATTTTATGCAGATTTGATTGGTTAGATGGATAATTGGTTTGATGGACAGCTGATTTAATGGATCACTGATTGCTTGATTATTGATTTAGTGGACTACAGATTTGATAACTTGATCAATTTGGTAGGTTATTGATTAATGGATTATTAATTTAATGGTTTCATGATTAGATAAAGTATTGGCTTGATGGACCTTCAGTCTGCTAGATCTTTGATTTCATTTGCTAGACCACTGATTTCAAGAAACATTGATTTGATGAAACAGTGATTTAATGGAATATTGAGTCAATAAATTATGGAGCCAATTGACTTTTGAGTCATTGGATTAATAAATTGATGGACTTTTTATTGGGCAGACTGTTTATTTGATGAAGTGCTAATTACAAGGGTCATTGGTTTTGATTTGACAGTTTATTGATTTTATGGACTATGGATTTGATTTGATGGGATATTATTTTGGGGAAAGAATTTAAACCTTGATCTGACAGATTATAGCTTTACAGATTTGATGGACTTGATTAATATTATGAACTATTAATTTGTTAGATCACTGATTTGATGGAGTGATAATTTGATAATTGATTTGATCAATTTTTCATGCATTTATTCTCCAGTTAGGAGAGTAAACTCCAGTTGGTAGAGTAAACTCTGAGAAAATATTTAATGAATTAGGTTAATCTGTTGGATTATCATTCACTGGAATAAACAGCTTGAACAATCATGAATTGTGTTGAAATCACAATTAATTCCCTGGGAAAAAGATGGAGCTTTTGGGTTGGGTAATCCTTCTGGATAACCCTTCTTTTGAGGAAATTCATTATCTCAGGGGAATTTTATAGCTTTTGGGGTATCTCTTCAACCTGTTTCAACTTACCCCAGAACATAAAATTCCAAAACCATCTCAGCACATCTGCTTTTCCCAAGCTGCGATCCATGATGTTCTGGGTGAAAAAGGTGAAAAAACAGTCAAATTTTGATATTTTTTGAAATTTCACTAGAATTTTCCCCAAATTCACCATTTCTTTATATAAAATACACAAATCCCCAAAATCTGATTCAGCCTTGTACTTGTCCCAAAAAACATTGTTGTACTGAATTTGTCCCCCAAATCTGTTCTTCTCATTCAAGGCATCCTCAAATTCACTACTTAAATTGCATTTACTAAAAAATGTGAATTTTATTCCACCTGGTGCAAAAATTGGCTTTTGGGGGGGCTTTTCCACATGTCTTCCCCCACCATCCCAGGTACCTTTCAATCTCTTTTCCTTTTTCCTCTTTTTTTTCTTTCCCCTTTACCTCCTTATTCCTGTTCCTATTCCTATATTTTTGTAATTTTATTTTTTCCTTATTTTCCCCATTCTTTCTTTTGTTTCATTTTTCCAGTTTCTCCTCTTTTCTTCAGATTCCATTCTTCCATCCAAATCACCTTTTGGCTTTTCCATTTCTTTATTTTTATTCCCTTTTCTATCCCCTTTCCCCCTTTTTACTCCTTTCCTTCACTTTTTAAATTTTCTTACCCTTTTATCCTTTCCTCCCCCTTTTCCCTTTTTTCCCCTTATTCCTAAAAAATTCCTTAATTTTTATTTTCTTCACCCTCCCTTGTTTCCTTTTCCTACCCCCTTTTCTCTTGCCTCACTCTTTTCCCTTTTTTCCTGCTTATTCCCCCTTTTCCATATTTTCCCCTACTTTCCTGCCTTCTTTCCCTGGTTTTCCTTTCCTCCCCTTTTTCCCTTTTTCTCTCCTTTTTTCCCTTATGCCACTCTTGCCCATTTTTAAATTTTTTCCTCTCTTCTTTCCCTATTTTGCCTTTCCTCCCTCTTTTTCCTTTCCTCCTTCTTTTTCCCTTTTCTTCTCTCTTCTTCCTTTCCTTCCTTGTCCCCCTCTCTCATTCCCTTCCAAACCCTTATCCTTCCCTTTTCTCCCCAAAATCCCTTCATAAGTCTTCCAATCCCACTGCTCCCAGGACCAGACCCAGGGCTGGGGTGGCAGGGGAAGGGAGGGTGGAGGTGGGGAAAGAGGGGAACTTTAGGAGTCTTCAGATGGATTTTCCCACTTTAGGGAAAAACTTTCCTGCCAAAAAAATAATCAAAGTTATCAGATCTACATTTGCCCTTACCTGCCTTGGGCCCTGCTTGATCCCCAAGTTAGCTCTGTATCCCCAAAGAGCTCCGTTTTATCCCCAAAGCTGTGAAGAAAACACAATCCCAGGACAGCAGATCTGGCTCCTCCCTCAATTATTTTTTAATTTTGGCAGAAAAAGGAGAAAGAAAATGACTAATTCAGGCACCCCCAGGGGATCACCCCACCCAATGACGTGAGATAATTTTTGGCCAGAAAAGGTGAAAACAGATAGAAAAACAGGGTTTTTTTTTGTTAAAACTGATGTCAAAAATTGGCATTACTAGATATCGAGGGTTTTTTGCCCAATGTGTTTTAAATTATTCCACAATGACAAGGAAGTGATGGAGCAAATATAGTGTAATTCTTTGAGAAATAGAGGGTGTAATTTGGGCAAAAAAGAGGGGAAAAGGGGAAAAAGGAGAAAAAGGGAGGGGAGGAAGGGATGGAATATAAAAAACCAAGCATTTTGTGGATTGAGGTATTGATGGAATCGCCAGGCCCATGACATGAGGTGCTCCAAGGGGAAATGCCAGGTCCTGCCCTTCACAAGAACCTCTGCAGTTCCAGGCAGGGGCACAGTGGTTGGGAAGCTGCTCTTAATAAAAGGCTCTGGGGGTGCTCATGATAGCAGTAAAATCTGAGCCAGGTGCTCCAGGTGGCCAGGAAGGCAATGGCCCCTGGGCTGTGCCAGCCATGGTGTGGCAGCAGGAGCAGGGCAGTGACTGTCCCCTGTGCTGGCACTGCTGAGGGCACACCTCACATCCTGGGGACAGTTTTGGGTCCCTCATGGCAAAAAAGACACTGAAGGACTGGAGGATGTCCAGAGAAAGGAACAGAGCTGGGGAAGGGTCTGGAGGATCAGGAGCAGCTGAAGGAGCTTAGGGGGCTCAGCCTAGGGAAAAGGATTATTAGGAATGACTTTATCACTTTCTACAATTACCTGGAAGAGAGGTTGCTGCCAGGTGGGACTGAATCTTCTCCCAGGCAACCAGGAGCAGGACAAAAGGAAATGGTCTCAAGCAGTGCCAGGGGAGGTTCAGGATGGACATCAGGAGGAATTTCTTCACAGAAAGGGTCACTGGACATTGGAATGGCCCGCTCAGGGAGGTGGTGTAATCACCATCCCTGGAGTGTTCAAGAAACATCTGGACATAGCACTCAGTGCCATGGTCTGCTTGACATGGGGTGTTCAGTCAAAGGTTGGATTTGAGGTTCTTGGAGTTCTCTTCCAGCCTTAATGTTGCCATGGTTCTGTGAGGAGTCAAGGATGGGGAGGGGTAAAGTTGTGTCTTGAATGTTTTGTGTGTCTTATGATGTCCAAGTGTGTTGCAGGTAAAGCATTTTGGGGGTGTGTGCCAAGCTGTTGATTGTGGATTTTGTCTACTGTGTACGTGGCTGCCCCGTGACTTCATATTGCACAAGACCCCAGAAGTTACCACCCAAAAAGGCAAAATTTGATTAATTCTGTCACATTTCATCCCAAAACCCCTCAGATTCCCTGTAACTGTGGAACAGTGAGGGTGAGGATGACATACATGTGATGATGACATACATGTGATGACATGACCATGGGTGCCATGACAATGACAAGGACATGGATACTGCAATGTCTTAGCTGAAATTTTATTGCTCTGCTAGAAGCTGGCATGATCTTGACCTGCACAGTGACTTCATTGATAACAGTAGCAGTGGTGTTGTCCCTCTGCCACACTCCCCTCAATTCACCTAGAAGAGATATCAACAGCCCAAGAGGTAGAGCCACTTTCCACCCAAATCCCCAATACCTCCCAAAAATATTCCACACAGAAATACAAATTTTCCTCACAAATTATCCCATAAAATTCCCACCTTTCTCCAACAAACTTCCAATTGTTCCCCAAATGCTCAATTTCCTCCAGTTCCTAATGCCCCTAAATTCTCAATATTCCAATAAAGATTCCCACGGTTCCCCCCCCCCCCCGGTACCTAATTTTCCCCAACAAATTCTGTCTCCCTCTAAATTCACAGTGGCCTTCACACAGTCACAAATTATTGCCTCAAATCCCCACTTTTCCCCCCTCATTCCTGAATTTACCCCCCTGATTCCCACTTTTCCTCAAAATTCCCAATTTTTTCCTCCAACTTACAACCAGCAGCTGTTATCCAGCTGGGGAGGATCCACATCTGGGGCCTGGAAGTCATCCACCCTAAAGACCCAGCGTCCTGGGACCTTGACGTTGGAGGTGGTGGTGATGTTGATGATGGCATCAGTTTGGGATCCAGGGATGTTGTAGAAGTTGGTGTCATCACCGCTATTGAATCCCGCCTGGAAAATTAAAGGGCGAGGGGGAGAGAATCTAGGAGGGCTCACCCCACCCAAAGAGCCCCTAAAATTATTTCATTATGTGAATATACTTGTTGTATATACCCAAAAATTGTATGTACCAATCCATGACGATCACTATGGCAATCATCCGCAGAAGAAGGGTGGACAACCTCCTGTCTTCACTATCATCATCATCATCACCATCATCATCATCATCACCAGTCATCATCATCAATCATCATCATCACTATCATCATCAACACTGTCATCATTATCATCTCCAATATTTGGGATGGGCCAGCCTCTGACCTCCATCATCATCCTCTCCAGAAGATGGGACAGGGCCACTTGACCTTCCCAAAATTGGTGTGGGCCAGTCCTAGACCTTCATCATGATCATGATCATCCCCAGGAAATGGGATGGGCCAATCCCTGATCTTCATCATCATCATCCTCAGAACATGGAGTGGGACAACCTCCCCCTTCTCCTCCATCCTTCCCACCTACATGTGCTGGGGTCCCTCCAAGTCCTGTTTCAGCATCCCCATCACTTGCTGCCCCTGTGGTCCACTGGATGTCCCAATAGTTGAGGATGATGTAGAACATCTTGGAGTCAGTGGTCAGCACAGCCTGGAAGGTGTTGCCCTATGGAAGAAGGTCACAGAGGTCAAGGATGAGTCATGAAGGTCAGGGATGGGTTCTGGAGGCCAAAGTTAGGTTGGTCAGCAAGGCCACCAAGTGGGTCAACGACAGCCAATGAGTTGCCCCACTTCATGCCCCATGGACCATGGGCCTCACCTTGTCAGATTTGGAGCCCCAGTAGGCCACATGGTCCCAGGTGGCCACGAAGGCCCAGGTGGCAGTGAAGGGGCTTTCGGGGAAGTATTTGGTGATGTGCTGGCTGATGTCCCCCAGCAGCGCCGGGTCGGTGCTCTGGCGGTAGAAGATGTCCCCACCCTCCACGTTGTCCACATCTGCCCAGAAGGGAGTCACGAAAGGGCGCCCGTCCGCCAGAGGGAAGGGGTCAGGGGTGTATTGTCTGACAGGCTTGTCAAAGGAGATCACCCCATTGTTGTTCACCTGGAGGTGACACCAGGAGTGGGTGGGTGCAACACCTTGACTTGGGTTTTGGGGTCTTCAAAATGGACCCTATAATCATGCCTAGAACCACTACCCACAGGGACCCCCATCACCTATCAACACCCCAAGATCCACCGCTCACAGGACTCCCTCAAGACCCACCAACCATCAGAACCCTCATCCACAGGACCCCCCAGCACCCAAAGAACCCATCAAGATCCATCAACCTCCCAGACACAGCACCCACAGGACCTCCCCAAATATCAGACCTATAGAACCCCCTGACAGCAACCACCCCCAGGACCCTCCCAAGGCCCACCACCCCCAGGACTCCACAACCCCCACAAATCCCCCCGAGACCCACCCATGGAGGACCCTCACAAAATCTACCATCCACATGATCCCACAATGCCCACCTACCCATCCCAAGATCCACCCTGTGGGGGCCCACCCAAAACCAACCAACTGCTCCAAGAGCCCCCAGCCATATGACCGTGAAGGACCACACCATCACCCACCATCCTCAGAACCTTCCAAGCCCCTCCAACCCCCCTCACCAATACCACCAGCCCCCTCAAGATCTCCCACCCATCTGAAGATGTTTCCGTGTCCAAGGATAAAACCCACTGTGAATTCAAGAAGGGTTGATTTTGGGGCCACACACACACACATACCCACACACACACACACCCACCAGTGAAAAATTCAGTGGAAATGGAGGGGAAATTTGGAAAAATGGAGGAAATTCCCCAAAATATTGAATTTGGGGTGACCTACAAACGCAGTTTGGTGGGTTTTGCCATAGAAGGTGAAGGGAATGGTGAGGGTGATTGCCTCAGATGTCCCATCATCGAGTTTGGGGTTGGTTTCATCCCCCTGGTCTGGTCCATAGGGATAGAGCAGGGATCCTGTGGGAAAATCAGGATTTGGGAAAATCACGATTTGGGATCTGCCCTTAAATTCCCACCCAATTACATGGATTTAGGGGTGTATCCCACCAAATTTGGGGTTCCCATGGTTCCCATGGTTACCTAAAAATGGATGTCTCTTCTGGGTTTTCATGATGAAACTGGTGTGAAAGGGAATGACCCCAGAGGAATTACATTGGCAATACATGGATTTGGGGAGAATAGCAGAAAAATGGCATGATGTGGGTGGGAGAAAGTCTGATTTAGGTGGAAATAATGTTATTTGGGGCTAAGCCCCCAAAAATTCACCTTTTTCAGATGAGGTTTTGGTGTCCACCATGGAACCTGGAGAAGAAATAGGAGGGAAAATGAGTTGAGCAATCATTTTTCCAGCACGGATGAAAATGACAAGACTTTTCAGAAACAATATTTACCTAAAATCAGGAGGAAGAAAATACTAGAGGGTGACATCCTTGACCCTAAAATAACTGTAAAAAAAACCTGGAAAACTTAAAAAAAAAATATAAATACATCCAAACAAGCAAACCAGCAACCCTCCACAAAACAGAGGATGCAGTAAAATGAAGTTCCAGAGACCAAAAAAATTCATATTAAAACACCAAACACACACTTTGTCCAGGATGTTTGCGTGAAGGGCTCTGTGCATGAGTGGTATTTTACCAATTTTTAAAAAGAATTTAAGCATTTGAAAAGTTTTTTTTTTTTAAATTTAATTATAGTGCATTTTTAAGTAATCGTTTAATTTGATTCAGAAGACTTTAAAATTTAATTTAATCTTAGAAATTTAATTTACTATGATTCAATTGAAAAAAAAAGATTTTACATAAGTGAACATTATTAAATTTAATTTCAATTTTTCATCCTAAATGCATTGCTTTTTATTTAATGGAGTTCTAAGGTGAATGCTATTTTTCTTTATCTTCTACTTTTTGATTTTTGTTATTTTTTATTTAACTGAATCTTCAGTTTTTGCTATTTGTGTGAATGAAGAAATTTTTTCCCTTCTCTGCCCAAATTCAGGATTTTTCTGCCTTTTTTTCTGAAAAAATGAGGATTATTTACATTTTTTATGCATTTTTAAGTGAATTAAAGGCACAAATCTTCCTTAAGTGCATGTAAAACCAGGACTTTAAAGAGAAAATATTCAAAGAAATGACCAAAATCCCACCAGAATAAAAATTCCCTCACCTGAATTTCCATGAAGTGAAGAACTGCAGCCTGAAAATAAACTGAAACACCTCAAATGCTGGCTTTCACCTCGTCGTGTTCCTTTTTTTATCAAAACAAAAAATACTGAACATGTAATTTGCCAACTTTCCACCCCTCCAATATCTCTGAGCTCTCCCAGGATCCTTAAGAAAGAGAAATTCAATCACGTGTTGAGGACTTTATCACGTGCTGGGGATTTTGGACTCCTCCAGATGTATCTTTTTAAGCATAGTTAAGACTTTTTTGGATAATTTTGGTGTCCTGAAGACACCTCTGGATCCCTCCTCATCCTATGTGAAGTTTTTGCCCCTTTCCAAGCCTTCAACTTTCATCCCCTGATTTAATTTTTTTAAATAAAGAAGTCCTTTTAAAATTATTTTTAATTATAGATCCTTTATCCCCTTTTATTTTTTATCATCAGGAAGAAAATAGATTATCCCTGTTTATTTGGGATTTTGAGGACTCTTTTTTGTTATTGTGAGGCTACGAAAAATTTTTATCATATACTTTGGCCTGTCTTTCCTGGAAGAAAGAAGAAGTCCTTATATGCAGGAATTCTACTTTTTGGAGGGAAAAAAACCCCTTTAAACCACCAACATTTTTAGTGTGGTTTCTTTTTTTCTTCTAAAAAGAAGTTAATATCTTTGGGTGTAGGGATTCTTTAAAGGGAAAAAAAAATCTTTTTTTCTCTTTATTTTAAGGAAAAAAATCTTGTTCCTTATTTGCCTGTCAATTTAAAAGTATTTTTTGCAGGAAAACTATTTATTATCACTCTCCTTTTCTCTTCCTCTTTTTCTAAAGGAAAACCCCTAAATTTGCCTATATTTTAAGAAACCTCATTTTCCCAGTTCCAGATGGTTATTTTCAAGCTCTTTAAAGTTGTTTGTATTTTTTTTTTTTTTGGTCCAGGAGCTAGGCTTGAACCTCTCATTAATTTTTAAAAAAAACCAGACAGATTTGTGTTTGTTTCCCTGGAAACAGTGGATGGGGGTTAAAGGGCAGGGGACAAGGATTCTGGGGAATTCACTGGATTTTTAGAGGGGCTCCCTGGAGGAGAATCAGCTGGGATGTCCCTGTGCATTCCCCTCACTCACACTTCTTGTGGGGAAAGATTCACCCACCCACCCCCAAATTCTCCAGAATTCTGGGGTCAGTTTCTCCCCTCCGGCCTGGTGTGATGAGGAGTTTGTGATGAACCAGTCGGAGTTCAATGCTCGCCCCAACTCCCCAGCCTCACACAGTCCTTGCCCTGAAAATGTCCCCAGGACATTTTTGCAAGGAATAAAATCCTGTGTGATTTTGCTGGAGAGAGCCAACAAAATCAGTAAAGCTCTGCCAGGGCCTTGCAGGGAGAGGGAGCAGAATTCCAAGGAAGGGTTAATGCTGGCAGTCACTTGGTGTCACTGCTTTCAGTGTCTGGCAACAGGGGATGTGAAAACCAGAGGGTGTGGAATTTCCTGCTCTTAGTGCACCATGGAGAGGTTTGTTTGGTTTGGGACTGGTTGGTTCTGTTTTCCTCTCTGATTTAAGACTTTATCACAACACATGGCTTTTATGTGCACTGCTAATGCTGGGAGGAACTGCAAAATTATGCTTGCTAGGAATCTTGCTAAATGCGGATTTTAAATTTTATTTGCATTAGTATCATCTTCTCTGGGGACATGAATAATGGATCATAGCTATTCTGATTAGTGTTAAATACTGGTTTTCCTTTTCTCTAGATTGGACCAAACTTTCAGTTCAGGTAAGAGATTTACATATGTAGTTTTAATTAAAATTACTTTTTTCTTCTGAAGTTCAGTTGCTTCTTTCTACCTACTGTAAGAAATCACTTTGCTGGCCTCCTAGCCACAAGTGCCCATGAAAGACACAGTCTGGAGAGGCATGTCTTTCAAGACCACCCAAAATTCTGGATGGATCCCTTGCTGGGTATTAAACTTTTAGCTCCTGAAGAAGGCTGAGTCAAATGGCACAAATTCTGTCTCCTTGGAAGACTGTAGCTTTAAACACCGGAAAGCAGGAGTTTGGATTCCCATTAGTTTAAAACCTTGGCTTTAGGACATGGTACTGTGAATATTTGTTGCTGTGTTTGCCCTCATGTGGATGTTGTTGCTGTAATTTCATACAACTGGAACCAGCAGGAGTTACAACAGAGAAAGAGAATACCCTTCCCTGCCTCTTCCCTCTGGTACTGACCACAGAACACTGGAATTTAGCTTGACTCCCTTCTGCCTCAGCAGCTGTGACCCTAAACACAATAAATTCTTTATTTTTCTGGTTGGAGGGAGGAAGCTAACACATCAGCCACATTTTCCGTCTGTAAGCTTCACTCCACAGCATTCCAACAGGGTGGTCTCTGTCACCTTCCCCCAAAGCCTCTGGAAAGGGCTGTGCACTGGGCTGTGATGCGGGACGTGGTGGAACACCGCTCTGATCCGAGCTGATCTGATGTGGCAGCTCCTGCCTTTCCTTTCCTGCCGGAGAAAAGCTGGAGAAAAGCGCAGCCTGAAGAATCGTCTGTCCCAGCCAAGGGCAGCCTAGGTCGGGAGAGGAAAGCAGGTTTTATTCAGGGTCCCCAGAGTGTGGCAGGGACATTGTGACCCCGTTCTGCGCCATCGGTCACCGCTGCAGACCGGCCTGCTGCCCCAGCCGGGTCACGGGCTGGTCACTGCAGGCTGCTGCTCTCTGATCAAACCCTGCAGGAAACCTGATGGTGATGCCAGCAGCCTTTCTAAAAAGACTCTGCGAGTCCCAGCAAAGCAGCACAACTCCCACTTGCTGCTCTGCAGCAACAGGAGGACAGGGATGGTTTAATGCTGCACTGAGTTTATTGCATTAATATCCATCAGAGCAGGTTTGCAGTGAAAGTTCCTGTATCACCTCTCTACTGGTGTCTCTGCTTTTAAATCTCTCTGCTTAAATTTCTTGTGCTCCATAATTAGTATAGAAAGAAAGATATGCTGGGAACACCTCCCTGGTTGACACTTGGGTTGTATTTATCATTGGTTGCATTAAATCTTTTTGCAATGAGCCTTTGGATAGAGAAGGAAATGCAAGGAGACACACAAAGAAGCTCCTTTACAGCTTTACAATAAAAATCTGAGCACACATTATTAAATTTTAATTCGACAGTCTCATCATACTTTGGAAATTTTTCTTTCTTTTTAAAACTGAAATTAATGTAATTTAGAATAACTTTTTATTTTAACATTTATTTGATTTCAAAGCTTTAAGATTTTGAATTACAGTTTTCTTTGCAAAAAAACAAAACCAAAACCAAAGCCAAAACCAAAACCAAAACCAAAACCAAAAACAAGCCCAAGTCTGAATTAGCAAAGGGTTTTAAAAGGTGCAAAACCATCTTAGTTAGAACTCAGTTCTTCTCAGTTCTTCTGGAACAGATAGAAGGCTTTGACCACATCCTGGTATTGACAGTAGCTCCACTTTCCCATCTGTGTGTGGCTTTACATGTAACCACTTCAGCCCTGGATCTGAGTCACACATGCAAACCAGACACGAAACAAAGCTGGCCTATCAGCAGAACATAATATTTTAGGATAAAATTTCAAGTTTTCACCAGGCACTTATCTGTGTCTGAGTTATATTTATATTAGGGTTCATCTCTGCATCGTGGTGTGAGTTAACAGTCCGCCAAGAAGACAGCTGTATCATGCTCTGGAAAGTGGACCAGCACTTTCCATTAGAAAGGAATTTTATTTGTTGCCAGCAGTTTCCAGCTACAGTCGAGACTAAGAAGCTCAAATTACACAGCTAACTTATTCTGAGAAGCTATTTATTTTGATCAGACTTCCTTTTGTGATGACACTGAGCACAATGCACTCAGGCTTTCTACAACCCAGGAAAGCGTAAGAGCAGCCAGTTAAAGAAAATTTTATAAAAAAAAATAATGTTGACCATTAACCATTTAGCATCTTAAGTGAGCTACAAATAACATTTTAAGAAGAACTAACTTTTTTTTTTTTTACTCTTAGCATTGGTGAGATCTGGCTGAAAAAAGCTTTGCCTTGGAAAATTTTGTGGGAGAGAACTTCAGTGCTCTCCACAAAGCAGATGGGGAAGATAATGGATGTTGTAAATCTTCCCTCCTTTTTTTTTCTTTTTCTTCCTGCCAGGCAGTCAGATCTGCTTAATTGTGACTCACACAACCCTCTTGTTCCTGTTTTATGCATTTTTTGTGGTACTGGTTTATTTCCTACAGCCTGCCAGCAGGCTTTGAACTGGGACTAAGGTTTAATTTGACCTGTGTACAATTAAGAGGGACAAGCAGATTCACCCTTTTGTTTATAAGAGAGGGGCTCTACATATCTGCCACAGTGTCTGGCTACTAAGATCTCCAATTAAGTCAAACACGATTTTCAGTAACTTAGGATTTAGAAAGCCAGATTTCACAAGTTTTGTGCAGATGTTTTATAGGATTTAGAAGAGTAGATCTTGTGTGAGTGTGTAGTTTTGGTCTTGAATTTCTTTTTTGACTGTCTAACCCTAACACAAATGGTCTAATTCTCTTGTGGAGAAATGTCTCCATTCTCTGTATGCAGATCATGAAAATGAAGAGAAGGGGAAAAAAAGAGTTAAAACTTTGTGCTATGTTGAATGACAGGAACACCTATGACAATGATTAAGTGCAACGTTAAAGGGATGCTCCCCTGTCAGAAACAGACTCTCCCTATCCTGCAATGGCAGGAATTTGGTTACAAAAGCATGCATGTCTTTGTCCTCTATGAAATGTTAAAGACCAGCTCTAATTTTAACATCAACACGACAGATAATCTCATGTATCTTTCATAATAAGTCCTTTTACATCTGGTGTCTTCCTTTACTCTTACTGACAGATTCCCATGTTCAACAGAGTGTTCAGCTTTGACTCATGACATGGTAAAATGCTTCCAGAAGTGTACTGCTGTCTTCTACCCTCAAAATAGCCTCTGCCTTCCCTAGGTGATTACTGTCACCTTATTTTGAATTTTCTTGAAAGTTCAGGTGACCAGAAACTCCTGAGGTCAGGTAACTCTCAGAGTGACTTCCCATACTGACAGAAGCAGTCTGTCTGTGTGTGGCTGACCCAAAGAGAGCAAAGGTGAGTCAGAGGTGCAGAGGGAGATCTCTCTGAGGCATTAGAATTCTGAGAAAAATTTTAAAAACACTGTTGAGAACATCTGTGCCATCCATGACAGTTAAGTAAAAGAAAAAAGCAATGCTCCTGAACTGCGCTGAGGTGGAGATTTCCTTCTGACCACAAATATGGGGCTGTGTTTCAGATCTGGGACTAAAAGAGCATGGACAACACACAGGTGATTTATTACTGCTGAACAGTGTTTGCACAGAATCTACACCTCTTTTGGTTCTCTGTGCTCTTTCAGGGAGCAGGTGGGGTTTGGAAAAGGGAGGGGATTTGGCACAGCTGGGACTCAAAGTGACTCAAAGAAGTATTCTGTATCACCCAGGATCTTGCTCAGAGGTAAAACTGCAGGAGATGGAGAGGAACTCCTCCCAAAGTGGCCACTTCTTGGATACTGTCTGGACCCCATTTTGCTGGTGGGAGGTGGGTGGGTAACTGACTTTGCACCACTTTTCTGCTTGCTTTTTTATTCCCTCCTCATTTATTAGATGGTTTTAATCTGAACCCATGAGATTCTCATGCTTTTTCTCTTCTGATTCTCTTCCCCACCCCTCTGGCAAGGACAGAGCAAGCCAATGACTGTTTAACCTATGAGGAACTTACCCAAATGAAACAGAACAAAGAAAGACCCTCTTTCTTTAAAAAGGCTGAGGGAAATAAAAGGCCAACAGAGGAAGACTGGAGTGAGTACAGAAACATTTCTCTGCTGTGCTTGATGTTGGTAGCTGCCTCAAAAACTTTTGGAACTGGCCTTCTGTAGTTTTGGGCAATAGAATTTTGGCCTGATTGTAAGACCACTGTTCCAGTCTTGACAAGCAATATAAACAAGAATTTATCTGTAACTGCTGACTTTCTATGGGCAGTGTAGTGCTCTCCAATTATCTGTGTTTTGGGAAATTATGGATGTGGCTTAGGTCAAGCCAAAATTATGCTGACAGAAGTAACGCAAGGGTGTATGTACATCAGCACATACTGTAGAGCAAAAGAAGCAGATCTGCACAACAAAACATTCAGGCTGGCATTCACATCACACAGACTCAGCATGTTCCATTTAGATTAACCCTAGGCTGGTGCTGTGGACTAAAAGGTTGCCGGAAGTGAAGCATTTTAGGAGACCCTCTGGATGTCAGGGTTTGGTTAAGCCTTTTCCAGAAAAAAAGCCCATCATCATGATCTGAAAGGGCTCCATGAAATGAAGGAGTGTGTCATACAAGCACTGGGAAATTGCCTCTTGAGCCCAGCTGAAGTGATAATACATCTGTGTTATCCACAAGGAGATATGCAGTTACAGAAATTATGTTTCTTTCTTCTGAAACCACAAGTAATACTGATTCCTTTAAGTAAAATTTTAATTAGGGCTCACACAATATAAGCTGTAATGTATTGCAATTGATTTTAAGTATTCATGAGGATCTACAGTAATGGGTAGCAGCTTTTTTGTCTGGTGAGATCTGTGGTCTCTGCACAGGTCCTGTCTTCCTGCCAACTGACATTTGTAAGACTTGCTTTCAAGCGGTCTAAAAAGATGAGCAGGCTTGCCAAACTAATTTGTGTTTCTCTGCTGCTATGTTTTTGCTGTGCACCGGCTGAGGGGAAGGGCTGTTGGAAAGCAATGAGCTGATCCTGCCTCCAGGCGAGGGTGCTGCGGCGCAGAGCACGGCCTGACCACGGCTGCCAGGGTCGCTGTGGGAGCCACCTCCTGGTGATCCAGCTGGACAGTGCTCTCCTAAGCACACAGTAGGATTCAGCTGGGAGCGTCCGGCCTAAAGTCTCTGAGCCACACTTCAGCCAGATGAGATGTGTGTGGTCACCGGGAACTGTTGGCAGAATGCGTAGTGTACTGAGATTATTATCCTGAAAAACCAGGAAGTGCACAGGAATATTTTATTTGCCTCTCTTTTATTTCATTTACTTGTGTAGAATGTGTGAGAGAGAATTTAAATTAAGAACTTGTGCTTATGTCTCCTTGGCTTTTTCTCTAAAAAAGCATATCCATTTCCAGGTGCTGAGGAATGTGAGGCAGTTCCAGAGGGCAGGGCCTTGTCCCAGAGCTCTCTCGTTGTCACAGGCAAGGGGATTCAGTCATCAAGTTCCTCTTACAGTGCCATCAATACAATGATGAAAACAGACCTTTTGGTCAGTAAATTAACATTTTGGATACAGTTTGGGCCAGCAAAATGATTTTTTTTTTTCACATCTCTGTAAGAAAAGGCAGGTTTTGACTATCAGTTTACAACATGACAAAGCAACCAGAGGGAGAGAAACCTCAGAGCCTCTGAAGTGACACCAGACTAAATGTGGGTGCCCACCTAGGGCTGGCAGATACCCTACAGAGGGTAGGTGATCCTACAGAGGTCCCAGTCCTAAAACATGCAGTCTCTGCAAGGTGGGATATCCCACCCTCCTGTGAAGGCAGCAGGGTCTTGCACAGTCAGAGCCAGCCTCAGCACCTGCTGATGTCTGCTTATTTTCAGTGTGACTCCTCTAATAAGTATTAATTATTTCTGTGTATAGTTCTTTCAGTAGTTACCACAGAGTTGTTCCATTTTACACGTGGCAGAGGAGGTTAATGACCTGGAATCTCACAAGCACTGTATCATAATTATGTCAGTCATTAAAGCTCTAATGGTATGTTTGAAATATGGGAGAGGCAAAATCTCGTCTTGCTGTTCCCTCATGCTCCAAGCTGCCTTGTATATTTTCATATTCGCTGAACTCACGAGAGGCCAAGGATGTTAACTCCATGTAAAAATGAGGCTGGCAGATCAGTGGTGTGTTTCATCTAATCTCTCGCCTCTGAAATTAGCTGCATTTGTAGGGAGAATTATTGTGATGTCTAAAGAGTGGCCTGGCTAGCGAGCGAGATTGTGCTGGCTCCATTCTCCCTGGTCAGGAGTTGGTTTTACACCTGTGGATGTGCCACTTCAGCCTTTTGTGTCTTTATTTCTTCTGCCATGTACCTTCTCAGTGACTGCAATTGAATGAATTTCAGCACAGAGCTGTAGGATCAGGACAATAAGCCCCTGGTTTGCTGCTTTTGCACCAAAAATCCTTGCACAGCCAGAGAGGCCACAGTTAGTGACCACTTAGAGTGTTTCTGGTAGTGCAAAATGTTGTGGTATGGGCACCTGGATAAATCCTTAATTTCAGCTTCATTTTAACTCTGCTAAATACATAGGTAAGTTTTCCCTCGGTTTTATGTCCAGTGGCAGTTCAGATTACTTCCTCAACTGCAGAAATGGGAAGCTGCTGAGGAATCAGCAGGATGGGTTCCACACTTCTGTCAGCCTGCTAAAGGTTTCAGGGTTATCACGATTTTTAGTATTGAAATATCGATTTTAAAGAACCAAAGCATAAATAACATAAATCTAAATTGAAAGATTTCCTTTCAGCTTTTAAATTTCAGATGCCTAAAGAGAAAAATCTTGAAAATACGTCTTGTTTGCCACCATGTGTGAGGACATTTAAGTGGAAAATAATTGGGATTGATATTTAAGGAAACCAGACTTGTTCATTTCTTTTTAACATTTTGTGGTTTATTTCTTTTAATTAAGTTTTTAGTAAAAATTCTGTTTCCTCAGTCGCTTTTAGTTTCTGTGATTAACATAGACCACATTGTTGTAGATTAAAAATCGAAATTTTTTTAACAATAGTAAATAAATTTACTATTCTATATTAACAGATTATACTAAATAAAGTGCCTTATTTACTATAGCTATGGTTTGTGTAATTATTTAAATAAATATTCAATTATTAATTTTAAGCACATATTTTGATCAGTGGGCTTGCTTGACATTTTCACTCAATTAAAAAATAATTTTTATAACTACACAAAATTGGTCAGAATTTTTAGAAAATTTTGGGATAAAACCTCAAAGTTCACTTATGTGAAGGAGAACAAAGAAAAAAAGGGTTTCCTAAAGAGAGAAGTTATGAAAGAAAAGCTAAAGAACAGAATGCATTCATAAGCAGCAGGGATGAAACACTGACAATGATACTACTGAAAGGTTCCTGCTAACAAGACCACTCCCAATACACAACTATGTTTTAAATGGCCTTTTGGTATTCCTATTAGTTGTAGATATTATTAAGGAAAATAAAAAAGCCACAAATAAAGAAAATTATTTTGAAGAAGTGTTTTTTTTAAACAAATATTACTGATGCTATGTTTCATGTAAAAAATTTCATATCTTGACTTTTTTAATCATGTATCACAAGTTAGCTGCTGGTTTTCTTAGGAAAACATTAATTTTAAGACAAAAGCTCAAAATTGTCAGAAAAACTTGGTAATTTACCTGCTTTTTTCATTGTGATTCCTTTCCCAAACAATTACACACTTTGTGGTTTTATGCTGATTTGGGAAAAAAAAAAAAGAAGAAGCTTGGAGATAATTCCCATAACAGTCTTTATCGTCATCACCTTTATCCATTAGTTTTTGCAAAGAGTTCTGTGACTGAATTTCTGTGCACTCAAATGTTTGGTTACAAATCTCTGCTGGTATGAACAAAAACCAAAACCAAAACCAAAACTAAAACCAAACCAAACCAAACCAAAATAACAAACAAAAAGAGATGTTTCCATTTTGGGGTTTATTGTCAAGTATTGTTAATGTTTCATTTTAACTATATTAATCTAGAAGTTATGTGGCAGGGGAAAATGGTGGCACAATGAGACCAGATAAATACACTGAGTAATACCTCAATAATCCTCTGATACATTTGATGACGGTTGGGGTTGGTTAAGTTTTGGGCGCTTTTTCTGTTTTTACATGAGCTCTTCAGGAAATCCCATTAAGGAGAAAAATAGAATTATCTGTTCTGAAATGTCAACTTTTTCTTTGGTGAAAAGCCTATCTTGGGGGTCAGAAAAGTACTCCAGCTCCTATTTCACATGCTTTAGGACTCCTGTAGAATTATGAAATATTCTTTTCCATTTTCCCTTAGTAATCAATCATAGCAAGCGTGTGCCACTGCATTGGTATTGGTTTTTATGCTGCATCTAAATCTGCAAAAACACAGTGGTAAATCACATCTTCTTTATGTACATAACAGTGACGTAATCTTGCTACTTAAATTTCACTTCACTGAAACATCCCTGCCTTAGGCTGTTCCCTGAGCAGTGTAATAAGCAAAAGTGGGGCCTTCTATAAAGAAATTTATTAATTGACACAGTCAGAAATCTGCACCTCTCACAATGAACTGATAATTCCTTGAATGAGATGTGCCCTGTGCACGTGAAATTTTACACTTCAAGCAGTTAGCCAATACTGCGAGAATGAGCATTGTGGTGTGTTGCTATTCCTCCTAATTCTTATATTTTTATTATCTACATTTTTCAGCTGCATCTGATGGTGCAGGAATGAGGCCAAAAGCCGGGGGTTTTGTCAGCTTTTATTGTCCTTTCTTTCCATAGCTTCTCTATTTCTAGCTATTCCTCTAAGGTAGCTTCATCTGTGTTTTTCTTCTGCTTTTGTAGGCATAATGCTGAATCAATCTTATAATGGAATGAAAACCCCCAGAATATGTTTTTTCCACAAATTAACAGAGTGCTCAGGGTTTTCAAGTACTTTCCTGATGAACAATGTAGCTGATTTGACAGCAAAACTCGGCATGCCTTGACCAGAAAGCAAAAAACCTAAGCTCTTCTAGAAATATTACAGTGGTGCTTCTTCCCCAAGATTTTTTATTTTTTTTCAGAAGTATGAGGAGGATTTATTTTGCAAAAGGGAAGTAACCATGGAATTTCCGACAAAAATTACTTACAACTCCATTTTTTAAAATGAAGAGCTGAGTGTTTCAGATCCATTAGAGGAAAATCTGCTGCTTCTCTCTAAAGCAGAAAGAGTTCTTCTCTTGGGCTTTGAAATTAGGAATTCAGCTACTTGAGGACATGGATCTGCAATTTGCAATTAATAACATTTTCGTGAGTCATGATTGGTTTCATTTTATGCTTATAAAAAATATGTGAGCTTTCAAAGATATTTTAGCCTTCATTTTTCTTCTGGTGTATAGCTGTGTCTGAAGTTTATTGGTAAAGCTGTAACTGTAAATATTTGGCAACTGGCAATTTGCATTGCTTAAGTTAATTACTTTCACTGTGTTATTTACACTCAGTAATGAGATACTTTTGAAAACTAATTAGATGTCCTTGCTTAGTTTCAAAAAATCTTTTGAAGGCATTTATAATTCAATGTTCACTGCTTTTTCTGTCATCCAGTATCAAAGAGGAGCCAAATCACCTATTTTTGTCCTTTTAAGTTGAAACAGGACTATTTCCACTTTCTGCTCAGGGAGTAGTTGTGTTACCCAGCTTCAGGCGCATTGTTTACCTTCACTTTCTTTTGGTGACAATAAAGAGGTTTCTGCTAAAGGAAATTGTAGAAGAAAAGGCATATTCAATTGTTTTTCTTTATTGATCAGGACAAGGGAAGACACAACTCCTGTACACAGGGGCCAGTTTGCAAAGGCAGCTTAGTCTGGTTTCAGAGGGCCGAAGGAATGACCTCAAGTGCACTGTGTAATTACCCTAATTTACTTCCATTCCTTAATTAAAACTGTGTCATTTCTTATAGCTTTTGCCTTGTGAAAAGACATTTTTCTGCTCAATCTCATCAGAGGAAGAGTAATTTACTTCCTGTACATATTTTGATGACAGGCACACTATAAATATTGGGATTTCTTAGTCTTGATAATTTCACATGCTTTTGATACCAAAGTCATTCTGCTGGATGTTTAATTAGAGGACATCAAAGAGGGTTATTTACATTTAATTCTGTAGTTAGTGTTTGGCCTTCTCAGTTTTATGCCCGACTTACAACACAACATCCACGCTGTCTGGTATTAATTTAACTTGTAAATAATTTATGTAATTAATTTACTTGGTAAACCTCCCCATCTCATTTTATGACTTTGCTCTCAACCAAGCTGGTGAAATCTAGCTGCACTGGCAAAAGGCTCAGCAAAAACAAATACTTTGGAATTTGTATCAGTGCCCCAAGATGGGTGTGACAGGTGACACATCTTGTCTGATGCTTCATAAAGCTTAACTGCTTGCAAAGAAAGTGTTAACCATCGGTACAAAAATGACTTCTAGGCTTGAATAATTATTATTCCTTTAAATACCTTACGGGTTATGTTCCTAGACTTACTGACCCTGGGACAGGAGCTGGAATGGTCAGTCTTACGTTGCCACATTCCCTGGGCCTCCCGAAGTCTCACAGCTCTGGCCGAAAGAGAAATTGCATCAGGGCCATCATGCACTGCCCCAGCAGGGAGCAGAAAGGCAGATAGATATTGAAGTGGAGGGAGAAGATCCATCTTCCTTGATCAGCATTGACTCCGTTTATTGACTCAATCAGTCACTTTTTATAACCGTGTTAATTAAGTTCATGCATATTGCAAACCCGAGCTCACAATAGGTTAGAGATAACACACCAACCCCTCCTTTTGTTTCCAATACCAAGATTTGTGTTCTCAAAACTTGCTTTTACTTTCCCAAAACAGCCAAAGATAGGATATCTACTTGTTATGAGAAAGCTACCTGAGAACTCTGGTATGCAAGGTTCTCAAGGCCTTCATGTTTGTCACTTTTACTTGTAATTAAAAACAACCTGAGAACTTCTACTGTTTACAGAAACAGGCTGTGAGAATTTACTCCTCACAGCTGCCTTCTAAGCCATTTCCGAAAAAATCTCCAACAGATAGAGTCAAGAGTAAGTTCAGGGAAATAACTCATCCAATACGATGGTAAACAAAAATTGCCAACTCAGTAATTTTTTGTTTTTTCTCATTATTTAAATAGTGACATCCATGAGAGCTTGTTGGTCTGTCTGTCTTTTCTTTCATACAAAGGCTGGTGGGTTTTTGTTTATCAGGCACAGCTACTTTAAATCACTGTTGTGACAAAGTCTTTTTTCCCTTTGCTCATTGAGTGCACAGCAGCATCCAGATTTTGAAAGGACAGCAGAAGACAATTTTTGGATAAAATTCTGAGGGCAGGTTCAGCCTTTTTATAACAAACCTTCCTGTCTCACTCTTGCTTCCAGTTCCCTGCTGGCTTGTCCTGTTGAAAATGTATTTTGGCCTTCATTGTCCGGCGGAAAGGGCAGCTTATGTACAGGAGGGGTGCACAGGATGATGGAGATGGTAAACAGCACTTGTTTCAAAGGGATTTCAAAGTATGTTCTGATTGTGTGGAGATACCTACGAGCTCAGAGTATTTATTCTGCTGGAAGAACTCTAAACTGGTAAATCCTAGGTCTCCGCTCCAGCTGCCTCCCTGGCCTGTCCCAGCATTGGCTTCCATGATGGATAAGTCCAGCTGCAGAGCATCAGTCCTTTAGGGAAAAGGCTCAGTGGAAACAAACACCTCAACCCCCCTTGTTTGATGTGCAGCCCTCCTCTTGAAGTCCTCTGCAGGTTTTGTCTGTGAATGTTGGAAGGAGACCAGGGGAGGGAGGAAACCTGGACATGAGGCTCCAGGAATCAGCAATGTTTTCACATTGCTGCAAAGGGAACTCCCGCCACAATATCCACAGTAAATAACTGCAATATCAGTAAATAGCTGCCTCATTTTATGGCCATGGTTCAAACAGCATGGCACATGGAACTCTGAGCAACAGAGGGAAATAGTAAAAATAATAATCATTTACCCAGTCAGAAAACAGCAAGTTGGTTGAGTTGCCAAGTAATTGAAGTGTTTTTATTATTGGGAGGAAATAGTGAGTTTTAAGTTTCTCAGCTTATTCAGAATACAGTTGTAGAATATGTCTGAAAAGGCAAACAAAAGATTGAGGAAACTTTCCCTGTGGCTGGGCATTTTTTTTCTGATATGGCAGACTAGGTCAGAAGCGGTGGGATGGATGGAGTTATAACTGCTACCCTTCATAACTTTACTGAAAATATTCTCTAAAGCCTTGGTTCCACAGGATTCAAATGCTGAGCCAGTTAAATTAATTTAATATATTGCATAAATATTATGCACTGATTTAGACAGGGAAAGAGGAAATTGACTGACCTCATATTCTAAACATTAAATCACTGGAGCTGGGTAGAAAAGAGTGTGCTCCTTCTCCTCAATTCGCAGGTTTATTTATTTCTTCATCATTTTAGTGAAGCACTGACTTGTGGTGTAAAACACCCATTTTGCAGAATCCAGTGACGAGACAATAGAGCAGAGTGGTGAACACCCGTCAGGACTGATGACACAAGGGGCCCCACACAATCCAAGCAGCAGCACTGCCCTGGATGGGCAAACCCCTGGAAATTATTTTGTGTAGGGATTAGAGAAAGTCTCTCCACCCAGCTGCCATTGGCCCTCATGAACAAATACCCAACGTGAGCCAGTGACTTTGAATATCTGATTCTTGCAGCAGGCTTCCACAGCATTGACCTCTGATGTTCCATAGCAGAGGCTTGGATAACTGGCTGCCTGGAAAATCGTCAGGAAAGCTGAGAAGCAGGAAGGATGATACAAACTGAATTTCCTGAGGGGTCCAGGTGTCCTTCAGTGAAGAGCAGCATGGTCCTCAGTAAGAGAGACTGAACAGCAAAGGGAGTAAGGAGCTACAGTTGGGAGATCTTTTGTGAGGAAGGAAATTCTGCCTCCTGCAAATGAGAAGTGTATGTTCTGATGATAAAAATGTGAGTCCAAAGTGGAAAGTCATCAGGTGAATTAAAGGTTTTTTAACAAAGCAGAAGTGGAGTCTTTCAACTCAAGTAATGATCAAGTGTTGCAAGTGTTTCCTGAGTTGTATTTTCAGCAAGTATTACTGAGTTTAGATTCAGAACATGTCACTGTCTCAGGCAAGAGCTTTTACTTCTCCCAGCAAGTTGCTGCAAGGACTGTCTTTCAAACAGTCAACATCTTTTGAGTAAAGCTAATAGACAGACAGGAATTCAGAAATATTTCTGACAAACTCTTGCTGCACAATCAAAGAACTCGAAAAGACTGGTGTTTTCAATTGAAAAATATGATGGTATTGTATTTTCTAAGCAAAATATAGATCTAAAGTAAATATATAGTTCTGAATCTCATTGGAAAATATCTTTCTTCTTGTTCCTGCTCTGCAGTGTTAAATATTGGTGGAAAATTTTACAAAATCAGCACTTAGCTGTTTCTGTGAAGAAATTTTTCCTAAGGGATGCAGAAGGAAATACTTTCTGCTCAGCTAAATATGTGAAGTTTGAACATGTACAAAGAAATGACCAAATTATTCCTGAGAGGTACTTATGTGTTTTATGGAGGGAATCAATTTCTGTAATGTGTTGACAGCGGCTTATTGCTTGTTAATATATTTAAAAGGCACTTGAGAGACAATTGGCTGCATTGACTGCAGAGGAAAAATTTATTACCTGTACCACAAGATGGGGAGGGTTGCAGGTTGTCCAAGCATTGGTTACTTTGAATGGACTCGGACTCAGTCTTTTTAAACTGTTACTAATGGAAATTTAGATTGCAGCTGTGTGAAATGAATCTATTGGACTTCTTTTTAAATTAATCTATTGGCCTTCTTTCTGCAATGTACAAGCTCTGTGCTAATTGGGTAATGGTTTCTTGTTACAACTCAATCTGCACCAGGGGTATTCAGGAAATAGACAAAATGGGCTGTCAGAAAGGAAGAACTGGGGGTATTGTAACTATAACATTTAAAAAAAAAAAAAAACCAAACCAACAACAAAGTTTCTGCATGCCCAAGCACCCAACATTTACTGGGATGCAGGGACTGCAGCCAAGCTGGGGCCCACAGACTGGCATCCCCCCAAAACATCCCTGTCCTGCAGAAAATGTGCCCACAGAGTCCTGCCCTGCCGTGGCTCTCAGCTTTTCCAGCTTTAAGCTGAGATGTGCCCAGGGACGGCCCTGCAGCAGGTGAAGCTTTAGCCAGCTGAGGGGTGTCTGTCCATCCCATGTCCCTCCCTTTCCAGAGCCACGCCTGGCACTGGCTCTGACACTGCTGATCTCCAGCTGGGGGGCACCAGAGAAAGAGGACACAAAGTGCCTGAGCTCCTCCGTGCTGCAGCTCCAGGCACTGACAAGCCCACGGCCCCCTTTGGTGCAAAGCCACTCCACCAGGTCACACTAGCCAGCAGCACAAATCCTCATGTATATGCATTTTTCAGTCTGTCTTCCTTGAGGAATTCTTAATTTTATAAATTTCCCTCTCTGAACTCTTATGAACATAATTTTTCTTGAGTCTTTCAAAATCCTGCCGAGCAGACATAGTTTTTTTCACCCTGTCTTGTTTCTTCTGCCTGCCCTCATCCCCACCTGCTTTTCTTCATTATTCTTTTGTCATTTAAGACAAGATTAATGATACTGGTGGGCCTGGAGTATTCTTGAAATAAATGGCTTCTTTTATTGTCCCATGCTAAGCATCATTTTGGATTTCAATCACTTGGATTTTGCCTCTCAGCCCCCTCTGACAAAAGCATCCCTCCTGGATATATACAGTCTGTGAGATTTGTGTGAAGCTGCAAGTCAGTTCAGTGCTGCTTACCACTACTCATCAGTAAAATAAAAAAGAAATTTAAAAAACACCCAAGAAATATTTTTCTGTTGCTGTGATGAATACTCAGTAGCTTCTTTGTACAAAATCAGACTCACTGTGAATGCCAAGAATTTTCTTTTTAAAGGGGGCAAAGATTCTGCTTGTGCAGGGAGGTTGGATTAGATGACTTTCAATGGCCTCTATCAACCATGCCCATTTTGTGTGATTTCATTAAAAGGAAAGTTGGGGCACCTTAATGTTAGAACTTTAGGGGGAAGAACCTGAGCAAAATTTTTCAGAAAAGTGAACAGAGAAAGAGGCAGGGTCATTCCTGGTCATGGCACCATTTGAAATTGGGTTTTGGTGGGGTTTTTTTTCTTTTTTCTCTACTTTTCCTTTCCAAACAGGAATAAAAACAAGGCCCATAAAATTCTTTTTAGACAAGCTAAAATAAATTAAATAAATTAAGGACATTGAATTGAAATACAAAGGGACACACACCACTTTAATACATAAAAAGTGTTCAAAAGACTACCTGAATGAAATCTGATGAAGTGCAAGGTTAGGAAATTACAGGTTCATGGGTTTGCTTTTATCTATTCTGAGTTCACCATTGAGTAACAAAAATTAGAGTCCAGTTTCCTCTCACAGAGGCCAGGCTTTTCCAGAGAGCAGACAAGGAATACCTTCCTTCTTTCATTTCCAGCATGACAGAAGTCTTTAGTTAAGTTCCATGTTGCCCCAAATCATCTTATCATCTCCAATTAGGGTTTATTCTTCATCAGCACTTTACCTGGCTGGAGGCCAGATGCTGTGGTGTGTTCTTAAGTTCGTTAGTTTGCTCCCCCCATTTTCTGTATTACTTCCTGCTGCTACCCTGCCAGTTATGTTGCTATAGAAATGAAACTGCTCCTCCCTTGGTTTCTCTTATAAAGTGAAAGTTGTTTCCTCCTTGGGGTCAGTCAATCACTCTTTTTGTGGCCCCGAACAAGGGCCCGGCTAGCTCAGTCACTAGCGTGAACGGCCCTGGAATCCGGCTATCTGGTGAGGGGCGAAGGCCAGGGCCCCTGCGCATCAGAAAACAGCCCCCCTCGGCGGCTTTGGCCTCGGGCTGAGCTGGGGGGATAGCTCGGAGCAGCGCGGTGAGAGACGAATCAGGAGGCGACCACTTGCTGGGAGTAAACAGTCGGTTTATTACAGAAGAACCAACAAAGAGGGGAAAACACCCAGCAAATGGCCCCGAACAAGGGCCAGGAGAGGGTTTTAAGGGAAAAGGGGGGAAGAAGGCAGGGAAACCCGGCTATCCAATAGAAATACATATTTGGAGGTACGAAACATAACTGATACACTAAAGTAACCAACTGTTATAAATCATAGGAGGGGCTCCGGGGCTACAGCCAACTATACCTCCCAGAGAAAGGAAAATTCTCGAAACCTGGGAGGAGAAAAAGAGTGATTGACTGACCCCAAGGAGGAAACAACTTTCACTTTATAAGAGAAACCAAGGGAGGAGCAGTTTCATTTCTATAGCAACATAACTGGCAGGGTAGCAGCAGGAAGTAATACAGAAAATGGGGGGAGCAAACTAACGAACTTAAGAACACACCACAGCAGCCAGCATTGCAGGAAGAGATGGATGTTTCAGTATCTTCCACGCCCCAGATCACCTTGCTCTCTGCCACTCTGCCTTTTGAATAGACAACATCCTAATTGATGACATTTTATCCACAAAGTCTGGTGATCAGATGTTCCTGCTGATACCAACATTTTTATCTGCTTTGGATGTGGCAAGACATGGAAACACAGCCAAAGGATCAGGGCCCTAATTTTAAAAATGGGCTTTGTGCCAGGAGTGCAGTAACAGGAGAATGTTGTCACTGTTGAGAAAAGGAGAATTGATGGTTGTTTTTCTTAATAATTTTGATGACACAGCCAAAATTTGTTGAAGAAGAGTAGGAAAAAGAGGAAGGGGAAGAGGAGGGGGAAGGGGAAGGGGAAGAGGAAGAGGAAGAGGAAGATGGAAAAGGAAGAGGAAGGCTAGGAAGAAGAGGAGGGAGGGGAAGAGGAAGAGAAAAATAGGAGGAGGAACAGGAGAAAGGAGGAAGATGAGGGTGAGGAAGAGGAAAAGAAAAGGAAAAAGCAGCAGTTTGAGAGGGAGAGATGGAAGAAGAGGGAGAGGAGGAAGAAGAGGGAGAGGGAGAGGGAGAGGGGATTTCATTGGTAACAGGAGCTCTGCAAGCTCTGTGGGTACTGGCAAGAAGGAAAAACCTCCCTCCGAAGGTGCAGTGAGTGAATGCCCTGAGCAGGGGCACAGCTTGCTCTGAGATGCAATTTCCCTTCCCTGCTGGTAGATGTACAAGTGGCAGTGCCAGGGGAGCCCCACGAAGGCAGAACTCGCTGCTAAGAGGATCATCTGAGATGAGATGTGTCTGTGTGTGTTTCTCCCTGACAGCTGCCACCTTGGCTGACGCTCCGCGGCTCAAGCGAGACCCCCTGCCACTCAGGCCAAGGAAAGACAGAAACACAGAGCTCCCGAGGTCTCAGCCGGGATATCAGAGTCCTGCTGGGAGCCCAGCAGCCACTTGTCATCTGTGGAGTGGCTTTGTCATACGCACTGCTGGGAAAGAAATCTGTCAGAGACTTGTATATCAACACCACTTCAGCCAGCTTCTCCTGCTGCCATTCTCTTTGGGATTTACTGGTGCCGCAAGACCTTGTATCACAGTGGTGCATTTTACAGCCCTTTTGGAAGTCCTCTGTATACCAAGGGAAAATCTGGATTTAGGGATATACCTGTATTAGTTTTGAACACCACTATGAAGCAAGGAGGAGGGAAAAATTAAGCCAACAGAAAAAATAAGGATTAGGGAAGACCTCAAATGTGAATATTGATCAAGACAAACATTTGCACAGGTGAAGTCTGGTGTAGGTGAAGTATTTGCCCAGGTGTAGAAACTATTTCCAATTCATGTTTTTTACTGCCTGTTGGTTGCTTTGACTGGAGTATGAGTTTCACATGTCTGACAGGCATACTGAAACCAATTGCCCGATTTTGCCTGATACACCTGTGTACTTGTCCGCAGCTGAGACTGAAGGCTGACAGGTGACATCCTCACGGTCTGACCTGTTTCAACGTCCCACCACAGAAATAAATCCCGTTTGTACCCCATAACCCACAGAGCTGATTCTGTCTGAGGCTGACCACCATCCAAGGAAGATGTCCCATCCTGTGTTCTTTGCTCTGCTGCCCTCTTGTGCAGGGGCAAAATCCAGCTCCTTCTGGGCTTTGTTTTCAAGGAAATCCCTTCCATGGTGGGCATGGCAGGATGGGCTGGGGATCACATTTCTTCTGGTTTTCCTGCAATCCATGACAGTTCGGCCTGGCTGAAATGCAGCAGTAGCACTTCCATTCCTTCTAGGGCTACTTCACAGACCCTCAGAGAGAAAATTATTTGTGCATCACATGGTCCATAATAATCACTGCCTAGTACCTCTGAGGGGACAGTTCCACCCAAGGATCTCCTCTTGCTGGTGTCTCTTTGTAAGAATGTGCAGAATGGGTGCAGCAATTCAGATTCACAACCTGCCTGAATGTTTAAGTAAAGACAACTCATTCCATATGTTTTCTCATATGCTTCCTGTGTAAAATGTTAGTTGCAATGTGGTTTAGACTTCCTGAACAGACCAGCTAACACTAAATTGTCTCTGTCATAATACTGCTGGAAAAAAATATTCCAAATTTATTGCTTCTTTTGATTTTAGTTCACGTTCAGGGAAATTAAGTCAGAAACCTAGCTGGTCTGCATCTCTAGGGCATTGTAAACAACAAATTCACTTTTAATAAATAATAATGCAGTCAGGCTGAGAAAATATAAGACTGGGTTCTGAGCTAATATAAATCATAGCAGATATATGGAAATTGAAACCTGCGGATTTACATCAGCTAATGAGTCTCACCTAGGATTTATGTAATAGTTATATAAATCTCTTAGCTGAGGACCCATACTCATTTTGTAGAAATTCACCAATTCACCAACAAGTATATCAACTCAGAGAGCAATTAAGTGTCTGACAGCCTCACAGAGACTTTCTTAGATGTTCCTTGACTGCAAAACCATGCCACCTTTTTTGCAAAATACACCCATAAATCCCCATATAACCTGTAATTGAGCCTGCTGTGCTCAGGACAGAACAAGCACCAGACAGCTCCATGCTGCAGACAAAAATAAGACAAATGGTCAGTCTCATAACATCAGACTTGTCTAGACTGAGCAAAATTACATGGACCAAAAACCAGAAAAAAATGTCAAGGTTATCAAACTCCCTTCATGTCCTGTTGCTTAATGCCACTGTGCAAGCACACTCACAAAAGAATTTGTGCTCATCTCAGCAGCCTGATTTACTCTTCAGTGTGGCTTAACAGTTATACATAGATAGCATCAACGAGACAAAAATAGAGACAAACAACTCCCATGCCAACCAAAGCAAACCCTCTTTTGTAACTTAGAGAACTGCTGACACAAACTCAGGCCTTTCAGAGGAGGTGGTAGGTTCATCATGGTTAAACCCAGGCTGCACTCGGAGCATGTGGCAGATAGAAACAAGTTTTTATGAGCTACTGGTCCTTACTTCTGCAATTTTTATATACTTGCCCTAAGTGACTTATCTCTTTCCATTTTTCCCCTCAAATTTGAAAAAAAACATCAATTGACCAAATGGTTTTTCACAGCACACCCTTTCCTCTGACACACAGTTTCAGTTCATTTCTGCAGTTGTGCTGTTTTCTATAATTTGACCTTGAAGCTTTATTCTCTGGCAGATTACATCCAGTATCTCCTGAATTGGTTGCATTTTGCTGCTCGTTCCTACACTCCTACCTGGAAGCAGGAACTGCCAAACACCAAGGAAGGATGAGGTGGAGAGGAAGCAGCACCACCTGTGCCTGACATCAGAGGTGCTGCCACCTCCATAGCCTCTGGTGACTGGACAAAGGTTGAGGGAGCAGCAACAAGAAAAAACATTTCCCCACAACGTGCACTGACTCTCCAGACCCTGAAGTGGATTTGCAGAGTAATTGGCTCTGAAGGGCTTTAAAATGCTTCTGAAAATGGAAAACTTTTTTACATCCCTCTTTTTTTTTTTTTTTTTTAAGCAGAAAACTAGATTTTTTTTTTCTTTCCTGCTTAATGTAGATCTCATGAACAAGGAAAAAAATCCTTCAGGAAAAAGACTTACTGAAAATCCCAGTGAGTGGTCAGAACTATTATGATCAGTTTTATTTTGAGGATTTTTCTCATTCCTCTTCACTAGTGGTACTGAAATAGGCCCAAGCATGTCACAAAGTCTCACTGATGCTGTTCTTACCAGCTGTGACTGGATATTAGGATAACCTATTGTTAAAATATTTGTAAATATAAAAAACCAAAAAGGTCAGAATTAAGGAATAGATCCTTGGGCACCTGGCCCAGTTGAATCCACTGCTATGGAAAGGCTCAAATGCAGAAATATCACAGGATTCAGTCACATCTCCTCCTCCTCTGGGGAAGTTTCCTTGCTTCTGGTGTACCAGACCCTGTCTGTGGCTGATCTTCTGTTAGTGCCACAAAGTTCCCATTACACCTCTGCCCTTTCACGCGTGATGGACCACGAGGTTTCCTCAGCAGCTCACTCTGTGCTGAGATGCCAGTCACTGCCTGGTTTAACATAAAGTTTGAGTGAGCCCTGATCCATTTGTAATTCAGCTTCCAAAGAAAAACAGCTTCTCAAAAAACAAAACCAAAAATCCCTCTGTTTGGCAGGCTGTTATTTTCAGACTAAGCAGCAACAGAGCAGATTGTTCTTGGCTCTTGCTCCACATATGATATAGATGCTGGCTGTTCTTCAAACACATTTAATGATCCCATGCTACGTTTGAAGAAACACAAATAGTAAGTAAAGGCAGGTGCATTTTATTTGGCAGTTAAAAGATGCTCACCATTTAAAAGTGAATATAGTACAAGTTATCTGTGCAATAAAGTGAATTTATTGAGCAGAAAATAGTTTGCTTTATACAGTAAATCATTTTATGTATTGTAACATTTTTTTCTTTTCGGCATCGAGTTGAGCTATTCCACACTGAATACAATTAAATATGAATTGTGCCTGGAAGGACACCAGTTCTATCAAATATACAGGAGGCAAATATTCAAGTCTCTGTTCTCAGCTACATGTGGTGTATAATACATATACTTGTACATCATTCCCATGAGAAATGCATCCACTTAACCAATGCTCCTCCTACAGTTTCAACTGCACAACTCTTGTTTCAGTTTCCAAAATTCAGATTATCTCCCCACCTCATATGGTGACTGTGCTTTTATAAAGCTTTTCCAGGGAACACTGAGAACCAACATTTTTGCACTTATTTGAAGACCCTTATGCTGCTAACATTCACCTGGATTAAGTGATATACCAGTTTCTACTGTTATTGAATCTGAGCACCCTCTCTTCATGTATTAAATGTTCTGTGGCTGTCTCTGGTATTCACCAGAAATCTAACATTGTGAATAAAATATCTGGCCAGACAGTTCTTGACAGTGTAAACTTTTAGAATAAAACCAAAACATAAATAAACAGACAAAAAACTACCCCAAAACCTACAGCACAACTTTGTTTAAGCCACATATGCAGTCTTTTTAAAAGAAAAATGCATAAAGGTACCTCTTACATTTGTTGACAAGTAAGCTTCGTTCCTTGCATACAGATTTTAATTCCAATAAATTTTCAGCTCCTGTTTTATTACCTGGATGTGCAGAGATGGAATAAAAACAAACAAAACAGGACAAAACAAAACACATCTCAAAACCCCACAAAACCCTGCAGGATTTTGATTTTAATTTTAATGTTAAAAAAAAAAACACTGAACATGTCGGGTCAATTTGAAATATTTGAAATATTTAGCTTCAAAAGCCAAGTGAAGGCTTTTGAAGCTAAATTCCATTAGTCATCACCAAGCTGAATTTGAGAAATTAAAAATTGAATAAGAAAAAAATTGACACTCACAAATAATTTATAATTTGCAATATCATGTTCTAGGCTACTGAGAGGAAAAACCTGCAAATAGAAAAACTTAAGAAAACTTTAAGAAAAAAAGAAATAGAGATCACTTAGATAGAAATTTTTTCACTGTGAGTTATTTAAGAATGAGGGAAGGCACTCAGACATTTGTTTAAAATTGGACTTTTCCATTGCCATGAAATTTCAAGGTCAGTACATTTTTTTTTTTTAAATTGTCATTTCTTAAATCCATGTTTTATTGTTGGAACATCTGATAGGTAATCAAATTTCAGGCTTTTAATCCTCCTGGACATTTTAACTTTTAGTTACTCTCCTCTTTTTATCTGTGCTTTGGAGCCCTCATATCTGTGTTTTTCTAAGCAAGATACAGATAAAGAAAAAAAAATAAAAGCAAATGGAGATATGGGTAGTTTGAAATGTGTTTTGTTATGGGTTTATCTTGCCTGTTTACTTTAAAGGCAAAGTTTAAATGAATCATTCAAGCACTATCTTTATCCAGTATTTTCCAAGATTTCAACTTCAACAGTAAAGATTTCTCAGGATTTTTTCTCAGGATTTTCTTCAGGATGGAGATTTCTCAGCTAGGCTGCAATGGTTAGTTTAATTAAATTCTTCATTCTGTTTTGCCACATATGATTTCTTTTATTTTTAATCTGTAGTCACCTCCACAAGTAATCCAATTACAATTTGAGGGATTCTTCCTTTTTACAGAAGAAGACAGAAAAAAGGACAAGGCCAGAACAACCATAAAAATTGCTTAGACAGGTATTACACTAAAATTTAGGGTGGTACAGTTTCACTAATAACTTTTCTTTGATATCTTTTAAAGAGGTGTCTAAATGCCCCCAAGAGGAATTCTCTGTCTGCCAGAAGAAATGAATCCTTTTGTGATGCTTGGAGCAAGTTGTATTGACACAGGAGCCTTTGAAAAGTTTCCTTCTTCATTCCCTTCTCCTAGGGAAAATTTCCTTGATAAAAAAATTATCCAACTGCAATGTCTGTCTAAAAAAATTTTTCAATAGGCATATTTCAAAATAAATATTTCAGCCCCTTTCTTCCCAAGAAATATTTTTTTTTTCACAAGGACTGGACGTTATAATAATTTATTTTATTCAATATTTTCTCATCTGACTTACCAGAAGTAACTTACTAGTTCTGGATATCTAAACAGGAGAGTTTCTACCAGGAGCTGTATTTTCCTCTCATTAAGGCAGGCAGCACTTCTGAAAAATAAGGTCACTTCCACACCTGGAGAGGCAGATTTTCAGAGAATACTCCGACAGCCACTTGCTGACCTCTAGTTGGAAACCTGTCTGCAAACTGGGAAGCTCAGTGGTCAAAATCCCCAAAACTGCCTGTGGGCTCCTGTGTTTCTGTGCCAAATTCCAGCCAACAAAACCCCCAAATAAAAAAAATCTTATGACATGGAAATTATTTTTGGCAATTTATAAAATCTCAGCTAATATTCTCATTTTTCCAATGCCATTGTTAATGTCTCTGCTGGAAATGAGACTGGGTTGCACAATTTTGGGTCCAAAGATGCTGGAAAATCAGTTGTTCTCTCATAGTCACAGACCACATCTTGAAGATTGACACATGAGATGAGCAGCAAAATCCACACAGGGCCTCTATGAATGAATGGGAATGGACTCTGTGGAAATGTGGGCACTTCCTAGAATAGTCCCAGAAATAGTGAAATCATATTTTTCAAGCATGGCATGGTGGGCAAGGAAATATAGTACACTCCATTTTTAATCTTTTTTTTTTCTCTGTACATCTGAGTCAGACTGCTAGTTTAAGCTGAAAAGTGTTTTCCTAAAATTTTAAATCCTCTGAGGAACAATTGGTAAACAGACATGATGTTTTTCTAGGATTTGTTTGAGTATCTCTAAAGGAAATGTGAGCTTGGAAGAAATCAGGGCTAAGATTTTTCCAGGGAATGCTGTTAATCTGACACAACAAACTCATCAATGAAACTCACAAATTACTTTGCACATGAGAATGGAGATCAGCAGATGCAGAACAAAATGTGCATTTTTAACATTACAAATATATACTCAAGCCAAGAGTTATGAAGCTGGAAGTGTCCAAATGTTGTTTTCTGAAAGTGCTCTTCTGACCTGGAGGGACTCTGGGACAGCAGCTGACACAGCTATGGAATCTGAAATTGCCAGATTTAGGAACTGCAGAAATTGAGCTAGGAAGGCTTACACATAACCTCTCATGGGTATTACCCTCCCAGTTGTTCAGGATTAGTATTTTAAAAGATCCAGCTAGCTGTAATTAGCTTGGAGTTTGTCCCTCCTGCCATTTGGAAGGGCCTCTCTCAAGCCTTTCAGAAGAGTATTTTGCTAAATAATGGATCAGGTGAGCCAGATAATTTTGCGATTTTAAATCTCATACATACTGAATCCAAACAGACTCAAATTCATTACAAATTTAAAAAACAAAAGGAAAGAAAAAGGTTGTGCATGACCACATGCATGAAGTTTGAGGATGGAGTGCTTTCTGTGACTGGGCTGCTCTTTCACTCCGGTTTTGGTGTTTTATTCCATTATGTGCCTTCAGTATGGACTTAAGACTGAAACACATAGCACAGATTTGCATTTTTTCCTGGGGTTGCATATGCCTCAGCTATCAACAAATTCAGATACATAGTTAATAACAAAAAGAAAATGGTTTTCAGTAAGACTTTTATTTTGGACAGTTATCAGTTCTAGGTCAAAATTGATTTAAATTTTATTTGAGCTAAAAATGGAAACCACATAAATTTATAGTGTTTTTTTGCCCTGACACACAAAACTGGACAAACAAAAAGTACATTTCAACAAGAAGTTCGTGAATTCTGGTGGAATTAGTGGCAGAGGGCTCCAGAAAGTGTTTTGTGTGATGTAACATGTTCAGCCATAGGACATTTGAAAATACCTCCCTCAGCACAGATAAAGGGAGAGCCCAAACTCTCTTCACATTTATGGAGCACAATCAACATTGTAAATGTTTAAATGAGGGATGATGAACTCTAACTTCTACTGAAATTTATCATATTGCTCAGAAGTTTTTTCTCATGTGAATCCAGATGAATCTAAACATGAACTTCTGATTTCCTGCAGAGTTGACTCACAGTAAAATGGAAATCAGGACTGTCTGTAAAAATGCATCCCATGAAAAAACTGATTGAGTTACGATCCTGTCATCATCCCATTGCAGGGGTTCCATACTGTTGTCTCCTTATCACAAAAGTTTCATACCTGCTTGTTGTTTTCTCATGGGCTCCTCCTCAGAGCACTGACTCTTTCCTCTTTGCAAACCAGCCACTGACTCCAGTTCCCTTCTCAAGGGGCCACCCCACACTTTTATAGCATCTTCTTCTCATTGGTCACAGCTGTGGCCTGTTAAAGTCAGGCCTGTCCTAATCTTTGATAATTGGCCCAGCTGCAACTCCTTAGAGGTAAAATTACTTTCTACATTATCTTTATTTTCTTACATTCTATCCCCCTACAGGATCTGATATGGGTTACTCCACATGCCTATGGATCACAGAATTTTGAAGAGCAGTCTTCTACCATTTCTCTTCAAATACAAAACCATGGATTTTTGTAGCCTCCTATTATTTGCAACAACTTGTGTGAAAAAAACCCAACAAATTGCCTGTTATTTTGGGATTTTGAAAGTACATGCCTTTCTCATTGAATGTATGAAAATTTTTATCAATGTCTAATAAGTTTACAATTTTTCTTCTACCAGGAGCAAGACATCTTGCTGTCTTTTTTTTGATGAATGTATATGGTTGTCCCAGGGCCTCTCACTGGTCAGAGTGACCCCGAGAAAATGTTAGAAAGTCTCTTTTTCCAGTCCGGTGCTCAAAGAAGGAGTCAGAGCTCTTCAGTTCTCAGTCTCAAGGCTGTGTATTGTTCCTTATCTATAAAATTTTTTCTCCTGTCCAGCTGAGCAAGACAGCTCCAGGCACTCTGCCTTCCCCCAGGGTGGTGTTATGTCTTTATACTAAAAATTACGTGTACAATGTTTACAATCACTTTCCAATACCTGTCACCTGTGTTAGACAGCGAGCTTCTAATCTAAACTAATCTGTAAGTGCCAACATCACAGCAGAAGATGGAGGCCAAGAAGAAGAAAGAGAAGGTCTGGACATGCCCAGATCCCTCCATCTTGCCCCCTGAACCCCCATTCTAGAAACCCCAAAATCTACTTTTTCACCCCATGATAAATTTACCATTATTCTACTTAACTGTCGTGACCTGCAGATCTTCATCTAAGGATGGTAATTTGCTCCATGGGTCATAATCAAACCCACCGGCATCCTGGGCTCTGTGCCAGGGTCTCTGAGCCCCTTGGCAGGGGTCTTGGCTGCTCAGGACAGCCAGAGGGATGTCCTGGGTTCTGACATATAGTGTTCTGTAAATTCAGAACTCAAAAGGGCTTGGCAATAGAGATTTCTCAAATATGGGATTAAATATATCTCCCCTTTTTTTTTGTCTACAATTATCTGTCAAATCCACTATCAAGCTGTTTATTGCTTGAAAAACTCCAAAAATAAACCAAACAATACATCTCTGAATCTATTGAAATGTAGAAATGGTATTTATTTTCAGAATTTTGTGATGGAACCAGGTGGCTGCCCCTCAAAAATTATCTGGGAATTTTTTTAAAAACATTTTTCAAGCAAACAGTTGACACATAAAACCACCCAATAATCTAGGGTAAATTTCAAGTGAATTAGTTTTGCAGATATTTTTTAATATTTGATGGTATATTTTTATTGATTTAGTATTAATATTTGTGCTCAAAAATGGCAGGACTAACATAAATGCTTAAGCTCTAAAGCAACAGATTTGAAAGCTCTGAGTGTCATAAGATTTGGATTTTTCCAGACTTCTGGCCCATTAGCAGAAGATAAATAGTAGCCTTTAGTGAGTATGTGACATCACTCTAGAAACAAGCACCTAACCAGTGAGTGTGCTTTTCCTCAAGAGAATAAAAGAATTTTACATTGTAAATGGTATCATGAGAAGATGTGACATAACATTACCAAAATTATAATTTAAGTCACAGGTGGTCTGAAAAAAAAGTTTTCTCAAACACATTGTTTTCCCCTCCCCATACTTACCTCCAGACAACTTGAAGGGAAAATAACAAAATAACCCACAATAACTGAAGAAATTCATGCCACACCTGAGATTTTGGGGTTTGGTATTGCTAACTCTGTTTGGAATGATGAAATGCATTATAAATTAAACTCTATTGTGACATAAATATTGGTTGAATGACAAATCATTTGGTTTATTGTTTTGGCTTTTTGCATTTTCAGTTGAAACACCAGAAGTTTAAATTGGTGAAATACTTTATGTTCTCCTTGCACTGAACCCTGTAAAAACCCATTAAGTTCCCCTCAATCCTTTCTACCACTTTCAGAAATAAAAGAGCTCTTCACAGGTTAAATTCCAGATTACTCTGTGTAGTCAAAGTGACCATGAAGCCACATCCACATGCTAAAAACACCTAAAACACCTTCACAGCTGTCTTTAGACAGCAAGTCTTCTCCACATGGTTTTGAAGGTATGTTACTAAGATCCATAATTACCTCAATTTAAATGTTGAAAAATGTCCTGGTTCTTTATTCCTTGTCTTTCAACAATACCTGAGGAAAATGTTGAAAGGATTTCATGTGGGCAACAAGAATTTCTCCAAGCACTCACTGTAGGTTGCTGTTGCAAACAGCAAGTTTTGCTGGGTAAAGCCCAATGCAGTCTTCAGCTCTCCAATATCTCCTTTATTATAGAAGATGCTGCAGAAAAATGTAAAATTGCCACCTTTCCAGTGATGCACAGTAACTTTTCTTTTTTTTCTGACAAAAAGGAAAAGGCAATTTATTGGAATATGAATCCCAATATTACCAGTTAGATGGTGCCTGGGTCAGTGTGACCCTCGCTGCTGAGCCAAAGGCGGCTTCTGTGGTGCTCTACCCCAGAGATACCTTGGCTGCTGGAGATTGCAGCAGGGCACTGAACAAGTCCAGGCTTGTCAGGAACTCCGTTTACCTCAGGAGAGAGAGCTTCTGGCGATGGTGAAGAGAAAAAGGAGAGGATTCTGCTGGAGGGTTATATCCAGATGTTTACTCCATGGTTACAGAGGTCAGAACCGGGGCAACTGCTCCAACCAGAATCAGGCCGCATGGTCTGATTCACCTTTTAAGCTCCGGGACAGGGGAAGGGGAGGGGACAGGTGAGCTACCAACCAGGTGAAAGGGGCAGGGTCTCAAGGGAGGATGACACTTAGACCAATGCCCAATGACCCTCTGGGCATAGGGGCATCTTTTGAATTTGACTAACCACACAACGCCTTGCTGGAATCTTAAGCCTGATTGACAGGACTCACTCAGCAAGGGGGCGAAGGGGCAGGGAGAGAGGTATAGGCACACCTGGGAAGGGACCCGGAAGTTTAAAACAGGACATTGCAACACACCGCAACAGCAATTTTTGGAGCAATTTTTTCCAATTTTCAAATTGGAAAAAGCATCAGGTCAAAATCATCCATAAAGAAAGTTACTTAAAATCCTGATATCTTGATCCTAGTGGAAGCATTTACAAAACTGCAGCAGTTTTTGAATAAGAGGTTTGGGATGGAAATGAAGCTGCTTTAACTTAACTGTAGAAAATAACCCACAGATATAAAAATTTTACATTTGAAGGATTATCCTGTGTTACCAACAGGATTCTTTATGAAGAATAAATCAGATATAAAGCTGTTTAAATTATTTCCAGAACAGTGATGAAAATTTTAGAATAACATACTTCCTTAGATTTCAGTCTCTCTGCTGAAGACTTATCCCAAAATCTGCTGGAGCCTTTGAAGAAATTGTGGTGTTCAATGCATATTGTGAGCTCTGGCAGTGATGTGTGTATTCCAGTGGGATGCTGGGGAACACTTCAGGAGTTTTGCGTATTTTCTTTCTTTGAGTAATACCTGTATTGAGTTAGCATGACCTGGTTTTGGTAGCAGGGGGGCTATGGGGGTGGCATCTGTGAAAAGGTGCTAGAAGCTGCAGGAAAAGCTCCCTCAGCCATAACTGTGGAAGAGTTTCTGGAAAAGTTAATAGTCTGTTAGTTAGAATTGTTATGGATCAACTTGGAGCTGAAGAGGAACAGATTTTCAGAGATTATTTCTCCTCAAATGTTTTTTGTTCTAATTCAGAAGGAAAACAAAGAGGAGGTTCTCTGCTGGTGCTAAGTTATGCTTGCATGTAGCATCATAGTAGTTGTTAAGTTGGGAGAAGCAACAAGAGCAGTGCAGCGAGCACTTAATGCAATGCAAGTTACAGCACTGTTATAAAGGATCAATCGAAAGCCAAATTATCAAAAATACAAAAAGATTCATCTTTTTCTGTGACCAAAATATGGTCCTCATAACCACCACAGCCAAAGAGACAGCGTCAAGCCCGGGATCGGCGCTCGGTGAACCTGGATCCGACCTCTATCGCATCGGACCCCCCCTCGTTCACGGGAGCTGCTTCTTGCAGGGATGTTTTATACCGTTTATTATGCCTGAGGTGAAGGAGTCCCAGTTTCTTTTGTAACTCTTCATAGTTGGTTCTTTCACTGTGCAGAGCTGGACAGTCGCCGTTTCCTGGTTGATAGCCAGTGTTGATGGAATCCGAGAAGTCGCATATTCACATGTATCTTTCTGGAGACTTTGTCCATCTTGATCGATGTTATCAACAGGGCGGTGATCGCTCTTAGGCGTCTTCTGATGACTCGGGATAATGATGATCATTGTGCTGGGTGCGTTTATTCTTGGGCTAAAGTGCCGACTCCAGGAATTTTGGAGTTTGAACAGACATCCGCCTCTCGGGCTGCTTGTGGCCGGAGACTCGTTTAGATTTCACAATCATTATAAAATACATTCCTTGATAGCATGAATTATTTCTAACATATATTACATGCCCCACCCAAAAGATCCCAAGGTGATGCAGTTACACAGCTTGTTTTGCCCAGGAAGTTTGTGTTGTTTTCTTTTCCTAGGAACACCCCCAGCTCCCTGCTGAAGATCAGAAGAACCGGTCTGGGTGCGGGGCAGCTGCCAGCAGTTTTAAATCAAGATGTGATGATCATTTTTCACTTAGGCTCTGTCACCTTTGGCACAGATACAAGAGGCTTTTCCTTCCTTTTTATAATGGGTGTCTAGAGGGCTAAATGTTCTCTTTTCTTTTAATAGAAACCTTCCTAGAGTTGAGATGGAGCTGTGGAGAGCCAATGAAATTTTTAATTGCCACTGTAATCGCTTGTATTGACAATTTACTAATGTTTGAGACTTGTCTGTATTCTCATCACAAGTGACTTGTGGGGAGACCAAGTATTAGTCAAAGGACTTTATTTTATTTTTAACAATAAAAAATGGCGTAGGAAAACTCCTATGGATGTGTAATTTTTCTCAAAAAAACTTAGACATATTTGAAATAATGTTAACCTCCTCAGCTCTGCCTTGGGAGGTTTTAGAAGTATTATGATCTCGCTAAAATTTTCAGAGTTGATAATAAAGCAACTAAAGAATCCTAACAGAACACAAAAACCAGTCCCATGAGGAATGGTTGACTTCACCTTCCTCAACTCATTTTGGGCTGCAACGCTGTCACCTCAGCAGCAGTGGCATCGTGGCAGTGTGTCTGAGAGGTGGCAGCTCTCTGGCAGTGCCGCTGCTGCCTACTCCAGGCTCAGGCAGGCCCCTGAGCAGCCTCGCTGCACAGCCAGAGCCATCTCGATGCTGCAGTGCAGGCCAGAGGCGCCGCTCAGCCGGAAGCCGCAGGACTTGCCCCAGGGCAGCGCCGTGAGCTGGCAGTGGCGCGACTGCGGCAGGAGCAGCCAGGCCGACAGCACCAACGTTTGCACCCAGCGGGTCACTTTCTTGGCATCCAAGTAGGAGCCCGTGCAGAGGGTGTCCATCAGGTACCAGTCCTGATCCGTGGGCAGCTGGCCCCCGGAGGCGTGCAGAAAGCACATGTGCCCCAGCAGCTGCTCCCCGGAGCACAGGCACTCCAGCGCCACACGGATGCGCCTGGCTGGCGGCCACTTGGTGCTCTCCAGGATGAAGGAGTGGCCGGGGGGTGGCCGCAGGATGACCAGCGGGCGGTAGGTGCTGCCGTGCTCCTGGACACCGCAGGCTGCAGGGCTGGTGTCCATCTCAACAGCTGGGTGCAGCTCCGGCATGAAGCTCCTCCGGGAGAGCACTCGGCAGACACCGAGGAGCTCGTCCACCAGCTCCTGCAGCACCTTCGTGCTGGGCAGGCCCTGCTGCAGAATCACAGAACAGCTGGGCTTGGGAGTGACCTTTATGGACCATCCAGTGTAACCCCACAGCAATGAGCAGGGGCATTCCCAATGAGATCAGGTTGCTGACAGCACACTCCAGCCTTATCCTGGATCTGCCCATTGGTGATGGGCTGGGCACAGCCAATGTGCTGCCACCCCAGTCTGAGCCCTTGTCCTTCTCATGCTCACTGACCTTCTCCTTGCTGCTGAACTTCTCCCTGACAACGTTCCACTTGCTGCTGGATCCCTCCTGCATCCTGCAGCTGGCAGAGCCGCGCTTCCATCTCCTGACCAGCCAGAAGGCCAGAGAGAGCAGAAGAGCCTCGGTGACCAAAGGCAACCACGGCAGCTGCCATAGAGAAAGGAACAGCCTTTCCATGATGGACTTGTCCTCACGAATCTCCTGAAGGAGCCGGGTCATTTCCTGGTGCAGATATTCCTCACGCTCCAGCATCCGTTTAACATCATCCTTTTCAATTTTTAGATTCAACTTCTGCCCACCATGGGTGGCTAACAGGGTCAGGAGGAAGGCCATTGTTGAAGACATGGCCTAGTGGGAGAAAGGGGGCTTAGCTCGTGTGGCTGGGAGGGAGCAGGGGGCAGGTGGCACCTGGAATGTCCCCAGAGTCTCTCTGGGCACCAGCCATGCTGACAGCCCCAAGCCCCTCTTCCCCCAGCCCGGGGACAGTGCCCTGCCCTGAAGGTCCCAGCTCTCCCTCTGGCTTTAAACCCCCAGGGCACCTTTCCCAGTCCCCAGCCAGCCCAGCTGTCCCCCTGTGTGTGCACTCACTGGCTGCCAGAATCCAACTGCCCGGTGCTGCCCCTGGACACAGGTGCCAGCGTGACCTGTCCTCTGTGATGTCACACCTGCAGAACCATGTCACTCAGCTGCCAAGCTGGCCGTGGCCCTGCTCCCAGCTCCCACTGTGACCCGTGCCCTGGCATGTCACAGCCCCCAGAGCCCTGGTCCCCACTGCCGGCCTCAGCGGCTCCTGGGCATCCTCACCCTGAGGGCAAAGGCAGCCACAGCAGCCCCCCAGGGCGCTCTGGATCCAGGCTGCAGACACCCTAAAGCCAGCACTGAAAGGGACATGGATGGGGACTGCAGCTGGATCTTGTGCTCACCATCCTGACTGCCCTCTGAATGAACCCAAACCTCACCTGCAGCACCTTGATCACATTTACCCTTCTGGCCCATCCTGGAACGTGGTGTTCCCACATCACACACCAGCCCTTTGCAGGGAGTGACCAGCTCCCAGCTGCTCTGCTACCCTGGCCTTACTTTGTGTTTCCCAGCAATGAATGTAACTGCTACACTGTTGCAGTTCAAATTTATTTTATTGACTTCTTGTTAAGTGGTGAGTTCTGTTGTACCTCTGTGTGTCACCATGATATTTTTGAAAAATCCGTTTGCCAGGATTTCTTCTCCTGGCAAGACGAGAAGCCTCAGCTTCTCCATGCTTTGCTGCTTTGCAATAAGATTTGGAGAACTGTTTACCCAGCATGTGAATTGTTTTTTAATTAATGACCAATCCCAGTCCAGCTGTGTTGGGACTCTGATATCAGTCATGGGTTTTTATTATCATTCTTATCTAGCCTTCTGGCTGTATCCTCCCAGTTTAGTTTAGTTTAGTTTAGTTTAGTTTAGTTTAGTTTAGAATAGAATAGAATAGAATAGAATAGAATAGAATAGAATAGAATAGAATAGAATAGAATAGAATAGAATAATCACCCTTCTGAGAACATGGAGTCAAATTCTCATCTCCCACCTTGTCCTGGGGACCTCACAACACCACACTTGTGTTGTCCCTGAATTGCTTTACCCCTGGGTTTTACCCTCAAAGCTGTCCCTCATGCCATTACCCAGTATCTTATACCTGACCTTCCCTGCCACTTAAACCTGGGGCCAATCCCTGTCTGCAATATCCCTTTGGAATTCCTCTACTCCTCAAAGCCCCATAGGCCTATGTCACCCATCCTCTCCACCCTCCTACCCAAATTCGCCCCAGACACTTGATGTAATCCCCTCACTGCTCCCCTAAGGATTCCATATTAGTTAGCTGTTTGTATCCACCCCCTGACTTGTATCTGCACAAAACCCTTTGAACAGAGCTAGGGGCTAATTTTATCCTTCTCCCTTCACCAGGAACAAACTGTTCCTTGTGGACCCTCAAGACTGAACGCCTCCTCCTTTCTCCTCTGCCTGGTCCCTGTTGGGGCTAGTGTCTGGCACCTTAGAGCAAGTGACTCTAAAGGTTCTGCCTCTGGTAAATCCCCACACCAAGGCAGTTCCCCACTCCTGGCATGGTGCTGGAGTTCTAAGTGCTAGCCCAGGTTCTGGCAGTCACTTCACACACTCATGAGAATCCCAGCACAACATTCACTTCTCAGGAGCTCTTAGGCAAAAAGAACTCCACCAATCACTATTCATAAGAGCTCCTGAGCCATAGGATTCCACACATTACTGTTCCAGATGCTTTCCTCGTATTTTATAGCCACTTCTGGACCGGGGCTGCTGCTGACAGGGTAGGAAAAATACAGAGCACAACAGAAGTCCTTGGAGATGGTTCAATAGAAAATGCCACCAGCAGTGACCAGAGCCCAAAGCTGCTCGCTGCCACCACAGGGGCTCCTCAGTCCCCTGCTGCTTTGTGTCTGATCCCTGCTGGGCTCCCTCTGCCCCTTCAGCAGATGCAGCCCTGCCTGGAAAGGGCTCCATGCTCTGGTGTTCCCAGCTCGCTCCAGGCTACATTCTTAGCAGCACTGAAAGAAGAAGTGAAACAAAGAGCCATTTTCTGTCCTGCCTGCAAACTCTTCTCCTTTAGTGCCACTGCCAGAGATCATCCCTCTGTCAGCTTGGCACTGTGCCTGCTGCATCCTCATCCCTGTCCCTTCTATCAGCTGGAACTCTCCTGCACATCAGCACTCACTGTCCCACATCATGAACAGAGAGCTGTGTCAGAAGAGCAAGGATTGCATTTCTTGGCATTCATAACAGACCCAAGAAACACGAGTCACAACAACTGCTTCTTGAACAAGGTAGAATATATTAGATTCGTACAAAACTCAAGGGAAAAGACACTGCTGAGATCTAAATTTCTAATCAATGCATTGACAAACATGAGTTTGAACTGGAGCATAATTTGAGATCTAGAAATTTCTTTAGTTAAATGAAGGAAAACAAAGACAAGGTTCATTGCTGTTGCTAGGTTATGTTCGCAATTAGTGTAATTTTAGTTATTAAGTTAATACTAATTATCAGTCTCAAGTGTTGCTAGAATTATGTCTTAGAGAGAGTGGATAAATTTTATTTTCAGAACATGAGAAGGAATGTATACATTGTATAAACAATTCTATCTCAGCACACACAACTTCTCAGTGAAGTTTTCATAGCCAGCAGATGTGTCATTGGTCCATGCAACAGCTCTGCCCAGCAGGAGTCAGAAATACTGCACTGGACTGTTGGGCATTCTTAGAAATTGGACAGCTTAACATTATGGGAAAGTTACTGTAAAACTATAAAGGAAAACAACAGGTTTGCAAGAACTTGAGAGGGTTAAATCATCGTAGAAAAAAGTAAAAAAAAAAATATCAGAACTTGTTTATAAAGTGGCTCCAAGTCAAAGAGAGAAATGATAGAAGTCTCTGGCATTTCCAAAACTCATAAAGGAACTGTTACAATCTTGAGTTTTGTGATAGTAACTCAATAGAAATTGAGTGATTGTAACTCACAGATTGTGAGATCAACATGGGGTCACAATGTTGGCACAATGGGATGACCTCACTGGATGACTCTGATGTCACCAGGGGATGCATTGCGACTTCAAGACTCCCAATATTTATACTGGGGCAAGTGCAGGCTCAGAGTGGCTTTTTTTCTGGGCTCATGGAGAGCTGCTGTGCCAAGCAGCCGTGGCCATGGAGACCCCGGCCGGAGCTTCGCCTCAAGTCACCAACCACACAGAGACAGGCCGCAGCTCCGTGGTCTCCATAGTCTCCCCTCATCCTGTGCCCGAGGCGGGTTTACTGTCCAGGGTGTGGACGGGACTTCTCGGTGGACTGACGCCCGTGTGGGACCGGCTGCGCCTGACGCTGGCAGGAGCGTGGGGGGCCCAGGAGTGGGGGGTGGACGCCGCAGAGAGCAGCACCCCGGCCGGGGCCGCTGCGGATGGGCGGGGAGCAACCGGTCCCGCTGCGGCTCCCGGGCAGCTCTCAGCCGTGTCTCTGCACATAGGGCAGGAGCAGAGCCCGGAGCAGAGGCAGGAACGGACCCAGGAGCAGAGCCAGGAACCGGCAGCTCACTCTGCCCAGGGCCGCAGACCCAGCCGCAGCCCCGGCCCCGGCCGCAGCCCCGGCCCCGGCCGCAGCCCCGGTCCCGGCCCTGGCCCCGGCCCCGGCCGCAGCCCCGGTCCCGGTCCCGGCCCCGGCCGCAGCCCCGGCCCCGGCCCCGGCCGCAGCCCCGGCCCCGGCCCCGGTCCCGGTCCCGGCCCCGGCCCCGGCCGCAGCCCCGGCCCCAGCCGCAGCCCCGGCCCGAGCCTCAGCCGCAGCCCCAGCCCCACCCCGACCCTCCTCAGCGGCCGCCGCTCGCCCCCAAGGCGCTCCCACTTCCGAAAGAGGAGGGGCCCCAGCCTCCAGGACGTCCTGGAGCTCCACCGGAAAAGGAATCGCCGGCGCTCCAGACAGCGGCGCTCCCGAGGGCAGGGGTCCTGGAGACGGAAATAAACTTCTCTTTCTCTGCCAGAGGAACTCTGGACTCTGCTTTCTCTCCTGTCTCAGACCGGTGCTTCTCCCTGACCCCCATCTTCTGCCAAGGGCCCCGGAGCCCTTTCGAGGCCTGCAGGAAAAGCTCCCTCAGTCATGACCATCGAACAGCTTCTAGAAGAGCTCTGGAGTGATGCTTCCAGAAGAGTAAGGAGTGAAAGACTGGTTAGACGTGTGCAAGTATGAGAGACTGGAAGGACTGTTAGCTTGGAACGTTCTGGGTGCATATGTATGAGGAAAAAGGGCAGCTTTGGCCTCGCCTTTATTTCCACCTGTGAGAAACGATCCTCACTTCTTAAAATTAAAAATAATTTATTAACCTACAACAAGCAACAAAAATAAGATAAAAGAGTGCTTAGCCACATCCAGAGGCACACTGCACACACCTGCAACAATCCTTAACATATAAGGCTGTTGCCACACCAATCCCGTGGTAAGCCGACTCTCCTCACACTCGTGCACGTGGCTCTCTTCCGACCTAGCTCCTCCTTTGTCCCCTCTCGCTTCGGCTTTCCCAATGGTCGGAAATCAACTTTCAACATTACAAAACTCATATATAAAAATACCAGACCTCAACAACTTACTTTAACCTTACAACATACATTTAACGTTCACAAGAGCCAACACTGCACTATCTGTTTATTACGGCACCGGTTCCACATGATAAGGAGTTTGGTTCCACTCAACAGTTAACTCACTGAGTGCTGAGTGGACCACTGTACTAAGAAAAGGCTTCAGGAAAGAGCACCCTGAGCCTGAAGAGCCTATTGCCAGGTAGAGGTTATCTCATACTGCTGGAAAGTGTCAGGGGTGTGCCTGGGTTGTGCTAAGGGCTATACTTCTGGAATGTATGTGTGACTTTACTGCTGCCTCTATACAAGTTTCCTTTGCCAATCTCTGCAAGATTCAGTGGTGGATAAAAGTATCCAGTGTAATAAATTCACATGATAAAGGACAGGCAGGTGAAAGGACCCAGGCACAGTTAACATGAGTATGTCATTTACTATGTATTTACAAAATTATCTACCAAAAGTTATCTAAAAATAAGTTAAAAAATTTAAATTGGTTGGTTGGTTGGTTGGTTTGTTGGGTTTTTCTTCTTGTTAGTCCCCTTTTCTTTACCCATCATGGCAATCCTGGAACATGGTGTTTCTACATCATACACCAGCCCTTTGCAGGGAGTGACCAGCTCCTGGCTGCTCTGCTACCCTGGCCTTACTGTCTGTTTCCCAATAATGAACTTAACAGTTTCACTCATGGGAGTCTCAGGAGAATGTTTGCTTCTCAAGAGCTCTTAGGCAAAAAAAAAAAGAAAAACAAAATCACTTTTTTTGTGCACAGAGAAGGACGTGCTGATAGGCACAAGGCACAGGCAATATAGGGCTCTGACATAAGAGCTCCTGAGCCATAGGATTCCATATATTGCTGTTCCCAGCTGCTTTGCTCATATTTTATAGCCAGTTCTGGATGAGGGCTGCTGCTGACAGGGTAGGATGTCTGTGATGTCTCAGGCTCAGCCACAGCAGCTCAGTGTCAGCAGTGGGAGCAAAAAGCAAACAAAACAAAATCAGACAAGGGGGTGTCTCCTGTACAGCACCGAGTCAAGGCTCTGCTGCCAAAGCACCCATGAGCACATTGCACTAACTCAGCATCAGCTACAGGTGTTCTCCTGTTCCAAGGGAGATGGTGCTGGTGCTGTTCACAGCCTTTTTCACCAGCTCTGGGTAGTTTGTTCAGCTGTCCAGCAGAGCTGGACACATGATGGACTCAGGCACTCCTCAAGAGAGCAGAGATCATGAGGGAGTTCATGAGGGATGTGTTGGATGTGCCTTTGCCCTGAGGGTGCTCGTGCTGCGTGTGCCATTGCTACAATCTCTCCTAAAGCAAGACACCCCTAAATAAACAAGTGCCCAGCATGGCAGAGTGTCTGCAAAGTGTCAGGAGTCTTTGCTGTCATTGCTGTCCTTTGCTGTCCCAGCTGCTCCTACGAGGCTTGTCCTGCCCCACCTTGCTGCTCTGGCTGCCTGGGGTCACACCTGACTGAGAAACCAGGGCTGGACCCATGGTGGTAGTAACCCTTTTAGTGTGCTTCTCATATTTTCTTGGCATTTGCCCAGTTTTCTATTTCTTTCATCTTTCATGAAAAAAAGCTTTATTATTGCTTTGGATTCCCAATATGTAACCTCGTTTGTGTTTTAATCTCACTTTCAGGTATATTTAGAACTAAATTTCTTTGCAATTGTGGATCAAGGCTCCTTACCTTAAGCCTGTCAGAACGTCCTGCTTAGCTACTTCCCATGTTAAAGTCATTGCTCCATAAAGTCTAGAAAATTCAATATAAAGATCATTCTTGCCTAAGAGTCACATGGCTGTGGATATGGAGTTTACAACACACCTTCATGTTTATGTCTACAGGGCTATCTTGCAGTGCTTCCACATCCTACCCCAAAATCTGTAATTCCTTAACTGAAGTTTGAATTTTGGATTTAAGGATTTGAATTTAAGGATTGCCTTACATCTGTGTGTGTGCATCTGCAGGAGGGGACGTGGTAGAAGTGCCAGAGTAACAGCAAGATGTTGCAAGGAAAAGAGGCTTTATTAGAAATGTGTTCGACAAAAACCCAAACCAACAAACTGTAATAGCTAATGGTTTTACAGTCTCAATCAAACTTACTTTTATTACAGTAAAATACTGTGACCTAAGAGCTGTGCAATAGCAATATCTCAGAGTTGCAGTACTTGTTTAAAAATCAAAGAAATAGCACTGAAATGTTTAGTTTCAAAAGTATACTTTACCTAAATTGGAAACATGACAATTTTTATTTTACCCTGAAGCATGATGCTAAATGTAACATTAAAAAAAAAAAAAGTTGGAAACCCAGGACTTAAACATCTTTTGATCATATGGTGATGATTAATAAAGAAATTCTTCTTTTGATCTTCTTTTGATTTATCTATAATGCTTAATCATGAACTTATGGAATTTGCCAGTTCATTTTAGAGCAATTTCACACCTTTATTCACATTCCCAACTTTGTGGTTCAGTTCTGAAAATTAGCTTATTTTAACTGAACCATGCAGCAACTTGCTTTGACTCTGATGGAACTTTCTCTGATGGAACTTTTTTTGTATACAATTTTGTTTGAAGAAATGAAACACTGGGGCAGTTGTTGAGCTCTTCTTATGTCCCACAGTAAATAAATAAAAATCCATCTGTTTTATGAGAGCAGGTTGTACAAAAAGGCAGATGAGGTGAATTACGAAGTGGTTAAAACTCAATATTCTTGAAGCCATAAGTCTGAAGTCTGTCTCCTCTTGCATGGGAAGAAATTAAAGAGAAAGCAAAGCAACTGCTGCTGATAAAGTTTGCCTTACTTACTTGCTCAGCTGTGTGGTGCACCCAGCCCATGCACCAGCTGCTGAAGCATGAATTTGTTTCACTCCTCAAATGAAGCTGAAATCACTTTTGGAAAGCAGTGAACCCACATTTATGGTGTCAAACATGTTTTACATTCGTGTCTGTTGGTGGAATTTGCAGCACATCCTTGAGTAAGGTTGATTCTGGTTTTGGTTTGACAAAGTTATTTTTAGGGGAAATGTTTTTTTCCTTCTTAAATTATTTTCAGCTGCCATTTTTACTTTACTTTTGTTGTCGTTTGGTGAATTATGGAAAGGAAAGGATAGCAATCAGCCTAGGCATCATTCAGCTGCAGTAATACCAAAATCTCAAGGGAGTCCACAGGACCCCAGGGTGGATCAGCAGAAATGCCTCCTGGTGACTGATCAGGGCTCCAGCTGTGTAAACAGTGGCCCTGTGTGAAAGCACAAAAGGCAAAGATCCCAGGCTGGGATAAGAACAGGTTACTGGGAAGCACAACGATATTGAGAACTGAAGGAATAAGACAAAGAAAGTATTTAAAGGGAAAACTGTGACAACACCAATCCGGCTCTTTCAGACCATGTATTTTCTCCCACCTGGAAAGGACACCCTTCTCCTTGGGAGAGAGAGAGAGAGAGAGTTCCTTTCTCTGTCTCTGACAATAGCCTGAGGTGGGATTGAAGATACTGACGGGAACATGGCCGAACTCTCATGTTCTTTGGTCCCATCTCACATCATTGCCAGGTGCAAGCAAAGGGACAGGTGTCTTCCTAATGTGGATCTTGGGGAATGTGGGTCACCAGGTCTCTGCCCAACATGGATCCTGCGATGGGGGATAAAGTTGGAGCAGAGGACAAAGCTCTTTGTGCAGTGGGGGCACTGACAGGGGTGCCCTTACTGTTGGGTTTTTTGCTGTTGGGTCAAGGATGACTGCCAGGAGAAGCTCTTCCCACACTCTAGACCTTTGTAGGGCCTCTCCTAGTGTGGATGTGCCAGTGAGGGATGATGTTGGAGTTGAGGCAGAAGCCCTTCCTGCAGTCAGGGCAGCAGAAGTGCTCTCCTCTGCGTGAATCCACTGGTGCAGGAAGAGACTGGAGCTTGTCTGAAACCTCTTCCCACACTCAGGACACTCACAGGGCACCTCCCCAGTGTGGATCTGACCCAGTTTGGTGTCAGAGCAGCTCCAGGGTCTCCCCTGTTGGGGTCCCTGTTTCAGGGCTCTGGGGTACCCATGGGTCCCCCTTGTCCATGCTCCCAGTATCTCCAGGCTGCCAGAGCTCCCCCCTCTCTGGGGCCACGTTTCAGGGTCGCGGGGGTGCCTCCTATCCGGACACCTCCCCGCAGGCTGCCGAGTGCCCCCCAGCTCGGGTACCGCCACTCTCCGCTCTCCCAGGCCCAGCCCCGCGGGGGCCGGCGATGCCCCTGTGGCTCCGGGCGGACCGTGCAGGGCCTGTCCCAGGCGCTCCAGTCCCCTCCATGGGGGCACCCCGCATCCCAGCACCCCCCGCCGGGGCTCTGCCGGCAGCCAGCACGGGGACCCAGCCACAATTCAGCCGTCTCGGAGCCGCCGAGCGCTCCCCGGGCCGCCCCGAACTCGGCTCCGGCGGCTCCAGGGCGAAGGCGGCGGCTCCGGCCTCAGGCAGCCGCAGCTCGCCCAGGGCCGCCTGTTTCACTTCTATCAGAATATTGGCTACCAAATTTACCGTCTGGAAGAAAAGAGAATTAAAATGATGTAATCAAACAAACATACCAACGCTTGAACTTTTTTTATTTATAAGAAAATGAGGTAATGACATGCACTGGAAATAATAGTTCTGTTTTATTCCACACTTGATAGAATTCCCTGTTGCCAGAAACTGTTTATTGATTTGCATTAGGAAATTACAGCAGAACCACAGTCCAGCAATGAGGGTGCTTTCCTGAAGCCATATGCCTGTCAGTCCTCATGGTGGGCATGCAGAATGGGGAGGAGGAGGAGAATGTAACTTGTGAGGAACTTTATGACAATGAACACCAGAATGATCTGCCCGGGGGTTGTTGTGGTGGTAGCAAGTTGAGAACCACTTAACGAGGAAAGCCAAAGCTAGTCAAGGCATTTTCAGCTAAATGCAGGTTACACAAAAGGATGATAAATAAAAAACAAAGGTCACAATCCTGCTTACTTTTTTTTCTCCCAACATTCCTTGGGGAATTTTGGGGAATATTTCAGAATATTGAATCCAGGCTAATTCAGGATAGTTCCTGTGATTGGGTGACTGTGATGAAATCTTTGGCAAGAAAAATGTATATGTCCTTCTGGTAGATGGAATAAAAAGAAATACTAAAACCCAGCTGGTAAGGCCAAGGTGTTCCTTTTGGCAGTCTCTGTGAAACAGAGTCAAACTGCCTCATCCCAAGCAGGGTTTTCACTCAGTGGATCTCAGGTCCCTGCAGAGGTGTCCATGTGAGCAGCTCCTTGGAGTCCCATGTGCTTGGTGGGCATCCATCAAGTCAATCAATGGAGAATGTGAGGTGACTCACAGGAGCAGATGAAGGTGCCCCTTTTGGGATGAAGTTGAACATTCCTGCAGCTTCCTTGCCCATTGCCTGGTTGTGGCTGGTTGGACAGGCAGATCTGCCAGTCTTTTTCTGTCCAGCGAGACTCCCAGGCTGCAAGGAGCTGCCCTAAATTCCTTTGTGGAGGGCGCAGTCAGAAGCTTTGCTGAGCAGAGGCTGCCCAGCAAGTGCAGTGTGACTGCAGGATCCAGCAGAAGCAAGACAGAAGAAGAGGAGGCAACCTGGACACAAGCTGATTGAACAGCAGCACTTTTTAGCACTTACTGCCTCAATCCCTTAATTCAGGGATTCAGCCTATGTCAGAGAGCCCTGTCTTGGTACTGGGAGGCTTCTCACAGCCCTTGTGGGACCTTGCCAGGAGTGGAGGCTGGACCTTCACAGACTAGGAAGAACCTTTACCCTGTGAAATTGAAAGCTGTGTTCAAATAAAGAAGGAAGCCTATAGGAATCACCTCTACCAAGCCCCCTGAGATTTTTGTCAAACTGAATTCATGTTTATGGCTAAATGGCATGGGTTAACATCTCCTCACACTTTACCATTCTGTTAGAGACTTCATGTTTATCTAAGTGCTTTTTATTGCCTGCACTGATACAGAAATAAAGCAATTCAAATGCATCCCAAAGATATAATTTCCTTCTTTTCCTCATGTGATAGTCAAGGATCTGAGACACAAAGGGTGACAAGACAGAAGAACTTTGATGGGAAAAAAAGATGTGAGAAGACTTCTCTCACTTCTCTTCTGTCCATTTACACAAGGAAAACCCTGTAGTTTTTTAGGTTTCCTGCAAATATTCTTCTACTTTTCTTAATTATAGAAGACTAAGCATATTTAAAGGTGTTTTAGAAATGCAAAGATAATAGATTTTAAATTAATTAATGCAGTATACCATTAATCAAGTCTTCTTGAAAAGCTTTAATTTAACAAGAAAGGTCTGTTGGGTTTGTTGTAGTTTTTTAATTAAGCAATTTATTTCTAATGTCTTTAATAGATTAGAATATTGCCCACAAAAGAATTAAATCTTGAGCAATCTTTGACTCTGGAGGTTTGCCTCAACTCACAGGACATGAATATTAAATTACTTCACAGAGTATGCATGAGGTTGATGTTTCAAGTACAAGTCAGAGATATTTTAATGAGAACTTAAAAATACCTTGCACTAAATTATCTTAAATTCCTAAATCATTATTAAATGTTCATAAGCACAGTTCCTATGTTTTCACTGCATCTTATTCCCTGAAAAAAAGTGAGAAAAGCAGAGAAGCACAGGTCAGCCTACAGCTCCTAAAAATCAAGTGTGTTCTACACATGCTGAATTCTGGGATGCTGCTAAATATTAAAAAGAGCTGGGATACTGCTAAATTTTAAAAAGTTTAATGACAAAGAATATTTTTAACATCAGATGCCTTTTGTAAAAGAAAGAAAAAAAGGAGTCTCATAGTCTGATGAGTGTGTTATCCTGGAGAACACAGAGTAAACAGGTTTCAGTGTGTGTGAGAGAGAGAGGGGTGTAAATTTTCATTTTGATTCCTACCTAGAAGTTTCTTTTTCTTTTGCTTGTTTGTTTGAATTTTAATACTTCACTGGACAACGCCAAACCTGTTGTGTCTGCTTTGTCTGCAGGAAGAGGAAGGAGCAGATGGAGTGGTTTGTCTGTGATAAACCATCGCTGCAGAGCCTCTGATCTAACTCACCCTAACAGGCAAAGCACCAGACATAAGAAAAGGCAGCCGGATACATAGACTCACAGAGATGTAAACCAGCCTCTTCCAAGACCTCAGCTGAAATATTAGGGAAAAACCCCAGCTGAAGCATGACTATAATAAATGTTGTGCAGCAGAGCACAGCAACAGGAGCAGCCTCCACAGCAGGGCTCGCCACCTCTGCACAGGGTGGTTTGCTCTGTGCTTGACTCTCACCATCGGGGAGGGGCAGCACTTGGAGGCACAGTTCTCCATCCCACATGTTAGAGAGACCTTTGGGTCAGAGGCTGCAGTTTGCAGGAGTCTTTGCTAAGTAACATTTAATGGAGAAGGATGATTAATTCTTCTGATGGAAACCACTAGTGATGGCCCACTGAGATTCAAGCAAAAAAACCCCAGAATTGCTGCTTTCGTGTCATTGAGGTCTGCTGTTTAATTTTAAATGCACTCCTCTGTTTGTAATAAGCCTGACACTGATTTCCCCAGGTGAGTACTCAATGCTGCCTTCTCCCAGCCATCTCCCTTATTGATGAGTGAGTTTCTCTTACAAGGGCTGTCGTGTGCTTGCTGCTTACCCCTGCTACCATGACCCTGACAAACCAGGCTACAGCTCTTCTTCCATTAACTTCCAGGAAAAAATTACGTACAGAAGGAGCAATTTTTGTTTAATTATAACTTTGGGACTATTTTTTCACCATTTGTACCATGGTTTATTGTAGCCATACTTCACCGTTACTGATGAATAGCAAAATTTCCAGGAAATTTGACATACTGAAATTTTCTGTAATGGCTGGAAGCTCATCCTCACCTGTTTTTCACATGTATTTCTGTAATATCTGATTTTTTTGAATTTGAAAAAAAGGCACCTTTTTTGCAATGTAAATACAGAGATGTCCCACATCCTTGTAGCAAATTATCAGCAGCTACATTTCATGGTTATGAATAATTCCAGCTTGCCCTTGCCCTGGTATTTCTCAGTTCTGGAACAAATTTGGAACAAATATGGAACAAATTTTCCCTTATAAATTCAGTCATATTTGTTGGTAAACCTCTGTCCCCTGTGAAAATAGCACCTTAAGCATTTTCTTCTTTCAGGGAATGGCAAATAACCTTTTTTTTGTTTTAAAAGCAGAAGTACCCTGTTTCACTGAATCAATACACAGATAACAGCTGTTTCTGTTCCTGTGTTTGATGGAGATTTATGTCCCATATTTAATGACTGTCATTGTTGAGAACTGCGGACACAGCAAGAAAGTTGCTGTCCAGAAATGAAAGATAAAGGGGAAATATTTTTGTTGGACATGCTGTGCATCTTCAGAATTCAATACTGGACAGGGAAAAAGGAGAGGAGAAAAGAATAAGGATTATCACATGTTGTTACAGTGTGTTTTTATTTTGCAGGTTATGGTTTGATTTGTTGTTTGGTAGTTGTTTGGGCTTTTTCCCCAGTTTTTAGAGTGACACAGACTTATCTTTGTTATTCAGTTGAGCCAGGTGTCGGTTTATCTTTTTGCTACTTAGCTATTTTTCTGCCAAGTTTCAAACCCCTTCCTCTCACAGCCAGTTGTTAACCCCTTCTGTCCCAAGGAGGGTATTTTTTTCCTCCCTTGTATCCCTTGCCCTTGTGTTCCACCCGCAGTGCTTTTGGTTAGTTGAACCTTGTATCCTCCCTTGAGACCTGCCCCCCTTTACAAGCTGTTGGTTGCCCCCAGCTCATTGCCTGGGACCCCGAGACTCGGAGTGTAACACCAAATAAAGTAACCCAGTGCCACCCCAGGCCCGTGCTGTGGCCTGTTTGTTCTGTTGCTCCTCCACTAAGCTAATTGAGCTAATTGAGCTACATCTAAAAGCTCAATTAGTTGCACCTCCAGTGGTAGCTGGGATTCTGCAGAGCCCTGAAAGAGGGGGACTGTTGCCCCCCCACTGTCACCATCTGGCCCAGATGTATGACAACATGTATTATATATTTTTACTACTTTATTTAGCTTATGGCTAAGCAGCAGAAAAACACAGACTAAAACACTGTTCATTTTCCCATCCTGGAAGAGTTTTTTCCCTTTCCTCTGGAAACAGAGGATATATTGGATAGCTGTGTTTCATTTCTTATAGGGTACTTTACTTTTATTTGTGAAAAGCACAGGAGGCTGCTGCAGCTATTTTGTCAGGGATGTTGAGAGTAGGAACAGGGAAACCATACAGCTGACAACAGTGGAAATGCACAAGCTGTGACTGTGTGGGATTTTTTGTATCAGGTGCACTTGTTTGCAGCATGGAAGTTACCCAGTGAAAGCACTGAATCCTCCCCAAAACAGGGAAGATTTTGTTCCTCCTCTGTATTTTTCTCCTAGTAAACAGTATGGAGTATTACAGTGGTATTGTCAGAGCTATTTAAATATAGCTTAAAGGCTTCCTATCTAGTCAGGGAGATAGCACTAGGATAAGATTATACTATTAATTCTAATTGTCTTTTAAACAATTTTGCTCTGTTTATGATTACTAGAGAGCGTTAGCACATCAGGCATCTAAAATTTGTAAAATCAAACAGCACGGACTGTGAACATTCCATGTTCCATATCCTTGTGTCTCTGCATGTGCAAGTTTTCTGCCTGTGATAGAAGTGACATGAAAAAGATGATTTCTGTTTTATTTATATCAAATTGAGTTTGTGGGATACCAGTGCCTGAACAGGACTCATAGGTATTGCAATTTTATATGAAGTTAATAATTAAAAACAAAAAAAATCACATGTAACAGTGTCTCTGAACCCATGTTGTCAAAATAAAATAGGATGAGGTTTATCTTAAGCCATTTCCTTAACTCTTTGACAGCACCTGCTTGGAGATTTAAAACTGGAATTATGACTTAGGTAACAGATCAGCCTCTTAGTAGAATTATTGCTGGAGATTTGGCTCTGACAAATCATGTCAGTGCTTCATGGTGTGTGATGAAGCAGCAATGACCCAGCAGAAGGTCATCAAGCTTGAATTGATTGTGAGTCTAGATACTTCATGCCAGGGTTTTTGATGATCATTTTGTTCCCAAAGGTTTTGTGCTGTTATCGATGGCTGTCAATTAATACCAGATGATATTTGGAATAACACTTTATTATTTTTATTAATTACATAAATGGTGTGATTGAGTGCATATGATGGAAGATGTCCCTACTGTGGAGGACTGTTCACATTTTGTCTCAGACATTCTGATTATTATGACAGGAAAGATGTGATCAGAAAAGAGGGGCCTGGAGGTGGGGCAGCACTGTTGTGAGCCAATTTTCTACTCTGCCTGGAGACTAGAGCTCAGTCCTCCCCCCTTAATTCACTCTCTGAAGAAGGGCTCAAAGGGCTGGCTGTGCATGTGTGGCAAAACTGCATGAAAAATCTCTTACACCTAAGAGGCTGCACCAGCAGGTTGGGCCTCCTCATTCTGTTTTCCCTCTCTCTTTTGGTCATGTTTACCCCAGCTCTGGATCATCCACATGGCAGGACCAATATGGGATTTATATTCTGGTGAAACTCTCAGTTCCCTGTCTTCTCTAACTTAATTTCTCTCCTCCCTCACTCTGCCTGGGCACAGCACAGCTCTCCTGTTCTCCTCCATGCTTGTCCGGTTATCTCGGCTGTTTGAGGGGCCTGGAAAGGCCCGAGGTGGCCTTGGGGCAGCCCGCGTATCGAAGGACGAGAAGAGGCTTCAGTTCTTCTTTCGGTTTTTATGTTTATTAATTGTTTATCTAAAAGATTTTCTTTCAGCCGAACAGAGATCTGCTCAGCAGTCAGCCATGAGCACACTGTCTGCCCTCCGGGGCAGCCACGTATCTTTATACCCATTGTTACGTGTACAATATTTATCATTTTTCCCCAATACCATTTATTCTTATTACTCGGTGCACTCTCAGTAATAACCAATCCAAAAGTGCCACCATGGCCAAAGAAGATGGAGGAGAAGAAGAAGAAGAAGAAGGACAGGACACACCCCAATTCCTCCATCTTACTCCTCTAAACCCCCCTGTACATAAATCCTAAACCCTGTTTCTCACCCTCTAATTAACTAATCTTTTCGCCATTCACCCCGGTGAAGTCCTCCTATCCTCATCCTGTGTAGGGTCAAAGTGCAGCCACCAGACACTTCTGGCAACATTCCAGGAGTCCCGAGCCCTCCAAGGGTGGTCTCGGTGGCCCGGCACCTCAGGACTGAGATCCTGAGATCCGACACATGCTCAGTCCTGAAGTTTGCTGTGGGTGTGGGGAGCTTGTGGCCATGTGCTGTGGCTTGTGAGGCAGTGTTATGTGGGAAGGGGAGATGTCCTGACCCTTGGTGTTGGATTTGTCTGTCAGCGCCCCAGGAAAGCCAAGAACCTTGTGCCCCACTAGTCTGTCAGTGTCCCATTACAGGGACCCTTCACTGGACAGCCCTGCTGGGTTGGAGGGGCTTTGATTGACTTTCTCAGGGACACCCCCAACAGCTCTGAGGGGTCTCCCCACTTGGTTCCAGTCTGTTCCCCACAGCCAGGGCCCAAAGGATCCCACGGACAGTTTATGGAATAAGAGTCTCTGTAACACAGAGAATATCACAAGATATTCTTCCCATTTTTCCATCCTTTATTTCTGCTACCACTCTTCTCCACCCTCTCCACATAGAAAAAATCAAATTGTAGTTGTGTCATAGAGGAAATGCAATGAAGATATAAAGTCTGCACATTGTGGATCAGTAAATCTTTGCTAGTTCCCTATTTCCCTTCCAAAACATAGGAAACAACAGAGATCAAGTACGTGCATTTAGTTCAGCTATTGTTTGCCTCAACAGTGTTCTTTTTGTTTCCCTTATTCTTGCATAAAACATTCTTTATTCAGGGGAAAAAAAAATGTCCTGAAACAATAGTTCACTATGTTTTTCTGCTTTCTAAATGTCTTTTCAGGTTTATTGTATGGAGACTTCCAACTGTGTGTGTTCATGCAAAGTGTTATCAGAAAGGTGTACTACAATTATTTTTATTAATCATTCTATTTAAAATAAATGAAAATTTGTCTATACAAGTGTGGTGGTTTTTTTCCCCATCCCTCCTACTCATTTGACATTTTGTAAAAATGTTTTTGCAGTTACCCAAGATTGCAGATTTTATGCAGCACAGCTGCTAAATATCAAGGGGCACATGAAGTCATGTTGATCTAATGAGGATGGTGCTGCAAAGGCTACAACAGAAAAGCTTGCAAACTAATAAAGCCCCTAATTATCAGTCTCTCCAAAACACATTGTTAAAAGTTTTCTTCCAATATTTTGTATTTGTACAAAACTAACCCCAAAGAAAATGCTTCTCCTGCTTATCCCTCCTGGTGGCTAATTTTGAAATGCATAACTTAGCAGACTCTGCCTCAAATGGCAAACTAAATTAAGACTCTGACTCAGGAAAGCAAATTTGCATATGTTTAATACTATGGAAAAGAGGAAACTGTTTAGTCTTGTGGGTTCAATTGAGTGGATGGAATCAGGAGAAGAAATTAATTTGTAGCTGAAGTTCTTTAATTTGCAATAGCATGGAATTCTGGTTTAGAAGCTCCTGAGTGTGAACTAGTTCATGACATTTGTTTTTTTCAAAACAAAGCAGCCTGTCCAACTGTAAATGGGGGGGGGGGGGGGGAAGAACCCCAAACAAATTCAATGTGTTTTTTCTTGCCAATTATTTTGCAATTTTTAGTGGTGTTTACATGCGTACTCCATTTTAATAGCATCCTTTGAGTCCCTCTTATTAAAGACCATGAAGTTTTCAGAATCCCATGAGTGACATTGGTTCTACCCTCCAAGCCATCAGGATAACAGATGCTTTAATTCCATACATGTGTTAAATAAGAAACAGGGAGAAGAATTGACATGATCTAGTTATGCTCTTTTTATATCACTCCTTTTTATTATTTTTTTTTCCTCCCTTAATGACTTGGACCATTTTTCTGTCCGCTATCATGGGTCTCTTGGGCAATACAGTATTAAGTTGAAGTTTGATGGTGGTTGAACAGAGAACCTCCTGAAGTGTTGTCCTGATGACAGATAAGAGACAGGGAAGCAACTTAGAAAAATATAATCTTATTTTCATTGTGTGGCAGTGAAATTTATACTGAAGTCTTTTAATAAAACCTCGTTTAAGTCAAAGCAGTTACCAAGGACAATTAGCAAATGAGTGGCAGAAATGCTGAGGGAGTGAAAGAAAAGGATGTGGGAGTTAAAAATGTGGAAATCCCATTCATCAGCATCTAAGCAAACTTACAGTATTTAGAAATTTGACATAAATACATGGAAGAGGATTTCAACCCCTTCTGTCTCCACCTCACCAACTTTCATGCTGCTGCCTAAATTTGCTTCCCATTCTTTTCTCAAGTGTTCAAAGAAGCACAAACCCTCTTGCAGAGATGATTTTCCATAAAAAAATAGATGATCAAGGCAGGAACAGGTGGCTGTTGGTAATTTTTGATGTGAGGTAACTAAGGGGGACAACACACCAGGATTAGCATTAAAAAATGCAATTTCTTGGCAACTGAGCATAAGAAGCAGTTAGTGTAGTTCTATGGCACAACAACAAAAGTGCAGGGGACTGGGAAGCAATGAGAGAATATTATAAGGTAGAAGCAACAAGATAAAGGGAATGAGGATAAACTGGGGACAGTTATGAGGAGTGGGAGTGGTTCATAGTTGTGTGTTTGTGGCAGCTGATGTGTGCTGTTAACTTCTTTCTCAGCAGCATCAGCAGCAGCACTGCTTTATTCTGCATAATTCTTGATGCCATTCTGAGCTAGAAATCAGGGAAGTCCTTAAAACAATGAGCTGCCATTGTAAGTGAAATTCTAAAATAATTTGCTGCCCTTGTATTTATAATTTCTAAAAGCTTTTTCATGGTGGTGGGAGGGAAAAGGCACTGATTGGTCTTCTGAGGAAGAAAGGATTAGATGCACTTTTTAAAAAATGAAAAAGCAGTTATAAACAACATCAAATGTCTTGCTGAAGCAGATTTGTGGTGCTGACAGAGAGGCTGCTCTTTGGCCAGTCAATGTTGGCCAAGATGGGTGTAGGAATCGGGAATTCTCAGACACCTTCCTGGCTCTGCAGTAACAGTGACATGCAGCAGTCACTCAGTGGATGCTGCTGTTGTGAACTAAGCATTAAAAGCCCATAAATTTGTTGTAGCTCATTTCCCAGGAGAGGCAAAATAATTTCATGGAGTTAGTTATTATGTGCAGATCTATATTTTTTCAGAGTTTGTGTGAGTTAGTGACTGAGTAGCAAAGCAAATTTGAAATTCCTTTATGAGTCCCACAAGCCAGTCTTTTCATTTCTCCTTAAAGGCTGGGCAGCCAAATAAAACACTGGAATGTACTCAGTGCAAGCAAGTGTCAGAGGGTAACAGGAAATATGTTTCTCCCTAAGATTGTCTTGAAGGTCTTGACCACCATTTTACAGAGTATCATCAGTATTAGTCCATCTTACTCTCTTTGGTCTTACACAATTACTAAAAGGATTGGGCTCTCACAAAGAAAACCTTTCATCTTCTACATGAACATCAAACTACCCAGATTTATTTTTGGGGGGGTTACATCAGTCCTTGCCATCATTAATCATAATTTATTGAAAGGTGTCATGCAGCCAGGGGAAACGGGGAGAGGAAACCAGTGAATTACAGCCTGGTAACCAGGTCTTTCGGGATGAGACACAGTTTCTATGCAAATGGCAAATTCAGTATATTATGTTCCTACAAAATCTTATCTATAACAAGCCTAGGAGCTTTACCTCCCAGGTTAGATTTTGGAGGTGTAAATGAGGAGGTAGCAGTTTGTAATTGCGCCCTATTATTATTTGATATTAATAACAGTGGGGAATTTCTTAGCTCTGCCTTCTCATATTTGGTCCCTTTCATAGCAGCAGATGGGACACAATTTCTAATGTAGAAATAGATTGTCCTTGGATTTTGGTCTGATTTGTAAGTCGCTCGTATTTTAGCTTTCCCTCAGTAGATGTGGTGATTTGTTCCTAAACCCATTGTGGTTCTGTGCCTGCTTATTTTACCGTTATGAAAATGCTGGTGTTGTGCCTGCACTGGAGGTGTGCTGCAAATTCAGTGTAGGTGGATCAAAGAATCTGCTACAGTAACACAGAACTCTTCTCCTTGGGATAAAAAAAAGTTGTATTGGAAATCCTTCTGCAGGTATCAGCAGCAGTCAGGGACTGTCGGTAAGAGATGGAGATAATGAAGAAGGGCCCAGGAACAGGACAAGCTGGGCAGGGGAATGCAAACCCCAGATCATGGAAGATCCTGACTTCAACTGTTATTTAAAGAGCATTGTTGTGTTGTGGGAGAAGTCTTAATGCTCCTTCTCAGCACTTTTTCATCAAGTTAGTTTCATCATCTGTTGGACAAAATTATAAAAGAAGTAGAAAATGTAGGTCTGTTTTCTGTTATTTTGGTGCCTTATCAGTTTTAAATCTGATGTATTTTCCCACTAGTTTCAATGCATATCAAACTGTTAAGTGTTAGTCTTAATCAGCTGCTTCAATGTATTTTATTGCCCATTATGTCTTTTCACTAATCATTAATCTCTTTTCAAAACTAACCTCAACTAATTACCTCAAGTAGCCTTCAATCTTTAGTTGAAGCCTGTTTGTTATTCCAGAGCTGTTTGATCACCTAGGATCAACCCATTCCTTGCCTTTCTCTTAGAGAGAATCATAGAGAAGCAGCAATTAGAGCAAAGAACAGTTAATACACTTAAATCCAGGCTGCTATGCAGGTTTTCCTGTAGAAATGGCTTGAAATCTCCTGAAGGATTTTGAGGATTTTCCTCTGAAGTGATACTTTTGACACTTAAGTCTTTCCGATTCTGCTCTCTAAAAGGGAACTCTCTCCACAAAGCCAGAGTTTTCTAAGGCTGTCCCTTAAGCTCCCTGGTTAATGACAATCATATCAAATATGATATACTTAATAGCCACAAAAAATGCAGGAATGGACTATTCATATATGATCAGGCTGCCAATGTGAAGATGTTTTCTTTGCCTGTTACTTTTCTTTTCCACCCCTTTTGTCTCACTTTCCACCAATTCTACCTTTATTATCTCAAGAAAAATGTAAATGCTGGAGCTTCCAGAGACCCTGTGTGGCACATCCCACCTTGTCTAGAGTCCATGATGTTTAACCTGTCAGCCTCCTTTGCCTCCAGAGAAACCCTTCTGTGCATCCAGGCATGAAATTCCTGGTGCCGCTCTGAGAGGCAAAAGCTACATCATTCTTTTCTTCAATCCTTAGAACTTGTTGGTGATACCGAAAAAAGCCAAACACATAGGGCTTCTGAAAACTTATCTTTTGTAATTCCTAGACCAGATTTCAGCAAGCCAGAACACTTTATTCTCTGTCACTTTGTAGGTATGTGCTCACCACCTGTACATTTTAGCTCATCAATTTGTTCTGATGCCAGCTGTACCTACTGTCCTTTGAGTGATGATGAAAGTCTTTTTTCTGCCCACAACATCTGATGCTTTGGAGTCTTTTACATAACACCCACTCCTGTAACAATCTGTCTCATCCATACACATCTTTTTCAAAGGCTTCTAAGTAACATTTTCATAGGTAAACCAAAAGTCAAATCTCTAATCTGGCCACTCAGTGTGCTGTGTTTTAATTTCTGGAGGCAGAAATCATTCAGAGTTTTGTTTGTCTAAATTTTGTTTGTCTAAATTGTTTTGGGGTTTTGCAGTTGGATCTTTTTACTATATTGGAAACACATGGGGTTTGGAGAAACCTTTTATTTCAGCTTTAGTCCCTTTTTGTGTGATGTCACATGGATGTATGTGACTTCACAATGAAGGAAATAAATACGAGCGTGAAAAACAACATCCTGTTCAAGTTTGCAAAGCTTATATGCAAAGGTGACAGTCCCTCCCTCTTTCCATGTTTCTTGTAAGCCCTCTCTAATATGAAAGGCTGCAATAAGAACTCCATACAATTAATACTATGGTGGCAGTAAAACATGAGGAATCTTTGTCATATCCTTAAGAGCTTCTTTACGCCCCATGCTAGCAGAACTCACAGTACAGTTTTTTGAGCCATGATCCTTGAGAGCAGCACCACAGTGAATTATGAGGTTGGCTACATAAGAGTTAGAGTTGTATTTGCAGTTTGTCATATCAGAGATGAGGGGTGTTAAGAAAGCATTTTTATTGCAACTCTTAATTCTTGGAAGATTTCTTAACAAAAAAAATCAATCTTTTTTGTGAGGCTTTTATTTTGTTTTATTGCAAATAAGTTTGGTATCTCTCTATTTCTCTGTAGATTTTATTTTCTAGTCAAATATTGTTCTGCTAGGGTTTTTGGTTTGTTTGGGTTTTTTTCCTTTTTATTTCAGCAACTATTGGAACAATATGGTTTTTTCCCAGGACATGGTACAAACATACAGCAGATGGTATAAAGTACATAAGAGCCTTGTGATTCATTTTTAAGAGGAAAGTACATTATCCTTGCGTGAAATTAGACTTTTAACTCACTTGCCCTTTTCCTGAGGCATATGAGACATTCTCCCTTTGCTCCCTCTGCCTTTGTTCCTGTCAGATGCTTCCAGAGAGAGTAGGATGAATTGGGAGAGGGTTTTATTGCACTGCAACACTCTCACAACCTCATGTGCATCATGGCAGAGAGCACATGCAGAGAGTGTTTGGGTGGGTTTTTTTGAGTACATCATCTCTCTGTAACCCATTCTTTAACCTTCGGGATTGACAGGGACCTAAAGTGTCCTGTCCGCACCTATCCATAGGCAGCCTCTGGAAAACAAAGGTCCACCACCCAAAGGTCCACCAAGGAGTGCTTTCTCTCTGAGTGCTCCAGCTGGTTCTGTGTCCTCAGTATCTGCAGTATGAAAGAACAGTTCATTTTGGGAAGTGTTGATGTTAAAAAAAAAAAAAAAAACGGAAACATTTTGTAAATAAACCAGTAAGGATTTTGGGGTAGAGCAGACCTACCGATCTACTGAAGTTCTTTTCAACTCTGCTGTCCTTAACATGGAGCTGGAAATCAATGGCTGTGTCTATATCAGAAAATTCAATATATTTTGAAACATCTTTGCCCAATGGCATGAACTGGGCACACCAGAGGCCACAGCTGATCATCATTAGGTCTCTTTGTTTCCAGAGCAAGATTTTTAAAGAAAATTTCCAGTTAGTAAATGTTCTTGGAGTTTTGTTGCTGCCATATTATGCCCAGGAATTACAGAGGTACCTGGTTGTCGGCAGAGGCCAAAGCTGTGCCAGGGACTGACCTTGTGAAATGCTGGCCAATGGATCTTCTGTGTCCAAGAATGGTTCCAGCCAGCAATAAATATACTCATGAGTGTATAAACTTAGTTTTCAGAAAGATAATCACCACATTAAAAGCCTTAGATGTCCTTTATGATAAATGCTCTGACTTGTTGTCATAGATGACATGAGCACTTATATCTGGGTTCTTTTACTGAAAATATTAGAGATATTACAAAAATGTCATTTGTTCAGGTTTACCTGAAACTTTTCAGTGTCCTATCAATTGAAAAAGTCAGGAAGGCGGATGAAAGTGTCTCCCTGCTGTCATGGGTATGACAGGTTGGATTCTTGCTTTAGACTAATTTGAGATTGTTTAGAAAGTATGTTTCTTGCTGGTTATCATTTGAGATGACAATTTAATTAAAGCAATTAAAGACTCACTTTGCACACACAATAATTGATCTATTTTCTCAAGACAGTGAATTTGAATTGCTGGATAACCTGGATTTCCAATTCTTCAAAAAGGCTCATGGCAGGCAGGCTCTGTGCTGTGGGAGAGAGACATTGGTTCACCTTGCAGACCCTGGATGCTCGTGGGGCTGCAGGTTTTCCTGGGTCCCAGGATTCTACCCCACAGACCCTGACCTAGTTTTACACAAGAAAGTCCATTGCCAGGAGTTACTGGGAAATCTTCTGTAAAAGTGGAGAAGATGACCAAATTATTGGGTTGGCTTTGAAGTGCACCAGCTCTGCAGTTTGCCTCCAGCAAACTTTGTTTCTCAGAAGAATCACTGTAGCATAGCAACATCCACCCAAGGTTCCTCTGTTTCCATCTCATGTCTTTCCGTCTAAATGTCTCAATTCTCTAATGAATGTAGTGTGTGGCATTTAGCAGCTGTGGGACTGCTGGTCTTCCCAAAGAATGTAAATGGGTTTTATAGATATTACTCTAACATCCTGAAATGTTTAGCACTGCTGCTGTCCCTTCTGGTTTCTCCTGAGCAGCTTTTTGAGAAACCCCTGAGTGGTTCAGAGTGATTCCTTCTGTTGGGTGGTTCAGGAACTCTGCAGTAAAGTGGGAGGGGATGTGTGTTTCATATTAAATTTACCATAGTAATTCACAGCAATATCTGAGGGTGTTGGCATACTCTGCATGTTCAAGGGGCTGCCGGGGGAGTTGTAAGCTGTGCCAGCTCCTGTCCTCACCTCCTCTAACACCTATAAAATTATGGATGTACCAATATCAGTGTGTGGGATGGTTGTACAGGTGAATACGTATGTTCACACATAAATATAAATGCATATCCAAAATATTATTTAAAGCATCTTCCTGTGTACCCTCTCTTTCCAATAGAAAGTAAAATTAAAAGCTCCAAGGTTGTCTCTGCAGCTGACTCTGTGCATGTTAATAGGGGGGAGATTCACAGACTAGATTATTTCCTGCAAGATGAAGATGAACTATCCTGTACTGATTTATCTCCCATCTGTTAAGAGCTCCAAACCAGCTGACTTCCTAAAGATTGGCAGGATTCTCAGGGAATATACAGGAACTTCACAGTTGACAGCAAAAATAACATAAATTATGTTTTCCTGGAGATGATGACAGACACAATGTCTCAGCTTAGTTTATAGCATAAGTTACAACTCCTTGTATTTGAATGGAATAATTTTGACAAAATTCAGTCTGTCATGCAAATTTTTAACCTCATCTCCACTGTTTTGGTTTTTTTTTTTTTTAAGTTGCTCAGTTCTCTAACAGAGAAAAGAGAAGCACACATGAGTAGACACAGCTACTTTTAGAACCAGCTCAAGCAGGTCCTTCCTGATGATGCCCCAGAAATAACAGGGTTAATCTTGCTGTGAGTGGTCTTTAATCACCTTTGCCTTTTCAGCCTTGGAATGACCCACTGCTTTTTATTTTAGATTAAATCCCATGGATATCATGGGCCTTGCATGGGGAGGCAACAAGTCTGGTCAGATGTCAAATAACCTTAATCAAGTCCGGGTCTCTTGCAGGACTGTCTAGTTGGAAAAGTTTTCTGAGCCAAATCAGGCATTTGCAGAAAGTAGCATTAAAAAAGAGAGAAAAAATAACTCAGGAAGACATAAAAGAAAAAGATCTATTAGGGTTTTCAAAGTTATGCATAACCTTAACTTTCTATGTACATTTTCAGTTAGTTTATATTAAAACTGTTTCTGGCTTTCAGAGAAACTTGGGTTTGAGTTCTTTTTAAAGAGGAATATTTTTCAGCTGTAGCTGAAAGTTTAAATAGGCCTTTTTCAATGCTCTGACAAATTGGCTTTCTAAATGGTGCTGAAAAAGGCATTAACATGACACTGACATTCATACTGTGAGGAGAAAGGAATGAATGAATCAACAGGAAGAACGTGACGAAGTCAAACTAAAATGGAATTATTTGCCTGTGCACTTTCTCCCACAGTTATATTTGACACAAACTTCTTATATCTTGCATCTTCTCTGGATTTTACCTAAAATTTCTCGGTCTGTAGTGATCCATCAGAACACTGTTCATTTATTTATTTTGCTTATCTAGGTTTTAAGGGCCCATTAGTAAAGTTATACTGCTGTGGGGAGTTTGGGAACCTGGTCTGGGTTTTATCCTAAGTAAGAAAGGGAAAGGTAGAGGCACAGATTGGTGGGAGGAGAAATAGTCTCTGTGCTTGCTCTGCCATCACTTTAATACAAAAGGGTTAATACAAAGGGCATTTGTATTATGCTCTTTGTATTCATTAAAAATACATTCATTAACACCTTGTATTTATTCATTAACACCCTCTGGGGAGCTGTGCAGGTGATAAAAAACCGCACAAAATGCACGTGGGGAGCACGTGTGTGAAATGTGTTTTCATCCTCCTCATTGCTGATGCCCGTGAGCAGAGTCTCTCTCCAAAGCAGGGCACTGGAGCTTCCTCTGTAAATTAAATTTCTCTGAGTCCAGGAACAGCTACACAAAGGCAGCTTTTGGGAGGTGCTTGGGGCTGGGGCAGGTGACAATAAACAGTGGGGTGGAGGGGAAACTCATTGCCCTTCTTCAGCACCTTGAGACATGATGGATTATCCCATCTTTCTGTTATCAAAATACAACACATTTCACATGATCTTATTACAAAAATGAGACAACACTTATTGTGCCCTCTGACAGGTCTTTACAGCAACCCCTGAGTGCCAGGTTCATTTTTTCTCATATCTATATAATTTTAATCTTATCAGCCTTACAGAAGTTCTCTTTACAGAAGAGCTGCAAGGAGACAGCCGCAAATTCAATGGGAGGTTCATCCAGAAAACAGACGTAATATACTTGAGGTTTTTTCCTAGGCGTGTTGTATGAAGTAAACAATCCAACCCAAAGGCTGGCATTTAATAATACTAGTAGAGCTGAATAAAAGAAATTTATTTTCATTTTATAGAAAAAATCTAACTATGCATATCATCTTCTCCAATGCGATATTTTGCAAGAAAAATGTTCCATACATGATATTTTGTTAAAGTGGCAGAAATTTCAACATATAAAACAATGCAGGTTGTAATTTCTTTCCTACACAGGATTTGATCCACTTAAATAGATGCAGTTATTGTTACATTCTTGCAGAAGTCAACCAGAACAGGTTTAAAATTAATAAAATACAAGGAAATGTCACACTTTGTAGCCATGATAAATGAGGAATGCTTCAAATTGTCTGTTTAGGTATTTTTTGTCACAGTTGTGTTCACTGCACACACTGAATGAACAGACACAATATCTGCCAGCAGGTGAAAGACTTCCGTTGACTCAAGCTTGGATTTTCCCTTATCCATTAATCAAATCCCTTTCTTGCCACACTTTTCCTCAATACTTTAAGGGTTTGTAAATGCCTGTGTCTCTGTGATTTGTCCCTGGCAGGAGACCCACCTGTGGTTATACCAAGGACACAGTTTCCTCGTCACTGACAGCTTTGTTCACTTGCCAGGGGAAATGCCCTTTTCCAAATCCCTTTTCCCACCATCCTGGTTCTTCCCAGACCTCTGTCAAACCCAGCAGCTGAAAACTTGCCCCATTTACACGACAGATTGCAGATCAGTCTGAGCAGCAGATCACCTCCGACAGACAGGAATTTTCCTTACAAAATCAATGACAGACAGGAATTTTCCTTACAAATTCAACATGTTGTTTCCAGGGAAAGCATTCCTGAACCTTTACCTGTCTTGCAGACCAGATTTCATAAGCCATGCAGTGAAGGCGTGGGTGATGTGGTAAATCCAACTGTACAAGTGAAATTTTGTTAACCTTTTCATGCTTTCTGTGGTGTGTGTTACCTTTTGCTAAGGATTTCAATGTTTGTTCCCCCGCCCTCACAATTAGCTGCGTTAATGGGTACCACAGCAACCCACCAGAGCTGCCATTCTGCTTTAAATAGCTTTTTCAATCTTATACGTTTTCTAAAGTTTGTCCTCGGTACAAACATTTTAACAGAAGTAATTTTGATCCTCCCTCCCCTCTCCCTCCTGAAAAAGGCAAAGGGAGAGGAGCATCTGGAAATGTCTGCCCAGATCACCTGTATGAATGAGGGCAGGATCTCCTCCTGCTGTAGGTAAGAACCTGCAGGCAAACCCTAAACTGTGGTGGCTGTGCCCCCAGCAGGCTCGGGATGGCCCGGGGGAGAGGGAGAGGAAGAGGAGGAGGTGAGGAAAAGAAACAGGAAACTTAAAAAGAAGGGGGAAAAGGAAAGGGAAAGAGGAGAGGGAGAATTGGATGGGGATGGGGAGGGAAGGGAAGGGGAAATTGAGAATTGAAAATAACATCCAGGATCTCAAGGAAATGAGAACAGTTTATGTTTGAAAATGCTTCTAAATTTGTCAGCAAACCGGAGTTTTGGACCCCGGGTTCCTCCCTGCTGGGAGATCCCTCCATTCTCTGTGTCCCCTGAGTGCCACAGGAAGGTTCCAGTGCCACAGATTTGCACAAAGCGTGGCTGAGAAACCACCCCACAAAGAAAGATGTGGCTCAGAAATACTATTCAGAAATCCTAATGAAGCATGTACATGATGATATTTCCATTTAAATAAGCAGAGGGAACAAGGAACAATTAAATATGAAGTCATAAACAGTTCCAATGCAGCGAAACAGGTTTTCATTGTAATCTCTCTACTTTTGGCACAGTAATTGCATATTAAAGTGGATAAAAATTCTGAGTTTAAACCAAGTATATTTTATAAAACTGACTTCATTCAGTTAAGATATGCAGTTCTTAAGGAATGATGATGAAGATGTGCTTATAATTTGTTAATTTTCTCTTTATTTTAGCTGCTGAAATTCTTTTTAAATAAGATTCTTCTAATGACTGTAAGTTTATTTGCAATGTCCTGCCTCAAACTGTGATTTTATCTGCATTTTGATTAGATAAAAGGACAACAGGCAAATGGTGGGTGAGTCAAGGTCAGACAGAATCCGGGGGGGCTTCAGGAGATGAGGTTTTCAGTCTGAATTTGCCCATTGAGACAGTCTTCCCTCGCCATGAATGAGAAATGAGACAATGCAAGGACATCAAGAAAAGGTTTGAATTTCTCCTATCTCTATTTCTTCTTCTTTTTTCCTTATTAAAACAGAAACTAAAAATTAGCTCAACATTGCCCATTTGCATTTTCTAGGTGTTTTACTGTTTGAAAGACCCTGCTCTCTGCTGACAAGCCCAAGAGATCCATCCTGAACTGACTGAGGTTCCTCCCTTGACACTTCTGGTAGATGATGCAGCCCAGCAGGACTTTGCTCATGAAGCACAATGTGCTCAAGGCTTTTTAGATGTTGGACTACACTAATTATGCAGCCTGGGAAAGCTCATCTTTCCTGCATTTCTTCAGATGATCACAATTACAGAGAAATTCACTGGGATTTTCAAGCCCAAGCACAGAAAGGATCCCTTCTCTGTAGCTTTACAAACTGTAATTTTTAAAAGTTGCTGTAAGTCCAGTGCATAGCCCTGAGACACCATAGGGAGATGGTGAAACTGCAGTGATTGACACGGGTGCATTGCTCTGACTCAAGCACCCTTACCCTTTGTCCAAAATTGAGATAAAGAAGTCAGAAGGTCTGAAAGATTAACACTGAAGAGCACTAGGTGGTGGATTCAGAGAGTTCTGGATTTATGTATTTTTTAAGCTTGAAAATCAGAAAGGCAAAGAGTGAAAATTTGCTGAGACAAAATTAGAAGAGTCAGAGTTCTGCAGACTGATTTTGTAGGCCACATTGTGTAAGTCAAATAATTTATCTTCTTTTTCTACTTTAGAATCTACATAAATGACTGGATTACTGAAAACAAAATCAATTTTTAAAACAAAGATTCATGGCTTCTCCTAAGTTAATTAAAAACATTTGTCCCTTACAATAACTCGAGCATGATATATTTTTTCAGTGTCATCCATATTTGTTTTGCCTTAGCTCTAGAAGTATGAGTTAATGAAAATGCCTGGAGTGTTTAATTTACTGCAGTGTGCTGGCTTCAGACCTATGAATTTAATCAAAAGTCTCTTTCCATCAGAAAAAATAAAGAGCATTATTGGGTATGTGAGACCTTATGATTGTTTGGGATTTTTAAAGCCCTATTGTGGGATGTGACAATAGAGAATAAATGAGACCCTGCACACTGAAAGATCTGAAGAAGCACAACACAAGTGCTTGTCACTGATCCTTAGAGGGGTTCACATCACTTTCTTTATCAATGCAGTGGCCTTGGGCATGGCCTCTCCCCAGTGAAACCATTTTCCCATCCCTGCTGTTTCAATCACACATCTGTGATGTGTTAGGGGCACACACAAGTGTGATAAACCCTTATTTTTAGTAGTTTACACCTGAAATGAGCAAAAAGGAGAAGGGTGGCAGGGAAACAGAAGTTGAAAGGCTTCCCAGTGCAACTCAATGCCTGAGCAGGAAATGCAGTTCATCTTCAGTCTAGCACCTCAATCCATTCAGAAAGAAATGCCTGTGTCTTGGGATTGCTGGAAAAGTAAAAATTAAAGAGGTCTGATGGATTGATGGCTGGAAATTCAGTGAGGGTTATTCATTACAAAGATACCACCTTTGGCTCTGCGTCCTTGCATCAATTTTTGTAAAGTGGGTGGTTAGGGGAGACAGAACAATGTCCCACCTTGTGTTTGTACCCTTTCCTGAGCATGTACCATTGGCTATTGTTGGAAATTGTCCCTGAAATCCACAGCTGAGAGAGTCTGGAGGTCACCTGTACCCTGCAGGTCACAGACTCAGAGAACATTCAGGTCAGGAAGGAGATATGGAAGGAGATATGGAATTGGGCACTTCACCCCAGCAGGGTTATCTTCCAATTAAGCTTCAGCTTTGAAATCAGCTCTGAAATGTTCTCATGGCCACACCATTCACATTTTGAAGCCATTCCAAGAATGGGGACATCTCAGTGTCTCTTGTCCCTGGTTCAGGAGGTTGGACACTCTCATTGTGGAAATCACTTCTTCTGTTCCTTGCTCAGAGATTTTCCTGGCTCTATGTAGAGCCTTGGAGTTTGGAGGTTTTGCTTTTGTTTTCATTAGTTTGGGGTTTTTTTTTAATTTTGGGGTTTTAGTTAGTTGGTTGGGGGTTTTTGTGGTTGGTTTCTTTTTCGTGTTTTTGGGGTTTTCCCCCTGTGTGAAAATTCAAATTGAAAGAAGCAAGTAGCAAAACTTTAAAAAATAAGCAGTTATAAACACCTATTTTGAGTAAGCTTCCCTTTCTCAGTAGCCAATAGCTGCTAAAACTCTTCTCAGACACAAAATCATTGTATCAAGCTTAGACCATTAATTCCACTTTATAGGGGAAGAAATTGTTTTATTCCACTTCAATACCTTTTTTACAGCCTCTGAAATGCTTTGTAAAAGAAGCATAAAGCTGAATCTCATCTATTCGTTATCTTTTCCTGTATGAAGGAATCCTTCCTTGCAGAAAGCATACATTAAAAGGTTTATTTCTTCAGAGTACCTTCCGCACTGGGTATCCCTTAAGAACCAACAGAGCTTTTTACCCAGGTGCCTCTTGTTAAAAATCAGGGAGCACTTGGCACACCACTTCCACAGCAGGATCATTTTTATCTTTTCCCTGGTAACAGCCCCTGTGTAAGCTGACACCACTGGGAGGGAATTGCTGTTTTTCCTAAGGAAAAAATAAACAATCTCTGTATGAACACATATAACTCGGTGTTCTTTCTTTGTCAGGACACCTGCGTGTGCCACCTGCAAGGGGGGAGGATGCTGCAGGAGATGGGGGGAGCTTCTGTTCATCCACCCCATCTCTGTCGTTGTTTTTGTGCCTCATGATGAGCACATCTCACACTGGACAAGTCTCACAACATTTCCCAGTTTTGGGTGCCCAAGGAATGCCAAGATCACAGGACAGATATGTTTTCATGGTTTGTTGTCTGCTTTTTGCATGTACAAATGAGATTGCAGAGTAAGAACAGAGGGAAAATACAAATTAACACAGCAGAGTGTGTCCTACAGGTAGAAAACACCTGGGAGATAAGGCAAATAAACTTGTTCCTTACTTCTAGCAGTAGGTAAGGAATAAACCTTGGAGTATCCAGGAGCTGCTGGTTTCTGCCATGTGCTGTATAAATTTTACACCAAAAACTAATTTCACAAAATTTTTAGCGTGAAGAAATACAAAGACAGGAAAAGGGCGAAGACCAGGGGTGGTGCTAAATACCAGACATTCAGTAACAATCTGCAGTGCAAAGTCACAAAAGAAGCTACAACTTTCTCTCTTCATTTTTTCATCTCTAAAGCAGAGGTTTCAACATGTGCATTTGAAAAGCTCTGCCACATGGCACAAGCTGTATTTTCCTCTGGGAGTAAAAACAGACCTCACAGGATACACATGAGCTTCAACTTTAGATTTGCTGCTGCTGCTGGAAAATGTTTTGACATTACAGAGCTAAATTTGTAAGGCACAGACTGAGTCTTTTTCACAGGCTGGTGAAACACTCAGCCAAAGAAGGGTCAGAGCAGCATAGAGCAATCCAAAGGCATATTCACATTTAAAAATATTCCCTGTTGGTTTGAATTGCTTTTTTTCTTTAAGTCTCCATGCTATTACACCAAACTATCTTGAATGACATGCACAGATGAGCATCCTAAATTTCATTTCATTGCACTGACTGTCTGTTTTAAATATTTAGTGGATTAACAGCCAACATAATTTGATGAGGTTGTGATTTGTGACAATGTAAAAAATGTATTTGAAGAGTTAGTTGTTTCAGTCAGTCATAGGAAATTAAGAACAGTTGTGAGAATAAAATAATTTTCCTTTGCTTCTTTTTAATTCTCTGAGAAATGGTAAACATGATGCCTTCATAGAATTTCTTTACTCATTCTCAAATGGAGACATAGGTTTTTTAATTTTTTTTAATGAAATATGAAAATTTGTTGTCTGCCTTTGTTCAACACAGCTGGGTGAAAGTTTATCAGACATCTGCAAACATCTGTCCTTTGTTTACTCTGAAAGACAGTTCCCAGTAAGAGAAAACTTTGTGCCTTGATGCTTCAGCCAGAAATTACAAAAACTTGTATTCTTTAACACCTTCCACTTTCCTTTGAATTGAGATAGAATTTCCTGGGCCAATTCAATGGCAAACACACTCCTCCAAAGCTTTAACTCTGTGTTTTCCTTATTAAAATTGCTGCAATGATCCCCAGGTTATCTCTGTGGAGGGACCAGGCCAGGTGGCAGCAGGGCAAGGGGAGGTGATGCACAAGCCTGGAGGGGAATTCTCCCTCCCACACTGGTGATGCTTCTCTCAGGAATCACCAGACCCCCTCTTCAAAAGCTGAAATACCACCTTCGACTCTGAAAATGTCTCTTGCATCACATTTCTACTGGAATAAAAGGACACTTTCGCAGAAATAGCAAGTTCAGTGTTGGTTTAGTAATGATAACACGGGGAACTGAACCACAAAACAATTGCTTAGTCAGGTCCTGATACTTAAGGCATTTATTGGCACACTGAAGTAATCTCAGGGGATCCCTTCTCAGGCACTAGAAAATAATTTTTATGAGCAAAATCACACCTTACAAGTAAATGAGATGTAGCTAATGCTGCCAGTTTCTGTTTTCCTATTCTATTGAGAGTTCAACTCATAAAATGACATTGCCAAATGGTTTATGGTACTCCAGGTGCACTTGCAGTGGGCAGGAAGAAAAGCCTGGCATGCAAGAAAGGGAGAGAGGAAATTACTGGGCCTTCTGTTTTATTGGCTAAAAGCATTTGTGCCAGGAATTAACATATGGAAATATACTGATTGTAGTCCATATATTGCCCTTGTTTTTTTAATGGAAAACGGAAAATAGGGGCTGAAGAGAAGGGCTGAATGACCAAAAGTCTTTCTCTTGTTTAGAACTGCTACCCTTAAGAAAAACTGGGGATTTTCTATCCACCAAAATAAAAGTATCTCTCAAAAAAGTAAGATGAAGGGCTGTGTAACCTAGCTCAAATTATTGGCAATTAGCATGGCACTGGAAAGTCACAGACAGCTTTATTTTATAAATTTGTTTATGGTTGTTCTCACTAAAAACCAAGAGACAAACAGATAAGAAATGCAGGAGGATGAGGCTATAATTGGGTCATCCTAATTTACGGTTTCTCAAGTGACTCATATGGCTGTAGCTAAATAATAAAAAAATTTAGGAAGGAAAGAGCCTTTATCTTTCTGTTCAGGAAAATTACACAAGAAACACTTTCAGGTGGACACAATAATCCATACTAGCTCTAAGGACATGACTTCAACAGTAAAATGATGTAGGTACAGAAGAATGCAAGTTTCCACTGCATGATTTTTGGGTTCCTTTCCCTGAGAATGCTCAGGCTCATTTCTCAAGTTCATAAATATGAGTTTAAGGTCCATTAAATGTCTGAAGATTTTTCTGGATTGCACCATGACAATAGCAGACATCTTGAGGCACATCTTGCCTTTGGGCTGCACAGGCAGGTGATTTTTTCTCTCTTAGCCAAGGGCATTGCAGCACTCCAGCCTTGGCCTTTTACCCTTTCCAGAGCTGCTCACTGTAGTAAACACAGAAATGCAGGAAATGCTTCCAAAAGTTCACATTTTAGGGTTTTTTCCCCCCCTGTGGTTGATGCTGTACTTATTAAAACACAGCGTCCAGATGAAAGAAAGTATAAAACCCAGGGTAAGAATGTGAAATTTACTTATTCATCATGGGAGGTCTTTGTGGGAAATTCATTTCAGAATCCCAAAGTCACACTGAGGTGTAAAGATTTCATTGCAATTGTTATTGCTCATTTGAATGAAGCTTGAATTCAAATATCTGAATTCTCAAAGAAAGACAGAGATCAGGTAATAAAAAAGTAGTCTGAAGGAGAAGTGTGAAAGTGTTGCAATGAAAGAAACACAGATAAAATGTTTTCAGCAGGAAATGTAAGATTCAGGGTGGCAGTGAAAGATGAGTGCAATGGAAGATAATCTGAGTTTGTGCAGTTTTGGAAATATAACAACTTTGTTGCATTTTTTTGCTGTCATATTTATTTATTGATGCTACAGTACTCTGTTCAATCTGGTAAGAGCTGAGGACATTCAGGACTGGCAGGAGGCATTCATCAAGGAGGGGAGAACACTGCCTGGAGAGGGTTTTCTCTGACAAAGAGGTTTTCCTACTGTTCCCAGCCATAAATCTTCACTCTAGGGAAAGAGGCTGGATCTCACCACATCTGGCAGATTTGCTACGACTTTTTCCACAGCTGCTCTGATTTTGAGCTGTCTTGGAGCTTTTAAATTCTCACTGGGGTCCGTGCTTTTGCTGCCATGGCACACCAGGTTGGTTCGCACCACTGTCCCCCAGCCTGTCACAAACCAGGGGGCAGCAGGGGACCAAACTCTGTGCAGGGTCAGAGGGAATGGCATTCCACCCCTAGGATCAGACAGGGGGGCTTCAATTCCTGTAGCAGAGATCCAGACACACCAGGCACAGCAAAATGATGCACTGATTAAATTCTTGGAAGTTCCTCACCTGAGTTTAAGACTCAGCCTCATACCTTGGTGGCCAAGATTTCCAAAGGTGAGGAATGTCTTTCACCATAGAGAAATTACTTCTGCTGTTTATTTTCATAGTATTTAATTTCCATTTTATAAGCTCTTCATCAATATATATTTTTATTGAGCATTGCTGGGATATAGAGGGCAAAAAAGAGATATTGGAATTAGGAAACTTTTTTTTTGGTTGACATTGAAGACAATTTACTTTGCCAGTAAGTATTCTTAGAATTAATTGTAGATTTAAATCCTTTTTCTTACAAGTGTGAATATTTAAGCAGTTTTTCATTCTATAATATGTGTCATCTGAACTGTAAATCATTTTACTTAACTAACACTGCTTTTATTAACATTCAGGTATTGAACACATAGGGGGAAATAACTGCCTGAGATGAATTTTCACAATCCCACCCCCCACCTTTGCTCTGCCTTCTTACTTTCAGTCTGACAAGAAAATTTTAAAAATGCAAAAATAGTTTCCTGTGTTCTCTTTTTAAAAAGTATACTGGTTATTTCACACCAGAATATGAACACCATGTCTGTTTCAGTGACTGTATTCAAGTAGAATCTTACCTGCATGCAATACATGTTCAGACCCACAGAAATCACTGAAAATGTTTGTTTCAGGCTCACTTTAGAAACTGAGCTATCTGGAGCAGTATTTCAGTTCAAATTAGGTTGTGTCACATAGGACAACCTTCTTAACTTCATTTTTTTTCTTTCAGAATATTTCTTGTGTATTAATAAAGACTCTGAATACTTCTCACAATTCAGACATGCCTAAAAACTAGTGGATTCCTGAGGGTTAGAAGTGTTTGAGGCCTGTGGGGTTCGAGTTGCTGCCAGGGTAGGGGGGAGCTGTTACCAAGATCTCTTTCCAAGTGAATTTCCTGTGGCTCCTGTTGGCAGCTGGTCACTGCTGATCGCTTCCTCATTGGAATTAATGCAGATGATCCTTCCCCTGCACAGTGCTTGGAGCCGGGCTCTGCTCTGTGCCCGAGGAACTGAAACAAGGCTTTCTTCTGCCAATTCCTCTTGGGGAACTTACTGTGGAATTTCTGTCATTGTCTGTGTGTGTGTGTGTGTGTGTGTGTGTGTGTGTGTGTGTATAAAAGCAACAGGAGAAACGTGTTTTTCTAATGCATGAGAGCTGTGGCTGAGTCAAGACTGGGCCAAAGCGGTTTGACCCCTGAGTTTTCTTGGGTTAGAAAAAATCAGAAGAGCTGGAGAAAGTCTGGTAGTAGCAGGAGGGGTGAGAATGGTGCAGAGACCCACTGCAAGTGCGGCACTGCTGCAGAACCTGCACCTGCTTTGTTGTTTCAAGATTCAATACCACAGAAGTTACAGCTCTGCAGGATTGTTGGTGTCACAGAGCACTGGCACTTCTCAGCACAGTGCCCCTGTTTGCCCGCAGTCATGGGGACAGGAGCAAGTCACAAAAGCTTCTCTTGGGTTTGAATGTTTTTCCACGCCTGCCAACCAACCACATTTCTTTTTCACCCTGTGCTCCGGTCCCAAAGCTTCTCAAGGGGTCTCTTGCTGAGCTAATTGTAAGAGACAGCTTACAAACTTGAGCTGGCAAAGTCATGCCTTTTAACTGTTGTCCATCTGCTCATTCAGTTTATGAGTCCTTCCAGTTGGTTTTTGAGCATTTGTAGATTCATATTCAGTGGTTTCAATAAAATAAAGTGGCTGAGTGATAGCTCACATTGTGAATGATAAGTAAATGAAGCTATAACCTCACTAAATTCAGAGATGTGGCAAAACACTTTCACACAGTAGATGATGTGACTGCAGGCAGAGTCAATTGCTTTTTTATGTACAAATGCATGTAAAGGGAGTTTAAGGACAATGGGAAATAGGGTAATGACTTGTTTACGAGGTTGAATATAAGGACTGTAGCACAAAGACCAAGAGTGATAAAGGCTTAACCATATTATAAGATCAGACTTTATATTGTTACACAGAATAAATCAAACTCTAGCTGTGTGGCCAGCGCAGTCTTGTCATAACAAACGGTAGCAGATGGGAATGTATAATATGTAAGACTTACAAATCAAGTCTTTCTGGCTTGTCTCCATCCTCACAAGATTTTTAATGCTCTGATAAAAACACTCAGCCAACAGACACAAATTCTTCTTACCTGTGTGCCCTGCCAGTGGTGAAAAACAGAACACTATCATACTCAGACTTGCAAACTTAAGTCTTACTTCAATGCTTTTAAGGTTCTCAATAGACTAATAGTAATCAAGCTCATCAAACTCTACACTTATGTGTTGGATGGTCTGAAATTTCTTTTCTAATGCCATTAACTCCTTTTGTGACACTGTGTAGGTTGTATCTCTTTCAAGTTCTTCAGTCTTTGAAGGAATGGGAATTACCAAAGCAACAAAATCAATCATTCCTGGTTGTATCATTAGAAGCTTCTGCTGTCTCATGCTGGCACAATTCCACTCTTCAAGGGTGCTCTGCAAGCTGAAAACTGTGACTCGTGTCTAAAAATGTGAGAGAAATGGGACTGGAACAATCTTTCCAGAGATAAAGGCAACCTGCCTGAAATGCCCCCCGTAATCAAATGTTTCTCCTTGCCTATTATGTGTGCAAGAACAGAGAAAATGTTATTTATCTTTGTCCTGTGCAAGTTCACATCTGTTTTTACATTTTTGAGGTAACTGTGCTGCTGGTAAATGTGGTGACAAAGAAGGGTCTGTCTGGGAACCCTGAGAGCCAAGGTCAGTGGAAGCTTCAGGATGGGGCACAATTAGCAGGACAAAGATATGTGCAGAACAAAATAACTGGACGACAGACTGACCTTCCAGGAAGACAGGAGCCACCAACAGCTGTTCCAGGAGCTGCTGTGTCTGCACGAAAATATAGAAGTAAGTCACTGACTCACAATCTGCTCAAAATTAACTCTGTTGATTGTATCACATGAATATCCATATATTTGAGATCTGGGGTGAAATAGGCTTTGGATAAAGTAAACCTTTCTAGGATCAAAATTTCACAGAAGCTACATCAAAATTAAAGCACATGCAGATTTTGCACCCTTGCATAACAAGCGCATTGTTGAACTGCACCTACAAATATTTTTTCTTCTGAGTATTTAGTCTTCTAATCAGTAAGAGAAAATCAGGCTGTCCTGAGACTGTCTGAGACTCAGTGCTGATCCTAAAACAAAAAAATTACTTGTCTCCATAGGACATATTTTTCTCTTTTTTTTCCCCCCTTAGCACGTTTCTCTAGGGAAAAAGCAAAACAAAACCAAACCCTCAATAAATACCTACAGCTAATGAATTGCATAAAACCAAAATTTTTTACTGTGACTGAAAATAGCAAATTTGTAATGCAAGAACATAAAATTGACTACTTTGGACCAGCCCAAGTTCAGCACGCCTGAGGGTGAGTGAAAATAGCTGCTTGAGAGTATAGGAATGAATGTGATTCTTCTTCCAGTTCTGCTCCATGGCTCTGCTTGCAAGTCCTGGTTTCCAGAGTGAAGATTCATTTGCACGCACTCAGTAGCTCTCCATAGTTTTCACTTTGTGTAAAATTTTCCTGCTTCCAGTTAAGGCCACAGTAACTTTCAACATCAACAAAACATGGAGTTTTACTGCTTGCCCATTCCTCTGCTGTGCGATGAACATGTCCCATGTTTCAATTTCATATATATTTGTGTAATTACTCGTAAAAGACAAAAATATAGGACCCATATTTTTCTGGAGATTATAGGATCAAGACAAGAATGAAATAAGAGCAGTAATGTTAGGGCCTGTTATGATGAAGCAAGACAAAAACACAGAGAGCTTTAGGTAGTACCAACCACGTGTAGTTAGGGGTATCTGTAATAATTTCATTTCATACTCCACTCAATTAAACTTTCCTCACCAAACTCAAGAGTGGCATTATTGACAGATTTATGAACTTACCCACAAAGAACATGAAAGGACCATTTTTTGTATAAAAATCACAAATGCACATAACTGTGATGTAGTCAGTCTTGTAAAATGAGACTAAAATCCATTGTTAAATATGTGTTTTACAGATAAGGCCATCAGTGTGCAGGGTTGTTGTGGTGTGTTTTCAGCTTCCGGGTCCCTTCCTCAGGTGTGCCAATATTCCCTTCTCCCTTCCCCCTCGCCCCTTGCTGAGTGTGCCCTGTCAATCAGGCTTAACATCCCAGCAAGGCGTCGTGTGGTTGGTCAAATTCAAAAGATGCTCCTCAGGCCTGAGGGACATTGGACCATATAGGTGTCCCTAGTCCCTTGAGACCCTGCCCCTCTCACCTGGTTGGTAGCTCACCTGTCCCCTCCCCTTCCCCTGTCCCTGAGCTTAAAAGGTTAATCAGACCATGCGGCCTCCATTCTGGTTGGAGCAGTTGCCCTGGTTCAGACCTCTGTAACCATGGAATAAACATCTGGAAACCCTCCAGCGGAATCCTCTCCTTTCTCTCTTCACCATCGCCAGAAGCTCTCTCTCCTGAGGTAAACGGAGTCCCTGACAAGCCTGGACTTGTTCAGTGCCCTGCTGCAATCTCCAGCAGCCAAGGTATCTCTGTGGTAAAGCACCACAGTGCCGCCTTTGGCCCAGCAGCGAGGGTCAAACTGGCCCAGGCACCATCTAACTGGTTATATTGGGATTCCTATTCCAATACAGGGTGCTCTGCTGTTCAGTTAATTTGTACATAAAACTAAAGGAATGATATTTTGAAGTGTCACACCTTCTTCTCATGCCACTGGGAAGTCTCTGTTGAATTTGAAAGATTTTGTTTCACCTGGAAGAAATTAGAATAGATGTGGTTTGATAAACAGCTCTGTAGAATTGCTGGCTTATTGAAAATGGGCCAGATACTTTTTTGAAGAGTTTTCTGTCATCATTATCATAAGAAATACCTCTAGGAAACTTTTTTCTACTAACAGTGATCACAATAAGGGAGGTTGTGGTGAATATCAAAAACATATTTTGAAGATTTTTCCAGTTTGGGTTTGTCCTTACCTCATACAAGTATTGTGATTCTGGGGTTTTGGGTGAGTTTTAATTTATTTTTTTAAGAGGTAGGATAAAATAATTTAGTAGTTAGGGATCTGATGACCTAGCTCAGTGAGCAGGATATTTTTCCAGAGCTAAAAAACAAAAAGGATTAAACCTCTCCCCGCATCCACTCCTCCATAATCCATATTTTGGCAAGTTATGTACCTGTACCTCTATAGTAAATAATTACATTGTCAAGCAAGAATTTTTATCTTAACTCTTGAGTTCCATATAGCTAAATTCTCATCTAATGTGCCTGCATAGTAGCAACATTATCAGTTAAATAATTATATTATAATATGTATTAGGAATATAATTATATAAATAAATATTACAGTACACAAACTGTTGGATGGACTTGGACAGTTTCCACACTTTGTGCATGCTTTTGTTTTTTCACACCTCTAATGAGATTGTGCTTGTATCTACAGCTGCTTAGGTTTAAGCCTAAAAGAATTATATGCTGACATTGCAATTTTGCTTTTTATTCTATTTCATTTCCACTTTAAAAATTATTTTAAAATTATTATCATTATTCATGTTGTTGTTATTTTACTTAAAATCCTATTGCTAAGCCTTTTCTTCTGTCTTTAACAGTACAAAGTATATGCTTATCTTTAAAGTCACTAAAAATAATTCATTTTTCCTCTAATAACTTTTTCCAACTGGACAAAATTGCTGTTCACTCCCTCTTAAGAAAAACTTGAACAAGCTTTAGCTTTTGTGCTTGAAATGTAATTTCAGAGTGCTGTAAATACTTTAATTCCCCACTAAGGCTGGAGAGCACTTAAAATGTTATGAAAACATTTTCAGTTATTTTCAGTTATGACCCCCTTGCATTCACTTACAAGTTTCTTCATTGTAAACAATCCTCAGATGTTTTCTAGTAGGGTAGCTAAAGTTTCAGCCTGACAGCTTAGCAGATTAACCTTATTTTTATTATTTTTTCCTGGTGGTTCTCCTCTATCTTATGATATTGAGGTATTTATAGAAGTAGATATTAATCAGAGTATTTTAATCTGTATTTTCTGGTTCGCAGCCCACAAATTTACATGGCCTGAAGGAGAACCAGGCTGAAAATGGGGGGAAGTCTCAGCTGCAGGAATGCATTTCAGATAGTTGGCCTGCCACCCCTGGCAGAGAAGTACTTGACTGGCTGTATAAATGACCACTGTTAGAACTCTGCATTTAAAATTCAAAAGGCAAATAAGTTAAATCAGTGATTTTTACATATTTTCGTAAATCAGCATTCCCAGCAAGATGTCCAGTACTAAACTTCAGCTCCTCTGAGCTCAAATCCTCATGTCAGTCATGTTTTGTGACAAATGGCAAATGGCAGGAAATGGTGTCAGGGTTTAAGGCTTGAGGTGACGTTTTGAAACCAGGCTGACATTAACCTTTCTTTACAACATGATTTTGGATCAGACCTTGGCAGCTGTGCTTCCACAGAACCCAGTCAGCAGAGCTAATGCCATGGCAACTGAGAGCCCATCCAGGGCTCATAAAATTCAAATAGCAGAGTCTTTTTTATAATGACAGAATGACACTCAGGCACTCGTGTGCTGGAGTGAGCTCTGAATCATCTGTGCCACATCACAGCTGAGCAATGTCACAAAATTTGTGCATGTCAAAGCCTCAGAAGAGCTGCACCATCTACTTCAAGACTGTGTGTATTCTGTGCACTGTCACAGAAATTCCAGTGGCTTGGTTTAGTTTGATTCCTGTTTTGTTCATTTGGGTTTTATTGTTTTATGTTTTGTGGTGGTTTAGGGTGTTTATCCCTCACTCTGGTTAATACCAAATGAGCTGTATCAGTGATTTCACTGGCCCATTACTGTCCCAAGGGCTGTGAAAATTCACACACCAGCTGCAGCTTTCCAAGAATTGAAACGTACAAAAGAGGCCCTACTGAGAAGTGCAGTCTGTGTTGATGCTAACACCAGCCTCCAATTAATGGGCTGAAAAAGAAAGGCGCATTAAATACTCATTAAGACTTTTAATTATATTGTCCAGCGTAAGTCAGTGACTTTAAATTGTAATTTGGCTGGCCACAGTAAGTTCATCAAAGAAGGTAATGTATTCTACCAATTCAGAATGTCTCACCCTACACATTAAGTACTTGCTATCAAGATGTTAAGTACTTGCTGGTTACTAGTGCTGAAGCATAATAATGTGCAGCATTTTCTTTTGGTTATAAACTTCCCTTTTCTTTCATACTCTGGAAATCCAGGAATAAAAAGGAAAGCTAGCAATCAGCAAACTGGTACAACCAATTTTTGTAATGTTCATAATGGAAAGAGGAATGGAATCTGCAGGTGAGAGTTCATCAAAACTCCAGCAAGGCACATGCAGACGATTGAAATCAAAACTTTTGAAATCCAGATCATTGCAATGTAAGTCTGGTCACCTGTACAACGACATGCAGCCAGTACCAAGTTTAGAAGAAATAAAAATACCTCTAGGCCACTTGAAGAGTTTGGTGAATCCTGAAATACAGCATTTTTCTGCCTTGCAGTTTGTTTGCATTCTTCTGTATCACAGGCAAAGTCTGCTTTGCAGTGAGCATCATATCACTGTTACAAGTTGCCTGTTCTGAAATCCCAGAAGGAGCAATGGCCTTCAGTTTTTTAATGGCATGAACATTAAAAAAAACAGTAATTTTTGAGTTTCCGCAGGCCAGTGAGGCCTTTTCCTTCCTGTCTAGCAGGAGGGCCAGGCAGAGAGTGTGACTGTCATTAAAAATGTGAGAACAAGCTGCCTGAACACATCTGAACAACTGAACTTGCTGAGAACACGCACAGATTGTGACATAGACACGGAACCATATAACCATGTCCAAACGACTTTCATGGAGCAAAAGTGTCTCTTTCTCACGTGGTTACACTTCAAAACTTCCCAGAACCCCTTTGTTTTGCATCAGTTTCCCAGACTGAGCCTGAATTCTCTTTTAGATAGGATTTGCCTGCCTGAAGCTTCAATTATTTGGGTTTAGTTTCTGGTTTTGATTGTTCATTTGTGTGTTTGTCTTTCAAAGGACAACATAGGGAAAGAAGCATAAGAAATAGCTTTCGAGGGTTTGTGTTATATTGCAACATCTTGCCTCTACGTTGGTCTAACAATCTTCAAAAATGTAGTGTTCTACTAATAATTTATTTGTATGAATTACATTTCTTTTTACAAGCCATTATTGCAAATAAAGAATTCTCTGCTCAAAACAAAGACAAGCCACTCTTCCCTCTTATTTCCTTCTGAAGAGTTTTATTAGAAGATTGTCTCTTAGGACATGGATTCAAATTGAATTTTTGATCTCTGGTATGACTGACTGTGATGTTTAAAGGCTCTACAGAAAGTAAAAACATCTTTTTGGTTTTTTTTTTCCCATTTAAAAGCTGGCAAGAACAGCTAATTCCTCAGCAGGAGCTAATGAACAAGGTACAGAGCAACATCCTTTTTTGCAAATTAGAAATGTGTGCTTAAAGACAAAGGTGGGAAACAAGATTTCTCAGGTTCAGGTGTCCTTTTCCTTTCACACCGACCCATCAAGGAGGTGTGAGTTACATTTCCAAAGGCTCTTGAGGCAAATCCAGAAGCCTGACTAGGTTTCTCCTCTGGGGCTTGACACTCAGGTTACCAAGCCTGTATCACAGTGATTTACCTCAAGGATCCCTTGCAAACTCCATCTGAAGAAAAAAAGGGTGTTCCCACTGCATCCATCCAGCCTGAGCAGTGCTGAGAGTGGAGAGCACCTGCCTGCTGGGCAGGAGCCGGCAGCTTATTGCTAATTATCAGCTATTGCTAATTACCAGCCCAACTGAGGCTTTTGTAAAGCTGCTCTCCTGAGGATCCAAGGCCGGCAGCTGAAATACAGCCTAGACTCCCAGGCAGCCATTCTGACCCCGCACATCAGCAGCATTATTTACAGTATTTTGGGAGATAGCTGGTTCATTTCTTATATCTCCCTGCTTATGAAGGCATTTATTGGTCTGCAAGGTGTTGCTGTCTGTTTATTGATTGTCTTTTTGGCCCTGAAAATAAAGACATTGAGGAGCTGGATCATGTCCAGAGAAGGAATGGAGCGGGGGAAGGGTCTGGAGCACCAGGATGGGCTGAGGGAGCTGGGAAAAGGGCTCAGCCTGGAGAAAAGGAGGCTCAGGGGGAACCTTCTGACTCTCACAGCTCCCTGACAGGTCCCACCCTGTGCATCAGCCTCTTCTCCCATGTAATGAGAAATAGAACAAGAGGAAATGGCCTCAAGCTGCCCAAGGAGGTTTAGACTGAGTATTAGGGAAAATTTCCTCCTGAAAATACTTGTCAGACATTGGAACAGGCTGGCCAGGGCAGTGGTTTTCTCTGGGTTTACTAGAGATATATATAATAGATAATACGGATGCGTGAGTGTATTCATGTACACTCTTTCATTCTTTATTTTGGTCAAACCCATACAAATACATGAATGAAAGTGCCCCCCCAAAAAATTGTGGCTGTCCTGAACTGGTGAAGGCTGTCCCTGTCCATGGCACAGGATGGAACATCTTTAAGGTCCCTTCCAACACAAACCATTTCACGAATGATTGAACTTCGGAAAAGATCAAAGCATCTCTGCCAGAATGGCACTGTACTCCACAGGAGCATTGGCAGACAAGCTGATATTTCCCTTAGCAGCGTCATGTAAGTGCTCTGGAGACACAGTTTTCATGATGGGCAATAAGCAGATGTTCTAGAGCTGCATTTCCTTTCTCCTTGCTCTTCTGCTGTGTGGTTAAATGGTGGATAACTGCGATCAGAGCTGCTCATGAGTAGGGATGTCCTAGAAACAGACTGAAAGGCCAGAGGCAGCTTTTTTCCCAGACTGGTTTTCTTTTCAAAGGCTTCAACAGTAATACCCAGCACTTTCCTCTGATGGAATTACCCTGCACAGACATCATAGCACTTTTGAAAGGATTGAGTCACTTTTCCCACTTCACACATGTAGATAAACAGTATCAGGCTGAGATGTGAAAGAATGAGACATGATTCACTGTCAGGTCTGTGATAGTGGTGGTGAGGAATGGCTGTCCCAGGTTAAAAGCTGTTTATTTCTCACCACCCATCTGTGGGCCTGGCTTGCAACTCCTGAATCCACAATAAACAACAGTGTCTGCAAGTTGAACAGGTTAAATCTTGTGTTTGAAAGATGGTGGCACAGGTTTTTATCATGACTTGCAGCTGGAATAGGCTTTTTTTTTTTCAAAATCTGTGTCTGCACTGAAACAAATTCATCTCCAAGTGGTTGAGGAAAGCCTGTGCTCTATTGTGGCCAAAAGCCTCTTTGTCTTTGTCACTGGTGTTGATCTGACAGACTTCAAGGAGGATTTCAGGGCTTTCCCTCATCACACCAAGCTCACTTTTTGCCACAGGCAAGCTGCCTTTAGCAGTGCCACTGGGGACTGGGATGTTCTCTGCAGTGTGTAGAGGCAGGCAGCAAACACAGACCCTGCCAGGACAGATCAGAGCTGACAGCCATGACAAATCTGTCACTCCAGCAGCTGCAGTTTCACTAGAGTGGCGCTGATACTCTCATTTTTGCTAAATTTGCAGACTGATGAGTGACTCTGGAATTAAGCCACAGCTAATTCTTGGACATGGCTTTGGCCATGAGGGGAACACTTTGAGGAAGACAGGTGAAAAACAAAAAGTGAATCAGCTACAAGGACAGGAAGGGTGCTGCACGAAGAGTGTGGCTGCTGGTTTGTTCTGGAATGCGCTTTTCTCTCTTTTTTAATTTTTTTCCCAGGCTTGAAAGAAAGGCAAGAAACAATAATCCTCTCCCAGACTTCAGCATTTCAGGAGACATTGACACTCCCAGAAGCTGTATCTACCTCAGAAATTTACTAATTATCTACTACATTAGAAATTTACTAATTATCTGTATCTGCTTACTGAATTTACTTCCTCATGCTTGGGCAAAAAGCATCAATTTCCTGAATCATAGATGATGCATATAAAGCAGTGGCTACTCATCTTAATGAGTACATCTTAAAAAAATAAACAGAGAAATGTCCTGCTGCTATAGACTCTTTCTTCATGGCAGAGCTGTGCTCCCACCAAACTAAGGAGGGAGAGGAGGACAATCCCATGGCATTGAGACAAATGATAACAAAGGCAAAGGCACAGATCTCCTTAGACCTTAATTTTCAGCAAACATCCCTCATGGCCTAAGGCAGTAACTGAGGCATTAAACACAAGGCTTCTTTTGCTATAAGATTATTAATTTCCTTTTGCTTGTTAGAACAATAGAAAGGTAAATATGAGTGTGTCAGAATGAATGTTTGACTTCCTCCCTGTTTAAATCCTCTGGTGGCTGTGCTAAAAAGGCTGGGTCCTTTATAGCAATTTCTAAATTCTCATGAGGCAGTGGGGTTATCATCCCCAAATTCTCATGAGGCAGTGGGGTTATGATCAATACCTGACTGCTGCTCTGTGCTGTCCCCATCAGCCTGGCTGGCAGATGTCACCTGTCCTTGCCAGGGTCCCCTCGGGTGCACAGGCAGCCCCTGGCAGCTTCTCTGAGTGGGTGCTCCATAACACCAGCCCATGATGGAGTTATTTTGTCTATTTCTTTTACAGACGTGAGAGAACGTGCTTTTTCTGGGTCAGACTCATTCTTTTGTGTCAAAAATGCTGCTGGATCAAGGCCTCTGCTTCATCCTCTGCTGGCACTTGCACTGCAGCTGCAGAGCTGAGCAGGAGAGAGATCACCCCAGTCACAGACCTGCAAACTCAGAGGGACCAATTAGGTCCTGAAAACTCTCTGGTATTTTTGGGCCTCTTCTCCAAACACTGTGGGTCAAAACACTTGTAGCTTTTAACAGCTGTGATGCAGAAGCCAAAGAAGCAGCTGAAAGAAGCCTGTAATGGTGAGGGCTGACAGGATGAGAAAAAAAAACCATCATGAGGGAAATTGAAGACACTCTTTGTAGAAGCACTTGAGTTGGTGTAATTAAGTGCAGGCCAGCACAGGCCAACAAGAAGAGACAACACAATGGCAGAGAGTTGAAATGTGAACTTCTTGAGAGGCTTTGCCATGGCAAAAGTTCATCAAGTTCCATTCGTGGCTGTGAACCAGAGAACCAGCTGGAAATCCTACTGAGGCTGAGTGCAGGAAGGTCACAGAAGCCAAATGCTTCTTCCAACCACCTGGAATTTGCTGAGTGAATCCTGTTTAGGGAGGCAAACTCTGGGCACCTCTTCTTTCCAAGGTGAAGACCATACATACAGAAATTAATGTGTGGATTAGGATGTTTTTCCAAACTGGCATGTTTACAGCTGATATTGATTTATCAAGATATTACACAGTGTTTTTCAGGTTCTGTAGCAACCCTTTCCTCCTTTCTGATGTTAATTCCATACCATAGCAAGCCTTCCATGGTGAGGAGGAGGCAACAAGTGGGAAACTGAAATGGAGAAGCATAGATGTGATTAAAAAAATAAGGATTTTTTTTTAACAGAACTTCTAAATTTTCCTCCATCTTTTCTTCTTCTCTTCTCTTCTCTTCTCTTCTCTTCTCTTCTCTTCTCTTCTCTTCTCTTCTCTTCTCTTCTCTTCTCTTCTCTTCTCTTCTCTTCTCTTCTCTTCTCTTCTCTTCTCTTCTCTTCTCTTCTCTTCTCTTCTCTTCTCTTCTCTTCTCTTCTCTTCTCTTCTCTTCTCTTCTCTTCTCTTCTCTTCTCTTTCCGAACTTTCCCTTTCTCTTTCCCTTTCCCTTTCCCTTTCCCTTCCCGGAACCTTCCCTTCCTGGAACCTTCCCGGAACCTTCCCTTCTCTCTTCTCACTTCTCTACTTTTCACAAAAATCTCTCACTACAGTGGCTTTCCACAATTCACAGAAACGGAACTGTGTGTGACCCAGTAACACTGGGCTGATTCTGGCACAGGAGAGCTTGTCACGATCGAGAGTGAGGTAGAGATGTTGAAATTGGCTTTGGCAAAATTGGAAATTAACAAATCAAAAATCTCTTCTTTATCTCAATAATGCAGTGCTGTCAGAACCTCACTTACTAAACTGGCCTGTTCTTGGTAGGTTTTCTCAGGCACAATTAACAGCATGAACGAAACTCTGTTATTTGTAATAACGTCTCATAGTGTGAACTATGTTTGGATCATGTGATCACAGTCCTGGTCTTCCGAATGATATTTGCAAGTTTTTGGAGGGGCATCTGAATTTCTCCTTTTCCTTTGATTTTTACATAAATCATTAAAGCAAAAAAAAAAAAAAAAAAAAAAAAAAAAAACCCCAAAAAACCTCTTCAGTCTAAACAAATTGTTCATTTGTTTAAATGCATCTGTCAAGGAGAATTTGTTGTGTTAACCTGGAGAAGACTGGTGAGATAAGCCTGGCTGTAATGATTGGGGGATTCAGTGGCAAAAAGAATGACAAGAAAATTCTCTTAGAACTGTAACTTCACTATTCCATGTGTGTCATATTTATAATGATATGAACAAAAAAAAAAAATACAAAACCCAAACCAAAAAAAACAAAAACCAAAACCCCAAACAAAAAAAAACAAATGAAAACAAAACCACAAAGAAACAAAGAAACAAAGAAACAAAGAAACCCCCATAAATTAACAGAAACATTTTAAAAACTTAAAAATATCTCCTTGCACTTTTCCGAACTAGTTACTCTTCTGAACATGTATGCACATCATGGTCCTGTACAATGAATTTTTGCATGTGTATAAAAGCTGACATCTCTGTCTGGAGAAATTTTGCCCCCACTTTTGTAATTACCCTTTCAGAGCATGAAGGGTCTGGGAAATCTTTGAGATGTTTGGTCATGCTCATGAAACAGGGAGCAGCTTTGGGGTTTTTGTGTCCATGTCCTGGGTTGGCTGGAAATACAGGGATAATTGCATTTACCTGTGAACTCTCCCAGGAGAAACTTCTGATTTTCCATCCCCTTCAGCCTCATCACAGGAAGGAATCACTTCGTGCTGGTTCCTCTGCTGAGTCCAGAGGGAAACCCAGGGGAGTGTGGGGAATGTAGGAAGCAGCACTTGCTGTGCTTCAAAGGAAAACACTCCCAGAAATGGTGCAGAGCCTCAGGGAGGGGGCTGTGAGCAGCCACATGGAGAAAATGGAACAATTATGCAGCTAATAATGGCAAACCCATTTAGTAATGAATTTCTCATTACTCTTGCCTCACTCTCTCAGAAGGTGATTAATATTTTTTTGATCAAAGAACACAGCAGTAAAGCAGGAGTCCTGCAAGAGGCCCGTGAGTGCATGTGCAGAGCAGTAATAATTCCAGAAGCTGACAGCAGCAGGTGATTTCCTGGGCACATCGTGGACAGCCACAGTGCACAAGCTCTGGCTGCATCCAGCAGATTGGGCAGCCAGGCCACTCCAGCCAGAGGAGACCTCAGGGCACGTGTGGCATTCAGGTGTGGCTCCGTGCAAGAAGCACTTCGAGGAATCCATATCCAGACTGGAAGCCATAGGAGGGTGCATTGATGGACAATTTCTTCTCTGGCTTTGCAGAGAATATGAATGACCACTGATTTCCAACCTCTTCCTCTTCCTCTTCCCCTTCCTCTTCCTTCTCCCTTCTGCCTTCCCTGCATCCGTCCTTTTCCCCTACTTCCTTCCTCCCTCCATCCCTGCCTCAGTCCATCCCTCTCTCTCCCCTCCCCGGCGCCTGCTCCATGTGCCCACATTCCCAAACTCCTATTTCCGGCTCTGAATTCAGGTGCTCACTCTCACTGCAATGTGAGCACTGTAAGTGTCATTATAGTACCAAAGCATAACATGCACAGGAGTGTTGGGGTTTCCCAAAACAAATTGTTGAAAGGATTTGGAATATGATGAAATTTCTTCTCTCAAATGGCAGCAATGTTTGCTTGGAGCACTGAGGCCAGGCCTCTGCTCTGCACTAACCACGTCTGGGAATTTCCTGCCCACAGAGTCTGGCACTGAGCAGCCCTGGTAAACATTTTTAACCTACAAAAGAGGGTAGCCTGATACAAACCACTTTTGTGAGTGGTCTCTTGAGACAACTTGTTCTCCAGCCCTTTCCAGCAATTATTTTAAAGACTGTTAGCTGGCAGGAGAAAAAATGATCAAGAGAAGACTTTGTGAATCTGCTGAGAAGTGTTTCAGCAGCTTGGAAGTTTCTCTGGGTTACTGCTCTAGCCTAGAGATAACATTATCATGTTTTGGCACTGCTGCCTGTGATAGGTGGAATAAATGAAGAGAGAATGAGGAACAGAAAAGAAGAAGAGAAGGAAGGCAAAGAACATAATCAAATTACAGAATCAGTATCACATATTTTTTAGGCACTAGGGTTTTTTCTCTTTCTCCTGAATTGAGTTCTTCTATCCATGAAGAATCTGTAATGTGTATAAACATTTCAGGTTCAGAATGCTAAAAACTTGTGCACTAATAACAGACTTCCAGGGTTAGAGAGTTGTTGGTTATCTGATGCTGGGAGCTCAGACTTAAATAATGAATTGCATCCAATTGTGTGTGCTGAGTACCTAGTAACAATCCCCTTCAAAATCATAGAAATGGCCAGGAGTTACTCTTCAGACTATTGATTATTTTGTTTCTTATATGTGTAGAATAAATAGAACATAAACCTTTAAGTCTAGCCCTAAATATTAGCACAACTATAAACATCACTCCATCCCTAATTCTAGTCCTACATGAAAATTGTAACCCTAAACCAAACCCTAAGAGCTAGCCCTAAACCCCTAAACCCAACCCAGGGCAGCCTGTGCCAGTGCTTGGTCACCTGCACAGAGGAAAAGCGTTTGCTGATGTTGATGGAACCTCCTGAATTCCAGTGCCTGCCAGTTCCTTCTTAAGGAGGGGCTGGTTCCTTCTGCTTTGCATCCCCTGTTCAGTAAAGTGTGCTCCACATGCTCCAGAGAAAATCCATTCTTAACTGAATTCCCATCTAGGTGGGAGAAATAATGACTTCTTGTTAAATAATTAGAGGGAATGTGCACCATCTGCCAGAATACTCAATTAGAATAGACCTCAAATTGCCCTTCAAATGTTATAGGTAATTGACAAAAGTACCTGAAAATCTTTATGGATAAAACATTATTTTGGCTGCTCCTGTAGACATGTAAAAGGAGAAAATCCCAGCATTTGAACACTCTCTGCCCTGTGTTTGAGTAAGTAATTTCCTGAATTTTTGATGATGTTTGACCAGCTCTTGATGGGACAAGGGGAAGGCAAGTTCATTGGATTTTTAATTCTGTCCCTGTCTATTCTCCTGTTCCTGTGCAATGAGCATGAAATTTGTTCCACCTTTGGATGTCTTGTTTGGAGGGAGCAATAGCACAATAATCTGTCAATATTTACATCCCACAATGTCTGCAGCTTCCCAGCTGTAAGCAAAATTTCTGGTGAGTTAAATTTTGAGATGGCATAAACCAACCAGTGCTCAGTGTGCTATGAAATTTGCTTTTATAGTCAACCACTTCCTATAATGTAAATAAAACAGTTATTCTTGGAGCATAAATTATGAAAGGTACACTGGTTACATTCCTGCTTTTTTCACACTGTGGAGGTTTTTATGGCAACTGTTTTACACTTCCTCCTAACCCCTCTTTTAAAAAAAATAACAAAGTTCCCACAATATATTTCCATGATGGTAGTGATTTCTGCAGTTTTCTGTCTTATTTTTTCTGTAACTCAATACTATGAGTTACATTGACAACAGAATAATTTCTGCTGTGACCTAGGATTAACAAAATCAAGATTTTTTTTTTCATGTTTAAAATGGAGAGAAAGAAATAAAATACACAGGATAGAGGAGAACAAGTCTATTACAGCTTATACCGAGAATATTTGGAACATGAACTGAAAAGGAAGATTGCTAGGAATTGAGGCACGTTTAAAAAGACTGACAATTCATAGAGGGAGAAATGAAAATAGAGAAATGTGATCAGGTATTATTTGTAACAATCTACAGCATTTGAATGGAAATGGTGGATATTTATCTGCTTCATATAGAGGGCCATAAACCTCTCAGTGTCCTCAGTGCATTTTAAAGTAACTTTTATATATATATATATATATATATATATATATATATATATATAGACACCTTCCTCTTGCCTTATATCCATAAAATTATTTTTTTAAGCAAAAAAATGATGGCTTTCTGAAGAAATGTAGCATTCAGGGATACTTGCCTAAGAAAGATAATTTAAAATATTACTGAATAAATTTTATGTTTTCTGTGCCTTCCTTTTTGGGGACTCTTAGAGCACTGACAATTATGAGTTTAGACATCTCTTAGTGAAAACTAATGTCCCAGAGCAGCAAATTCTTCAGACATTGCTGTTTCACTGGTTCTTTCCTTTTCTTGAACAAACTATCCACGGTTAAACCACTCTAATTTGAGTCAAAATCAGGCTATATGGCCTAACACTGTATGATTAACCCATCAGCATAACAAATATGTGCAGGATTATGTGGTATTATGACATTTGATATGGGGCTCTGTATTTTGCTGAATTACTGCTTAGAATTCCTTGTCTGATGCTGAGTGGTGCCAAGGAGAGCTGAGAGTGGCAGGGGGCTACTGGGCTGAGCTCTTGCTGCCAGGGGCTCCCCCACTCTGCCAGACCCGTTTCTCCCTTTTCTGAGGTAATTTGAGGTACCAAAGGAAGTGGCTTCATCCTGGCGTGAATGAACCCCGGGCCTGACGGAGATCCCACTCAGGCACCGGTTGTTATTATGCTAATTGAATTTCTTCTCTTGTCATTAAGTGAAATGCTCTCTTTATAACAGAAATGTTAATTTAAAGAGGGTAAATTCCACTTGAATTTTATCGGGAATTAGCATGTTTTCTAGAACTGCAAACAATTATTTTCAGTAGCCAATCTTTGCATACTTCTTCAGTTCCTCCAGCTCTTTTCTCCAGTCCTGGTGAAGAATGACATCTACAAAGTGCTTTAAAGTTTGTCAGGTCTCCTTCCATGCTGAGATAACACGTTAGTTCTGGACAGGATTATAGTTTCTATTAAGGTCCCTTCCCTCACTCCAGATTTTCCAAGCAGTTTCCTCTATGCCCCAGTGTACTTAGTGTACTGCAAGGTTTTGAGGTAGTGACAATCTCCCATAACTTTGAACCTGTGTTTTAATTCTTATAGCATTGGCAAAATAAGAGAAAAATGCTTTGGCATAGTGGTTGGCTTTAATGGAGCCAGCACCTGCCAAAACTGCAAAATAACAAAAATACAGTCCTCATCTGTAGAGGTCCATCCTTCTCCTTTCGAATGTTCAATATTCTCTTTTTATACCTTCCTAACCTTACCTGTGTGAACCTCATACACAGAATCTTCAATTTAGGGAAATGTAATATTTTGTGAAATTATTAGGGGATATAGGCTACTCTTGTCAAATCATTTAACAATTTAATTGGAGAACTCAGAGCAGAAGTATGAAAGGAGTTAAAATAAAATCTACTTTACAGTGGATTTTACTTTACTTTTCAGATTATCCAACAGTGTTGCTGAAATTCACTGATTTTTTGATAGCTTTAAACTGAGTTTCACCAATAATCTGTGAGTGTGATAGATCAAATCAGGGCAGACCAAATCAATCTTCTCCTTTCCCACAAGTTTCACAGGGCTAGGGCTGGCCATCTTGAGCAGAATTAGACCTTCAGAAGCCCACTGTCCTCTCTGAGATTGACTTTAGAATTGAACCTGAACATGGAATGGAGCTATGTCTTGTTCAGATTGTTCTGCAGCCCAAAGATAAAAAGAAAAAAAAGAACTAGCATATTTTTTCCCCAAGTGTTTGTGCTTGGAAATAACAAGAAGCAGAAAGGCTTCATGGTCAGTGACATCAGTGACAACATGAGCTGACCTACGCAGGCTGCTCAGCTGTACCTGGAATGCCTATGCCATGTAAAAGCTCCCAGGCTTTTGCTGACACTGTGAAGAAAATAAAAAAGATATGACAAAACCAGAATTGTTGCAAGAAAATGAATAAAATATTGAAGATCTGGGATTAACCGTTATGATCTGGGGTTTGTTTCCTCTGCTGCCAGTAGAGAGACTGTTTAAAGTCTTGTTCTTGTGTTTCTGGAGATGGGGATATTTATAGAATTGCTCATTGAAAAGAATTAGAAAAAGAAATTACTGTGCAAGGGTAATAATTTATCTGTGGATTGAAGTGCTTTCACACACTGATTTATTGGTCTTATTTTAACACCAGGGGGTGACAAATTGCCTTGAAGTGGTGTCATATATGATCAGGTATCTCTATAATGGCAGATTCCCTGTTTTTTCCTGTAAGACTTTTATGCTTCATGTTTAGGGGGTTTTGTTTTTTTTTTTTTTTTGACAAAAAATATTTCACAAAGCTGTCGCTCAAAATCTACTGAGAGGACTTTTGAATCTGCAGATGCATAGTAAGGTACACTAAGGTACACATGAGAAGGAAGCTAAAGTTTCCGCCTCTTAGGACAAACCTTGGCAAATGCCACAGATTCAAAATGATGACAGCAGATGGCAAATTACGGCAGCATCAGCATGCCAGGGTGCTGTGGAGATGAATGGAGCCTCTGTGCTTTTCCAGGAGTCCACAGTTATGGATTAACCCAAGCTTGGCACTTGTGTTAAAAATCAAGGTTTCTGAAAATGTCTTTAAAACTATTTCTGTGAGTTTCCCAACAGCTAACAGTAGCCCTTCTAATACTTGTGTTCAGATACATACAACACAGCTGTCCATTCAGAAAGAGATCTTCACTCTCTACTGGAGATGCTGCATCTGCTGCTGCTCTGTCCATTAGAAATTCACCCTTATGGATTCTTCTCCAAGGGACAGAAAGACTCCTCCTGTCCCCAAACTGGCACTCAGAGTTACAGAAGCTGGAGGTTTTATGAAGTAGTTCCTATGCCTGTGTCCTCTGTTCCTATTTCCTAATGCAGAATTAGGCTGCAAAGCCCAGATGGTCAATTTTGGTTTAATTTAAAAAAAAATATTCATCTCTGAGGCATGGAGCTGCTTCTCTGAGAGTACCCACCTGAATCAGTGGTACAGTAGTGCTAAGCTATCTTTAATATTAACATCACACCCTTCACTTTTACTGCAAGGATGTCAAGCTTGCTTCCAGCTCTCTGTGTAAAATTTATCTCTATGATAAATTTCAGTCCTTATTTGCTTGTGGCTTCTGATCAGCACCTCAAGTGTTACAGTTTCATCATCATCATCATCACCATCATCATTATCATCATCATTATTGTCATCATCATCATCATCATCTTGCAGACTTTTTCTAACCTTTCAGCTTCTCTTGTAGCTTTTAACTACTCATGCTTTTCAGCCACCTCTCCTTTCTATTTTTGGCCTCAGAGCAGACACTTTATGGGAATGGCCACAGGAGCTGCCAGGATACAGACAGAATTGTTTAGCTATTCCCTCTCCAACATTTTTGTGCTTGTGCTGAATGTTTTCCTTCTCACCACGAAGTCATCTTTGTACGTTGTGTCCAAACTCCTTGAGCACCAGGGCATCCCAGAGACAAACTGTGGAAGGGGCATTAAGTCAATGTGCCGGCCTCGGCAGAACTGTCAGAAGGGTTTTTGAAATTACAATGTCAAAATCACAGCATTCATTTCTACTTTTCATCATTGAGCAGATGTACTCATAATACTTTATAATTTTTCCTAGGATTAAAATTTTTTATAATTGCATGAGATTTGTTTTTTTAATTGCCATTTCTGCATGACAGAAGAATAGTAAGAGGAAATCCAAATACATTTTGAAAAAAGGAGGAAGCTGATATGCAATATTTTTCAATAAATGTAAAAAACTAAAACACATATGTCAGCTCAGGAGATCCCTAACCAAAATTTGGCTTCTCTGTAGTGGATCCTAGTCACAAAAAGTCAAAACCTGGGTCACTCACTCAACTTGTAGATCTCTAGAAGGCTGCTGCCTTGCCTTTGTGAGACAAGAACAGTTGCCAAAGCAGGAAATGTTTTGGAGATGTTAGGAGATCATGATGATGGGGATGATGATGATGAAAACAAAGAGGATTATTTTTCTATAGTCCAAAATCCACTGTTTCAGCCTCCCTTGGAAAGGTCTGAGCTGGAAATGAACGTTCCCTTCTGTGTCCCTCCCAGCTTGTGTGTTATCCATCAAGGAAAGGCAAGCAGAGCAAGGAGTCACCGTGAGAGCAACAGCAGCCACACTGAGGGTGACACAGCCACAGCCAAACCCTGGGGACAGAGGTCCCTTTGCCTGACCCAGAGCACCCAGAGCTCAGATGTCCTGCTGGAGCAGCAGGCACGGCTGGCACTTGGAGTGTGTGGGAAAAGGAAAGAAGTCGGATGTTCCTTTGGGATTGCTCAGTCAGAGCTAGACCTGAGAAATTGTGGTGATCCAGCCCACCCTCAGCTGAGAGCTGCAGCAGGTGTTGGGCAGATAATCCCTTCTGACAATGTTAGTTGCAGTCAGAGACATCAGCTCCATGTATATCTCCCTGAACGCACTGAGTGCAGTTCACAGATAACGCTTGGGCGAGCTGGTGATGCTGCACTCAGACTCTCCTCATTCTCTATTTTAAAAGACTTTACCTTAGAGATATCTCTTATAAATATTTTCTCTTTTTTTCTTTTTTTTCTGCACTTTTTTCCTCTTAGAAAACTAAGTTCATTTTGTAGGCTGTCATCCTGTGTGGAATGCCTTAATCATCATGAGAATAAAATCTGTCACCTGAGCTCAAGGGCTAAGCTCTTTTACATAGCAGTAACATTAACCTCAGACCCTAGAATGGAATACAGCTGCACACTGTGGATCTTTTCCACTTATTGCTAATTAAATCCTGTTTATATGAGTATGGCAAGAGGAAAATTTCATTTGCAAACACAAATGATGTTGCTGTCAGCAAAAACTTCTCCAATGAATCAGAGGTTAGGAGTGAACCCTTCAATGAGCACCAACTAACCTGTTGCCTGAGAGACATTAGAATAATTGAACACTTCTGCTTTTCATAAGGAAGAAGAAATTTTTCCATTAGCTGTAATCAGAAGGAAAAATCAAGGGGTTGTGTTCTTTTGTCCTTTAAGCTGGCGGAAGGCAAATTGACCTCTGTGACACTGCACTCAGTGAAGAAGCAGGATGCATTTTTCAAGCTGATTTTACTTCACATTAGGGTGATGCTGCAGAAACCCAGCTGCAGCTCCCACTAATGTCCCTGTCCTGCCTCTAAGCTGATTTGTAATTCACCTCTATAATTTGCATGCACTTTGAGATAAAAAAACAAAATGTTTGCTTAATGATGTATCCCAGCACACACATGAAAGAATAGCTGAAAAATAAATGAGCTGAGTAAGACTTACAGCTTTGAAAAGAGCCATAACATGATGAGTATTGGAGGCTCCAACTGTGATCCCAGCAGGGAGCCCGGGGTGTGCAGGGAACAGGGAGCACACACAATGCATCATTAGCAGAATGAGCTGGTGCATGCAGGGCAGATTTCCCACTGGCGCTGCACCTAATACAGCTGTAGGAGCTGATTAAGTTGCATCCACAGAGCTCATTAGGGCACTGATTTTATTTATGTTTATTTTGTGTGGGTGAGTTCGGTGCTGCTGTGAGGACTTTGGGAGAAAGCCCAGGCTGGGTCTGTCCACTGGTGCTGAGCTGGAAGGGTTTAATTTATCTTCCCTCTGCATGGCGCTGGATCTTTGCAGTGTTTGAGCTGAGGAGCTGGAGAAACAGCTAACTGGTGGTCATTATTAGTACTCCTTTCTGCTGATTCTCATGCTAAAATAGCAAGTTTTGCAGCTGATCCTGTTAACACTCAATAGAATGAGTAATTAATGAAACAAAAATGTCACGTCCTGGTGGCACTGCAGCTTTGGGAAGACTTTAGGCCCTGCAGGGTGCTCAGGAGAAGGACTGGGAAATCCCTGCACAAAGCTGAACACAGACTGCTTTTTCCAGCTACTGTAGGAACAGGTCTTGCAAATTTGGATGGATCTCTTTGAGCACTACTGTTAATTAAAAGCTTAATAGAAGAATCAGAAGGTCTGTCTTGACTTCCTTTATGTGACTTTGGAGAAATTATCTCTTTTTCCTCTTCTATTCTCTCTCTGGTTGGATCAGTCATTATAAGTATTACAAGCATTACAAGCAAACACCACAGAAAGTAGCTAGGATTGTTTTAATGGCATAAATGTGTTTAATTATACCTATAGCTTTAACTATTCACAGATTATGTCCTGGTATCCATTCCAATTAAAGTATGATTCTATATTGAACTCTCATTTTCCTCTTTGCTTGTTATATCACATTTTTATAACTTAGTTAAGGCTTTGTATATTATCATGACTAGTTGCTCCAGAAGTAAAATAAAATGAACAGAATCCTTCTATTTTATATTTGCCCAAGCTGTTTCCTAGCTTGTGTTTAAGAACCCAGCATACACCAAAGCTGCCATGGACATTACAGAGCACTGTTAAGAGGGATGTGAGATTTCTGCTACACTATAAAATATGATTATTCAATTGCTGCCATACCAACCACATCCCAATGCTCTCACAGTGCATTCTGAATATATCTACATCCATATGTAATGCTCTCTGAAAAACCTGTTAGTTATTATTGTCTTTTGATGCTGAAGTTCTAGGTGAAAGGAAACCTGTGGACAAGTAGAACTCCAGATTTATTCTCACATAATCCTTTTCTCTTCATTTGTGGCTTGTAAAAGGTCGTAGAATGATAAAATCACAGAATAGTTTGGGTTAGAAGGGGGTCTAAACTCCATTTCATTTCAGCCCCTCCTGCCATGGGCAGGGACAACTTCCACTATCCCAGGCTGCTCCAAGCCCTGTCCAACCTGGCCTTGCACACTTGGGATGGGAATGGGGAAGCCACAGCTTCTCTGGGCAGCCTGTGCCAGGGCCTCACCACCCTCTCAGGGGACAATTCTTTGCTAATATCTAAGGAATAAACTTTGCCTTTCAAAAAATATTTCTTAGGCTCCTTTTTCCTTAATATGTACAAAATGTTGTCCTACTTCTCTGGGGTGTCTTCAATAATATTTGTGCAAGGTTTCTAATAAGTGCAGGAGTCTGGGTGGAACAGATCAAGGGGAACTTCAAACTCACAGCGGAGGACAGTGGAGAATACAGGCAGGTGTCACCAATCAGGCACATCCAGATGAACATTTATTGTCCTGGCCAATTACATTCAAAAGTGTGGTCCAGGTTTCTGAAACTCTTCCATTTCACAGTGGCAGTGCTGTGCCCAGCCCCTTTTGGGAGCCACAGCCAACCTCTCCTGCAAACTTTGGTGCTGTAAGTCCACCCCACTGCTTTAGAGAGCAGAGGGCACCTCACCTGCTCTCTGGGACATTCCTCCCTGCAGCTGCATCAGTGGCTGCTCTGTGTACTCTGTTCCTAAAAGTCCTCCTCTGTGTTGGCACAAGCCAGCCTTGCAGGCTTTTTCCAGGTGGTTTGTACCTGTAGGAAAAGTTTTAAGTGCCCATATGGACAACAGCAAAGCTTGAGTCCTCACCTGGGTGTATTAATAAACTCACAAGAGACAGTGTTTGTTTACAACCTGTTCGGCTTAATCTGACTATTTGAAGTAAACATTCAGTAAATATTCAGGGAAGAGTTAACACCCACTGGGGCTGTGCTGGCTCTGACAGAAAGAAATTTGTACAGGTGTGAGCCACAGGACGAGTGGTGATTGAAGTTGCACCATGTTGTGATTTGCAGCTCCATGGGCTTCCATGACTCAGTCACCTGAATGTGATGAGAAAAACACAGGAGCACAGCCAACATAAAATAAAAGAGTATAAAGTCCAGTACATTTTAAGGAAAGGTTCTATGAAAATTCAGTGATTTTCTGGTGTCAAATGGAAATCGTGTTTTTAGAAAGACTGTATTGTAGGAAATCAGCCTCAAATTCATGTCCAGACAGCCTCTATTTAGTGAGCTGAACACATTGTGCTGCCAGTGGCATGGGAAGAACTCAGGTACCTGGGGTTTCTGAAGCACATTTTACCATCAATAAGGTATTTTCACTTTACCCCAAGCTGTTTTCTTTGTACTGAGATATTGTACAATGTGATTAATTTTTTATTGTTCTCTACATATGACACTTTGGATTGACTGGTCTTTTATGTGTGCAGATGACTACTCAGAAGCTGTAGAGAGCAGGTCTTTTTAAAGAAAAATACAGAGAGTTCTATTCAGTGTGTTTATTCATTGTTAATATTAATTAGTAATTCACTTCTTTATAGAAACAATGCCTTTTTATTCCTATTTGCTTCTTGCTTTCTCTATTCAGAGCAGTTAAGGTTTTTCTAAGGTTGTTTGAAGTACTAAAGCTCGTGCCCTACTCTTTATAATAATCAGATTTGTTTCTCATCAGTCTTCCCCTTCAGTTAAATGATATTTTTTCTGTCATCTAGTGGCAAATTACCAATCCGAAAGTTGCATCCTTGCTGTAAAATGACAGTAAGTTTGAGATAATTGTTATCTGTCTCTAAATAGCTTGGTTGCTTAGAAATCCAACCTGTAGACTCACTGATTTTACAAAAAAAACAACTTGATGAAGCACACATGGTGTGGTGGGTCCAGCCTAAACAGCCTGCATGCAGGAACTATGAATTCCTGTTTAGTCACTATTCTCATTTTTAATCAAACTTGAATGGAAAGCCTCATTGTTCTTAGATGTAATTACTCAGCTTGAGGCTATTTCAGGGAAATTTTCGCAAATAAAAGTAGACTTGGTGGGTAAAAAAGGAATAAACAGCTTCCAAAGGCGGTGCCTACTAAGAATACTGCTGGAAAAAGGTGGATGGTTTTGAATGCCTTGGCAGTGCCCTTACCTAAACCCCATGGTTATTTATAAGAGTTGATGTGGTCACAGGAGAGGTCTGACTTTTCTCTGTGCCCAGGCAGCTGCTGTAAATGATGGCAGCAGCACCAAGCTGTGACAGACCCACTCAGGGGTCAGATGGGCCTGTGACAAGGTTAAAACTGGAGTCTGTCTAAGAAAACTGCTTATTAATGAGGAGAGAAGAATTTAGCTGTGGCTGGTTTGGTTAAGTTTTGACATACCTGGCAGAACTTTAAAAAAAAGGTTTTGGTTAAAGAAAGTTATCAGTGTATTTACCTTAAGGGTATGCATGTTATTTGCTATCTGTGACTCTGCACAGGAAATGATCTCAGCAGAGAGATGGGTTTTGCTCCTGGCATGGCTGAAAGAAAAATGCAGCCACAGTATCTCCAGCAGTCCTCCCAAAGCCAGCAAGAGGAATGGTCACAGAAGGACAATCCCCCACCAACCTCTTCAACATGCATTGGTCTTTGGCTTCATTTTGGAAGAATGAGTCTCAGTTGGGACTGGCTGAGTTTTAACTCTGTCTTAGAGTGCTGTGACTGCAAACAACACCACTGACTCCAGCAATACCCTACCTCACTGTGAGAGGTGGCACTGGGAAAAGCAAGCTGTCAAAAGGGGTGGCAGAGGGAAGGAAGGCTCACCAGCCCTGCTCCAGCACACTGGGATCTATCCCTGCCCTGCAGTGGGAATTACCTGCACAGGAATGGACCCACTGCTGGCACTTTGCAGACCCCAGAGCATCTTTCCCATTTCAGGCACTCAGCCATACACTCAGCAAACTTTCATTTTGTTTATTTCACATTTCTGCTTTGGACCACTGACACCCTTTAATTTTCTCTTAGTCTTCTACATTTTGAGAGGAAAGGAGCCAAAGCAGAACGCAGTTTTCAAACTATAGATACCACATGGACTACTACAGTGTGAAACTTATCTTCTCTGTGTTCTATCGCTGTCCAAATAGTTCCTAATAAATTGTTATTTTTTTAACTCCACAGGAGCACTGATCTGTGTTTTCCTGGGACTGGCTCTTACAGTGCTCATCTCCATGCCCCTGGCTATATGGACAAAGCTCTGTGTGCCTTCTTTCCCACTACATCCCTCTTATTTTTCTGTATATTGAATTTCCTTACCTTCCAGAATTACACTGATCCTCAGCCTGCTCTTCTGATGGTTCAGTAACATCTGTAGAATTTTTCACCGTGTTCAAATGCCTAAAAAAAGGCTGGAGGTTGTGCCCAACATGTCTACAAGCCTTCCATCTCTTTTTCCAAATGGCTTTATGCAAAATTTGAGCAGCAGGATTGAAACTGTGGTTCTGAGCTGACCACCTGGGCTGCCCTGTGTATTCCTACCTATATCTCTGAAAAAGTAGACTGGACTAAAGGATTCCACTGGCATTAGTCAGGGAAATGTTAGGTCACTGCAAAACATCTAACTTCTTTATGCCAGTTTTCACAACTCAAATTGCCTGAGAACCCCAGAGAATCATGGTGAGACAATGAATTTTACATGACACCAGTTTCCATACTCAGCTGGGGTACTGAGCTTTCTGCTCCATCCTTCCTACAGCTACGGCTCTATGCTTACACTCTCTTTTCTTTCTCTGAAAATCTCCTGTTGCTGCAGGCAGTGAGTTTTGTTTTGATGATTGGAATGTTGAATATTCCTTACACACAACAAAATACAAATTAATTGGGATATACTTTTCTGGATATTTCCAGTCTAGTATCTGTAGACACATCTTTAGGATTGAGGGACTTTAGGCTGAGGACTACTGTCTCTTTATGGAAAATTACTGAAGCCATGGAAATGGATTTTAAAGTGTACATCCTTTGCTGTATGCAGCTAATGAGCAAGAGAAGAAATTTAATGGGTTTCCTTTTTTAAATGCTCCTGTCTTTCAGCTGAAACCTTTTTTTTTCCTAATACATCCTTTTTCATGGTGCCCCTTATCTTGTCCAGATAACTGCTTCTTTGTCATTTAGAAGTGCATCCAAGTCTGACACAACTACACACAGACTTACAGATATATTGGGAGATTGGCTTTCAAGTTCCCAGTCCAGTGTCTGACAACAGATTCAGTAAGGCCAGGCATGACATCAATTAATATTTTAGTAGAGTGTTCTCAAACTGCTTCATTGTAAGGGAGAAATTGCCTGTCAAGTTCACAAATTAACACAGAAAATGAATCTGCTGCCGAGGTAAAGAAATTGTCATGGAATCTTGAGAAGGTAATAAGGAAAGGAATGCTCCTAGATGGATCTATTGTATTTCACATTGCAGCAGCCTAGATAACCTTGAGCAATCTCTGGTCATGAATATAAAGCCAATGTGCATTAGAGAAATGCTTTACTGCTGAGTGTGTAATGTCTTTACAGAGAGAATTGTATGGAGCAGAGTCATTAGTGCTCTACTTTCTGAAGTCTTTGTCATGTTCAGTATTTTTTGTGTATACTCTTATAACACCTGAGAGCCTTGTTTGCTCATTGTTTTGCAAGGGTGGCTTTGATCCACTGGTTTGGGTTCATTTGCTCTGCCACAGCCTGGACCAAGCGCAACAAAACCCCTGTCAGTGCCATCATTTTAAAGCATTTCCCTCTCATTGTTTGATGGCCAGCTTGGAGTCAAGGACAATAAAATATTCTCTGCCTTTAAAAGGAAGCATTGAAGTGAGGTTTCTCTCTTTCTACCCCCACAGTGAAGGGCAGCTTTTAGCACCTCAATGCTCAGATTTAATGAGTCACACTTTTGCAGCTCTCTGCAGTTTGGAATACGTGGACAAAAACACACTCTGAGGTTTGCAGGCTTCCAAGTGAAAGAAATACCAATTATCTTAGGGTTACCTAAGGCCAAGTGTAGAAAGGAAAGTGTGTGGGCCTGGGAGGGTTTTCACCCTGATCAATTTCTCAGTAATTTTTATCTTCATATTCTTTTCTCATCTGCTCAGAACATTTGGGGGTTTTAGAGAAAAAAAAAACAAACAACTAGGCAATTTCCTCTTCAGCCCTACAAATGCCAAAATGCTCACCAGCAGAGGTAGTCTTGGATTCCTGGGAAAGGGATAATCTTCTCAGTCAGAGAAGAAGCCCTTAGAACTGAAGGGCTCCATCCCAGAGCTGTATGCTCAAGAAAGAAGATAGGAATTAAAAAAAAATAAAATTGAAGTGTCTGCGACTGGAATTCAATGCAATTTTTTTTCTGCCAGAAATACAAGCACTTGAGTGCTTTCATATTAATGAGAATGGTCCTGAGGGCATCTGTCAACTCCCAAAAAAGAACCAACCCTAAAAATAAAATCAGGAGGACTTCAGACATAATAGAAAAATCCATAGAATATACTCAGTGAATTTAGGTGTTCATGAAAGGTGCCAGTGAGTAAAAGAGAGTGAAACAGAGCTCTTTGATGCACTCTGGGCTTCTTTAAACCATGGTTTAAAGAAGGTATTTCATTTTGACGATGGACCAATTTCTCCAACAGTCTGAAACAGGAGAGGAAAATAAAGCAGATGTTTCTTTAGTAGAGTTAAGACTAGAAGATACACAAGCAGAGATCTAAAGAATTTCAAATCTCATTTTTTATGACACATTTGTGAATTATTTTCTTTGTGCATTTGCAATTAGAGAGCACAACAGATGGTAGGGGTTCAGTTAAAAAAAAATTTAAAGAAAATATTTCTTTTCAAAGGCGATGGTGCCAAGGATTTATTTACTACATCTGAAAGGTGTTTCTCACTTCTCTCTGTAACTGAAGTGTTGCTCCACTGACATTAAATGGAAATAAGGGCAGACCTAAGGGCATGGCTGAACTCAGATCTGTGCACCTGTGCATCCATTCCGAGTGAGTCACAGCACTCCGCACATGTCTTTTGCTATTTCCTGATGAAAACCTCTCCACAGAGCCAAATGTGAGGAGAACTGTGGCAACTGCACGCCAGTGCTTGGTTTGAAGGGAGCAGGCAGCATTCTGGTCACAAATCCCATGGCTTGCTGGTACAAAATTGTGCTGCTGCCACTCGGCTCTTTCTCTGCAGGGTGAAGGAAATCCAGGTGGTTCCAAGGAAAAGCCTGGCAGTCAGGAATGCACCCTTTTCTGGGCGCAGTGTTCTATTGAAATAAATGTCACTGAGCGCAATAATTGAGAAAAATGCAACAGCTTGAGATTTCCATGAACTCACATTCATGGGCCAAAGACCCTGAACAAGCCTGTACCCAAGTTCTTGTATTCCTAAAGTTGGTCCTACTGCCATTGACTGGCTGAGTATATAGTGTGATGTCACAAAAATTCAGATCTTTATGCCTTTGCAAATGTGTATGAATCATACATTTTTTTTTATCTAGCATATTAGTGTGTATACTCAGAAATACTGTAATTTTAGGAATCTGTTCTGGTGTTCCTAATTTTGTATTAATATTATTAAAAATACACTTACAGTCAGCATCCAAAAGTCAAAAGAACTTCTTGCCAAGACCCCAGCTGCCTGATCACAAAGCAGATTAATGGATTATGTATGAAGCATTTTTATTTTAAAATCCTTAGTTTGGCTTGTACTGTTGTCTTTTTTTGTTTGGTGGTTTTGGTTTTTTTTATTTCCAAACCTTTGCCTCTTACTGTGATGACATCTCAGAAAAGTACCTAAGTTCATTCTATGTGCAGACATTTAATGACACTTAAAAAGTTGAGGCATGGTTTTACCTCCCACTTCTGTTCTCTTTATGTCAGGAACATATTTTACAGATGAATGGCTCTGGAATATAGCTGTAGGTGATATTAAATAAATAGGTAGAGGGGCATAGCTTATCATAATTCATCATAAAGTTTTGCCTCTAAAGAAAGATACACAGTTGTTGAACAAAAGGCATTTGGCTGTGAAATGGGCTGTAAAATCACTGAAATATTATTTGCCAGATGTGAAATTAAAATAGTTGCTTTGTTCACTGTGGCAGCCAAGACCTTTGCACATTGCAAATCCACAGTCTGCAAAAATAAATTTCTGACACATGTCCAAGTTGTGTTTCAGTTTTGGGTGTGAAAGGTGAGTGCTGCAACATGTGAGGGCTTCCTATCTCTACTGTAAGGAAATAAATAAATTCTTCTGTTTTCTAGATTTGGAAGGAAAAAAGGAAGATAAATCATACCAGGCAAAATTTCCTGTAAGTAAAGCAGCACCTCTCCCCAGGTTGGAATACAGAAATTCTCACAGTGGGGTCTGAGGCCAGGCCAGGAACAGGCTGGTGGCACTGATGTGGGGGCTGAGGGCACACAAAATGTTCTCAGTTCTGAATTTCGGTGAAATTTGTCCCTGGCTTGATGTCTCCACTGTCACCTTCTGTGGGACAGGACTTTGCATGGTGATGAATCCTTGTGCTCTGCAGGTACTTCATGAGCTCACATGCATTGGGTGTTTTGCTTCATTTTGATATTTCTAGAAATATCTACACATGCGTACAGAAAAACATTTGTACTGCTGTAAAGGCAGCATAATTTAGCTTGCATTATGAATCAGATGGGGATGTTCAAAGACAAAATCAGAACCTAAACAGACCACAGTTATTGCCATATACAACACTCCGTAGCAGTGATTTACAATGTCACTCCCAGACCTGTATTATGACTTTTGCAAAATTCCTTTTCACAAGTCTGTACTTGGCCATCTTTGCCATTTCAGCAACAGCTTCTTATGCACACTTCAAAAACAATTTCTTCAACACAAATTTACCAGTCTTTTAAAAGTAAAAATGCAATGCAAACAAAAAAAAAAAAAGCACTTTTAAATCAATTCTTCATATTTTAATATAAATCTAAAATTAATTTCTAAATTCATGTGTAAGACTCAGGCAATTCTTCATTGCTTTGCAAGGAACCAAAAAAACCCACACCAAACACTTAATGCTTTATTAGCTTTGCTGTTTTCACTATGTGGGCTCACAGAAAACAATCCAGCTGATCTCATTTTCCTTAAATAAATGGCACACATCCCCCGCTACATTCTTCTTAGAAATATTTCTGATTTTTAAAATGGGATAGAAGCTCTACTATTTTTTAGTTTGCATTGTTTGGAGGCATTTTGCCATAAGCTGCGTCAGTCACTGCTATAATAACAAAATATTGTCCAAAGAGACACAGCTGCCACTGCTCTGACTGATGACAAGTGACCATGATGCTGAAGGTACAAAAAATATATTAACTGCTGAAGGAAGGCAAAAGCTAAAGTGATCCATCTGGCAATAATCAGAGCCAGAACAACCATGGAGACCTCATCTGAGTGTGCAGCTGGTACAGCAGAATAGGAGCTGGTTGGTCAGGGGCTGATCACTGACCATTAGCGTATCACATCTGCCTCCTCCTCACCGTGGTAAATACTGGTTTTCAGCATGAAGGATGCATTTGAAATGGAATGTAACACCAGCAATCTCTCAACACTGATTTTTAATTGCTCCTTGCCTGGCAACAGCTCATGCAGGTGCCGTTATCTGTGGCGTAGAGACAGAAGGGATGAAAGGAAGCGGGATGGAAGAACATCCCCAAAGCCCTGGATGGGCAGGTACTTGTGGCTGTCAGGGGAAGGCAGAAATCTGTAGCCCAGCTCAGAACTTGTGATATGAAGCAATGGGAGCAAGAATGATCTGCAGGGCAAGGTGAGAATTTGATTGTGCAGCACAACAGAGAGTCTGCCTGCAGAGTTTGAATTACCCAGCATTGTAGAAAGTGAGACACGTGACCAAGGGTTCATGGGTTTGAGCTATAGCGGTACCAAAATTGGCTGTAGCTCAGCAAAACAAAAAAGGAAATTAAGTTTCTGTAGTCCAAAGCAGGCCTTGCTCCTATGAAAATTAATGATTGAATGAAAGAGGAGAAAAAAGGCATTTAATTATCTGACCCCTGGAAATACTGATATGGATGAATATTTTAGATTTATTAGAGACACACCCATGAAACAGGACATAATAGAGATTAGCCCAAAGCCTAATTTAGCAAATTAACAGCAAGAGAAATTATTTGCTCAAATTTATCCATATCGTACCTTGCTGACTTTAATATATGACAAATTTTGTCTAGTATGAACAGAATAAATCCTTGCAGTTCTTCAAATTCCTGTTGTCATACATTCTACATTAAACACAGCGACAGTTTTTTGCAACTCTTCCCCAGCAAATGGCAGAAAATATTTCCTCACAAAGTGCAATTTCCATTACACATGGCCCACTCAGCTCATATTCAGCTACTCCATTTCTTCTGTGTTTTATTTCACCAGGCAGAGCAATACAACTCACATAAACCTAATCTCTCTCACTACAACTGAATAAATAGTGAGCGTTCAGAGAACCCCAAGGATACCTTCTGTTGTGTAAAGAGGCAAAAAACCACACAAGCCTAAATAAAAGTCCATCAGGAGAACCCAGTGTATTTGTTTGCTGCTGTCACATTTGCAATGGTGTCACTGTAGGTTTCTGCACAGACAACAAAAAGGGAAAAAGAAAATTATTCAGGTAAGCTGAACACAAACACTGAAATGTCTTTATTTCTGTGCTACGCTTTCCACATTCACATGCTCCACTATAGTAATGATCTCTTTTTGTATGAGTGTCTGATCTGTCTCCCCTCATACTTCCCCTTCGTTTTGTGCTGGTTTTCCCACTTTCATGTTTCACTGGATGTCTCCTCACCCACTCCTCATTCTCTGCTTCCTCTGCCTACATGTACTTGAAAAGATGCTCTTTTCTCTTTCTACTTCTTTTTAAAATAAGTTAAATATCTTATTGATAAACTTCAAGAATGTTTAGCACACAGATGTAAAAATCCTGCACACAGATCACTGAATAACTCCACAGTTAAAATCAGATATCACAAAGAACAATGTACCTAATATATTAAAAAAAAAACCAAACATAAAACCAACCAAACAAAACCTTTAAAATTAAAATTGTTTAAATTAATCCAAAATTAAAATATTAGGAAAAATGAAAAATGCAAAATCTAAAACTTTGGAACACACCAAGACCTGAAGTTAATGAGAAATATTAATATGATTAAAACATTATCAGATTATTTATTCTTTACCTTACACAATGCTACAAACAATTTTAAAACCAAATAATTGATTACATGCAGTAACTGTGTCAACAACTACTTAATTTCTGTCTATGTACAATTGGTTTACAGAAGTCTCCAGTCAAATAATTTTGAATTTTATAAACAGCATATTGTCCTTAACCACACCTTTTTAGTTATTTAACAGAAAAAAAATGTACTTTTACAAGTATAATATAATGTCAAAATATTACATGCAATTCTTACTTTCTATTTCACAAAACTCTATATTTTGGGGAGTAAAATCATGCTAGTTGTGGTAGACAATTCTGTGTAAAATCAGGGTTTAGTATATATTTGATATTTCACAGAATCTGCATAATATATTTAGTTTATGAAAGTGTTTTCCACATTTAAAATTCATGGGACAGAGGAAGGCCAGCCCATTATTTTCTCCCTGGAATTTTTAATTATTTATTTATTTATTTATAGAAATCCTCTTTTTTTTTTTCTTCCTCATCTTAAGTCAAATTAAAGTGCTTTACTTTTTGAACATGGTGATGAAAAACCAGTAGGCATCCACAGCACCGTGTTTACAGAAACTCTGTCTTTGCAGAGCAGAACTGAGCATTTGTCAATATATATACACACAAAAAAATTGGCAGAAATCAATATCAAGACTAGATTTTCTTCATAAGTGTCCTTCTGCTGGAGAGCTCCTGCATTAATAGAGTAGAAATGCCAGTACAAAGGGCCTCTTGACTATTCACAATTCCAATTATTTTATCTCATTATAAAGCTATGCTAGGACAGATACCTCTGTTGTTATTCAAGTCCAGGACTGAAAGAAAAAAAATAAGTATTACATTCCTCTATTATAGGAATATTTTAGTGAAAAATCTCAGCTCTTTTTATATTTTGATTATCTCTTCCTTCAATTTGCATTTTCATTGGCACTTCAAACATATCTTCTTTGGTTCTGTTTTCTGTTTTGTTGCTCTGTCTGCATTACATTGAATTGTTCCATATGAAAGGGTTGATTTAATCAAGCACATAAGATTTGCTTTTCATTAGTTTGATACAGCAATATCAATTACACAGTAATGCCTTTTCAGTAGAGGTGTATTCTGAACACCAGTTTATCTGATCAAGACAAATACTTTGCTGAGCATCCCTATTTCCTTCAGTTCAGATCTTGTTTAATACCACAGTATGTGCTAAACTCTCCTCTATATTTTACAGGTACAAAGCTGTTTCAATGCAAATTGAGAAGCTATTTGTGCAATTGAAACAGAAGCATGAATTTTGCATAAAATATCCTGGAAGATATTTTACCTTCAAAAGTCACCTCGTAAATATTTGCATTGGAATAGTAATTTGTGCTATAGACTTCCTATTTTTCCCTCCTTAATTTGTTTAATACATAACCTAGGGAAGACCCAGAAAGGAAAGGGGAGTTTTGCCTCTGTGTGCACACATTTTGGGAGAGAGAGACATAAATTGAGGTTGAGGTGTTCTTAACTGCATTTCAGAATTAGTGACAACAGCAGCAGTTTATTTCATCCATCAGGGGGTGGATGGGTGTTTATCTGTAGCCACTGCAGATTGTCTTCCCATGGGCACTTTCATTTGTTATCATACAAAAAAGGGTGGATTAATAATGCTTTTCTCTGGGCGTTACACAGCCACTCTCTCAAATTCTCTTTTAAAAAGGAAAGATTTGTAAAGTGCAACATCAGCTCTACGAACCGGGCCAAAAGAGACGGTATTGCAGCTATGAATGTGAAATGGAAGATGATCCTTCCGTTCTGGCTGTGGCTTAGCAGGATGCTATGTGCGCTCTGAGTCCACTTGCAGTGTCCATTCCCAGGATGGTCCACAAGGGCCAGAGAGTGGAGGAATGCAGAGAGTGGACTCTCCCAGCCATTCCCAATTAAATGCCTGAAATAGCCTCAAGTCCTGTCCAAGTGACACCCTTGAATTCATCACTGAGCAAGTTGTATTTCTTTCTGTGCAGCAGTAGGGGAAACATCTTGGAAAATTAACTTTAGCTCAATAATATATGATCCTTGTATACATGGTTAGTTCTTAGTTTTATGTCATACAGAGCTCAGGACAAATATCAAGGATTACTGTGGCCTTGTGTTATCTCCCTGCATCTGTGACTAATAAGTCTTCTGCCAGCTGTTGTTTCCTTATTTACCTATATCAGTAGTTAATATATACCAGCTGACATCTTAGATTTGAGAACAGGGCTTGTGTGTCAGAGCCAAGAATGGGAGGTATGTTATCACCTGATCATGTATTTGAGATACTCTCAAGGAGAAAATATTCATCAGAAGGTCTGGAACAATATCCAAATAATTCCATGGACAAACACAGTGGGGAATGCCTCACCAGGGTGATCACAGCCAGCCATGGGCATCTGGGGATGTAAGAACTGAGCAAACCAACGGCCTGAGGAGATTTTCCTTCCTGGTTCATCTGAAGGTGTCACTGAGGGCATTTTTTGTACTTTTTGGATAGCATATAATAAAATAAAACACCTTTGTCTTCTTAGACATCTGAAATCCTGAAAATCCTGCACTTACAGTATTACAGGTTTGCTATCCACAATAAAACACACAATCCACCTGTCTCGCATCTCTTTGCTGCTTCCATCTGCAGGAGTTTCATTCTATTATCATGTAGATTGAAAATAAACTCCCTGGGCAGGGATTAGTGAGGGTAAAGCAAGGTATTTGTTCAGTTGGTTAGGGCTTTTTAATTTGTTTTTGCCAATTTGCTACTATGTTATGCACTGGAGATTCAGATCACAGCAAGGGTAAAGGGGAAGACAGATAAAAAAGCTGAAATCTGTAATGCCTAACAGAGGCTCAATGTACTGTGGGGGGTCTCTTTATTAACCAGCAATGCAAACATCACCATCACCAGTGGTTGTTGTTGTTGTAGTATTTTTTTAGGGCTTTCCAAGTAGAAGCTGGAAAGAAGGTGATGCTGCAGAGCAGCCTCCTGTAATCTAAGCACACCCACCATGCAGATTATGGAATGCAGAAAGCTGGTTTCATATGTTTGGTAAATCATGCAAAAAAATGCACCAATTGCCAAATGTACTGGAAGTCCTCTCTGTCCCTGCCTGGCATGCTTCAATCTGGAAAAGGAAGGCCAGAGTGAAGAATGCAACAAGGTTCTACACAGCCCTGAAAGTGACAGAGTGAACAGAGATTTGTTGTTCCCTGCTCCTCCAAAAGAGGATTTGAAGATGTGACAGATGAAAAAAATATTCCCCAGAGATGGCCTTTCAACATTTTATGATTAACCTGGGAAGTATCTTGTGTCATCCGTTGTGAATGCACTTTTCTCCAGCCAAATCTGTGGGAAAAAAATCCATCAATTGTTGTTACCTTCAGTGATTTCTCTGTAGGCTCAGAGTTCTCTGGAGCCTGGGAGAGCTGTCAGAGGGAGATCATTGCATGTTTCCTCAGCTTGCCTTTCTCTGGTATCTTCTGCCTTAGGCTCTTGCTTTTGGGGAGTGGAGACTGCAGGTGGGGCTCATCAGCCCCTTGGTTTGACTCAGAACAGAAATCTTTGTGTTTTCTCCTCTTCCCTGCCAGTTTCAGAAACATTTGCACAAGTTTTCTTCAAATCTGTTTTGAGCTACGAGAATTATGACAATAGTCATATAATGGAATTCTTCCCTCCCACCCTCCTTTCCCCCACAAAAAAAAACCCAAATAAAACCAAAAAAACCAAAAACAAAGCAAAAAAAAAAAAAAAACCAAAACCATGAAGTACATCTGCAAAGTACCAGTCTGTTTCTGGAAAGTGCTGGTGTGACAGACATGTCCTTGAGGCAAGCCCTTCACCTTCCTCACTTTCCACAAAACTCATTCTGTTCTGCAGGTATCATGTGCAGAGTAATGGGTGATGGCAGTAGATGCCAGCAGCCACTATTTGCCTTTACACAAAATAAGGGGTTTATTTTGCAAACAACAGCCAGGCCAATATTCTGAGAAAGCTGAGTAGGTTTCATGGTTCCTTTAGAGACATTTTGTGACACATTGATAGAATTACTTAAGCTACAACAAAAACAGAAACCAAAAGTCACGTAACTGAAAACTGCCCTCTGAATTTTAAAGCTGCTCAGATGGAACTCAATGCATGAGGCTGGTGCAACAGAGCTGGGAGACATGTCAGTGTCTGAAAGAGCTTCACAAAAGTCATCACACCTGGTAAGGATGATATTTCAGTGATGGCTTTTTCTATGAAAAATGAATGAAACCAGATAATTTGGAAACGTGGTTAGAGATTGAGGCTTGCATTTTGGGCAGTGCATGAGTGTGAATAACATTGTTACTACTGAATTATGGTTAGTCCATTAGATTAGAATCTAATCTAATTTAGATTTAGAGAAACATCAGATTGGTGTTTCCAAAGTTATCAACTGATTTTAATCACAGGGAAACTTCAGTCCTGTGCTAACAAGTGAGACACTTCAGCCACCTTTCAAGCATCATGAGGATTTCAACACCTCCAGCTCAGGTTTGTTATTTTCCAGTGTAAAGCTAATTCTGGGCAGTCTGTGGCCAGCAGTGTTCCACAGCCACGTAGGGTGCCATGAAACCACCTCTGCTCACAAGCACCCATCTCTCAGTTCCCCTCAGGGGAGAAACAGCATGAACCAAAATCACCCAGGGAATCATGTGCACTCATTTATACACAGATATGCACATTATGCATGTATACACCCCATAGATGATATACATTTATACACTGGCACCTGCACTCTGCGCTGAGCAGCTGTACCATAGTGGGCAGCAGACCTGGCTGTCTGCATGTGCTCTTAGTTCTGCTCTTGACTCCATGGGCTTTCTTTGCTAATGATGCTGATGTTCTTTGCCACTTAACGAGGCGATTCCTGCTCTCTAACAATGTATCTGTGTCCCTTAGCAGCTGTGGGAAGCCTGAAGTGTGCTCCTATTTGCCGGCCTCAGGCTGCCCAGGGATGCTTTCTCCAGTGTCTGTGTGCAGACCAATTCCTGCTGCTGTTGGGCCTGTTGACCTGACAGTGATGGTTTACTTTTATCACAGAGAAACTATGAATTCTCTTCCAAAACCCTCATTAGGATCTGCTATATCTCCTCATTTTCCCTGTTCAGCATTAAGCCTGTCCCTGTAAAGCTGTTTCTGTCGACCATGATATTGTTCCCCCAAAGTTTTCTCTTTCCATTTCTGATGAGCTCCTGGCACGATGTGGATATTCCTCCCCAAATTTAGCAGATCCTGGCTCCTTAGCTCAGTCTCCTTCTCTGTCCTGCATGGTGACATGACTGTCCTGCAAGCACAGCGTGGTGGCTCACATCAGAGTGCAGAATGTAGAAATAAATACTCTCAGCAGTGTCTGAATTCATATTCAAAATTATTGTTTTATATAAATTAATAATTCCTCTCTGTCTGGCTTCCCAGACAGACCTTAATGGTTCTATTTTCATCTCTCTTCCTTGATAAATTCATGTTACCATCCAAACCAATATTCCTTCATAAGTTATTACTCCATAACTCACCTACTGGTCCTTCTCTTTGGTCTGGAAAAGAGATTGAATTGCTAATTACCTTTTACTGCAGCACTGGAAAGTATTTCCTTACCAATATCAATCTTTCCATGGGAAGGGAGGAAGGTAATGATACAATTATAACCTTACCTAATATTTTGATACCAAATCAGAATGATATCTGTTTACTTCTTTCGGGCATCCCAGTTGCTCTGACGGAACTCCCTCATGTCACATTATTGAACCACCTCTGCACTTACCAAGACTGTGGCCCCCAAATCAATCAGTATTTATGTCTCCAGCTGCTTGCACCAATAACAGGGAATGTCCTCTAATAGTGCTGGGGCACAAAGCTACCTTCCACAGGTCATCTAAGAGGGCCTTGTTCTTCCTGTGCTTCCTGTCTTTCTCTTCATTTTCCATTTGGAAATATTTTATGTTTTTTCCTCTTGGCAAGGGTGTTACACTGTGGGAGGCTGACCAGCATGCCTGAGCTTCACAGGAAACTTCTTGCTCCCTTTTCTTCACTTCACTGCATCTCCCAGAACACCTGACACAGGAATACCTGGCTGAACTTGCTCCTCAAAAAAAACCAAAAACCAAGCAAACAAAAACCAACCAACCAACAAACCAAACAAACAAAAAAATAACCCCTAAAACTTTAAAATCCTGAGGTTATTATAGCAAAAAAGAAGCTAAAATCGTACTTGGAAATTAGGAATTGCTCTGTTCTCCCGTCCTGCTGGCATGTATTTGTAAAAGATCTTTTTCCCTCTCACTGTGTTTGCATACTTGTTTAACAAGGTCTTTCTCCTGAGAATGTTAACTACAAAGTTCCAAAGGAATAACAGATTGTTGGGTTTTTGTTCCCTAACAATTAAAAACAAAAGAGAAGAAGTAAATCCGTAGAAATGCCTGATGTAAAACACAAATATAAATAAACTTCAGAGAGTGCTGCCAAAAATCCTAGGAAACAAAACCACATATTCTATTTAAAAACCCAATGATTATTCTACAAAGAAACCCCAAGATGTTCCAGGAGAGAACATGAGTACAACAGTGCTGCACAGAATTATATGCTTTCAAGCTCCCTACACTTCATGGGCAATATTATTCGTTGACCTAACAGTTGATTCACATATGTTTTAAAAAATATATAAATTAAAAAAAAAAGAAAAAAAAAAGAAACAAAAAAAAAGAAAGAAACCCCCCAAATTACAAACCACTTCTAGTTCAGCTGACAGCCTCAGAGGAGTTTGTGTGTAGCTTTGTGACAGAGGATCTGAGTGTCTTTCTGAATCTCTATTCAGAATTGGGAAATATGAACTTTAAAATGCATTTTTTAACGAGAGAAGCTGTGCTCTAACTGATTTAATCTGCTTTAATCTGCTAAACTCGCACTGGTACATGTGTAACTTGTAAAAATTGAGAATTTTTTAGCTGCTGCTTAAGGTTAATAAACCTATCTCCATGAATGGAAAGACCTCTGTGTTTGTTTACTTAAGAAAGACAAAAGAAACAATTGACAAGGCCTTTTTAACTGAGACCTCCATCCATTAAAATCTCTATATAAGCCCTTTGAAAATCCTTCGGGAGAAATTAAATAGGAAGTGTTTGTCTTCTTAAAAATGAAAGCTTCTCTGTTTAGACATAAGAGTGTTTTTAAAAAAAATTAAAATAATGCTTACAGTTCTGTTTCTGGGGTTGAACAGAGGCAGCTGTGCATAATAGGTTACATATTCCTGTTAAATAAACAGCTGTTAAATTTCTGTCATAAATAGTTGTCCTAAACAACAATTTTCACACTCCTTGAAGGCAGTGAAAGGAGAAGTATCAGGTCTCTGTAGAACATTCCTCCCTTAGTTTGTTTTCAAGTCCAGTCCTCCTTTTCAATTTTGACTGATACATATTCTTACAAGAGAGAGTCTTTGCAAGCAGAGCTCATAATTGTTCAGAAAAATTTTATCCGTACACCATAGCTTTTGAGTTGGAGGACAGTCATTTAAAATATAGAATTATATCAAGAAGCTTGTTTCACTTCCATTATTGACAACTTTATTTCAACTGATGTGTTTATTTAGCTTTTTCTATTGATAGCTTTTTATGTTGTTCAGGCAGAAGCCTCCAAGCACAGAGCTGCTATGCTGCTTCTTTCATGGCAAAAAATTTACCACCATCTTTTTTTTTTCTGTTGTTTTTCTCTGTATGACCAAAACAAAATATACATTAAACCATGAAGAGGTCAGAGGTTGCAAAGGCCTGTCCTTCAATTTCAACTTCTTGAAAGTTGAAAATCTTGAAACTTGTAAATTTTTATGTCAAATCAGGAAAAAAAAGTGTTGCAGTATGTAGGGATTTCTTATCTGATCTCCAGTTCTATAATTGTGTTAAAGTAGAATATTTATATTGTATGTACTTGGTATTCACCTAAACTTGGTCTATGCACAGTTGCTGAAGAGAGGAGTTAAAAATTTCAGCTGCATAAAGCACTTCTGGTAACCCTCACCCTGCAACAGAGAAAAATTTGTAAGGAGCTGCTGGGGAATAGAATATATTCTACTCAATAGAATTAAAATATACAGGTAAATCAAAACCTCTAAAATGTGGTGAATAAAATGCATCACCAAATAAATTATGATTCATAGAATAAAAATTAAATAATCCTTTTTTTTAAATTGCAACAGCAATTTTTTAAGCTCTGTTTGATACCCACTATTGTGTTTTGTATTTAGAAGTTTTGCTTAAAAGTGGTGAAGCTGAAGCTGGCAATGGTCAAATTTCTCATACTTCTGCCTGTTTTGTGTTTTTCTGTCTTTTAGTGAAGGGATATACAGCTAATGCCCTCTCCATGGGCTGGAGTTCAGAAAGCCCCTCAAGATGGTAAGCTAAAGAAGGGACAAAACCAGCCCATGTCCAGCTGGATCCTAAACATGGTGGTGTTTAAAATAGGTATAAAACTCCTAAGCCAAGACATTAAGCATCCTCATTACTCTGATTTGTATTTAGGACTTCAGCCTTTCAGGAGGTTGACCTAGAACCTCTCCTTCTTTGCTCCTATTTCCACTAGGGAAAAATTACAGACCCTCTGCCACTTCCACCTATTTAAATTTGGTATATTCAAAGTCGTATTTTGACATTAATATTAGAAGGTCATGTGAGCATTTCAGCTTACCCAGCATTTTGAGTACAAGCAACATTCAGCCTTCCACCCTGCAAACTCTCTGCATTTTAACTCTCTCCTAAAACATAAAGCCCCAGTGCGGCTCTAAGTCTTGACTATCCAAGACTAAACAACTCCAATTAGAGAATTCTGCCCCAAATACCAAGTTGGACTCAACATCTTCCACAAGAAATGATGTAGAACATTAAAAAAATATTATGTAGAATATTGAAACTATATTTATTTAGTGTAGCAGATTAATTAAACAGGACAACCTGTAAACAGATGATGATGAGTTATGGCTTGCTTAATGAAATATCATTGCTGTACAATTAGCACTATTTTTGAAAAGCTGTTGTCCTGGCAAGGTAAATCAGTTTGACACTGCCACATTCCCTCATCTTGAGGTATGGGTAGATGCAGTATTTTCTTGTCCCTGTTAGAGAAGTACCAGAAAAGAAAATGGAGATTCAAAGTTTGTATTTGTAGAGTAATCACTTCCTGTATTGCTTGGCTAGGAAATCACAGACATGAGGTCACTCTAATTATGTTACTCTGCCAAGAAATAACAGAGTAAAAATCCCTATGGATTTTTTACTTTTAGTATTTATGCATGAGTGGTTTGGTAGGTGAACTAAAAGCTCATTATTGGTTCAAACATACAACTTGTTCTGTCTGAAAAATAAAAAGTAAAATAAATCACAGACTAAAATTTAGAAATAGAGTTTAATTCTTCCTTGAGCTGACAGCTTATTGTTTTCCAGGAACAGCCCAATGACAACATCTCTCTGTGAGAAATGTCTTTTGAAGCAAAGTTTGTGTTTCTTTTGCAGGTGTATTTTTTGCTGGAATACATTTCTCTCATTTAGAGGAGTCCTTTATATTACTGCGTGGATTGCAGTTCATGAAGAGATGGAGGCAATGACCTTAACCTGGGAGAGGGCAGGTTAATATTAGATACCAGGAAGAAATTGTTCCCTGTGAGGGTGGTGAGGGCCTGGCAAAGGCTGCCTGGAGTAGCTGTGGCTGCCCCATCCCTGGAAAAGTTCAGGGCCAGGCTGGGTAGAGCTTGAAGCAGCCTGGACTGGTGGAAGGTGCCTGGGTCCCTGTTTTTACTCTGGATTTAAGCTGCTGGTGCCTGCCAGCCTGTTGGATCCTGTGTTCATGCAGTGAACTCAAAGCATGGTATCTCATATTCAGGGTTCCAGTGTGGTGCTTCAAAGGGCTTTTAAAAACTTTAAAAATACTGGCATATTCTAACAGTTTTTTTTTTTTTTTTGCCTAATTTGTGAGAGAAGTGGGAAAGAAACCCAGAAACATTAATTTCTATTTCTTTAATACAACATATGACATTTCTTTGAGAAAAAAAAGACGTATTCTGTAGAAATCTTATTAAGGGATCAAAATGCAGCATGACTGTATTAGAGGAGTATATTCCCTATATGAGAGTGGAACAAGATTATAGATGAAATGGAATGACCTCTCTGTTTGTGTAAATGTTTAGTATATTTGCTGTCATAATTTTTGCTTCCAGATAACCACATGTATTTTTATAAATGAACCTCAATGTGCAAAGCGTTCATTCCCTAAAACTGTGATGTGTGTCAGGGCTGGGCCCTCTGGTCCCAACTCTGTTCTCTGCCATGGTGTCTTCATCTACTGGCACAGAGAGTTCAATCTACACAGAACAACTATTTGTTATCATTATAAACCGAGTAATAATTAAACCAGATTGAGTTCATAGTTACCTGACTGCTTGACAGCTGCTGTCTCAGCTAAAAAGGCTGAAACAGCTGAGGTCATGACAATCCAGAGGTGTCCTGAGGCATTGCTCTTCAAAATTCATGTTTACTGGGCTGCATTTTTGTATCCAATTTCAAATGTACAATTAGAGAGTGGAAATAGCTCAATCTGGGAAAAAAGGCACATTTTTAATGAGTCCTGGGTCAGAACAAAGCAGAACAGAATTTTGTGAGAAACCTATTTTATCAGTTTACTTAGATCTGCCTCTTTTTTCCATTGTTTTCTGTTATTTTCTCTTTTTTTTTAAGAGGAGAAAATAGTGTTCTTCTCATCTACATCACGTGTCAATTCACATTACATTAATTAGTTCACTTGCCTACTGTGAAGTTTAGTGAAGTTACAGGAAAATATTGCACAATAACACAAAAGAAAAATTACAAATGAGAAACTCCTTTCAAAGTGTGCAAATATCTGCTACTGCAAATTTAACCTGCCCAACCTCTCACAATTAAAGTCTTTTTAATTTCTAATTACCTAAATATATTTAAGCTGCTCCTTACCCATAAGTAATGTCTTACGATTACTGCTATTTCAGTGACATCAGCTGAGAGTAACTTAGACAATTTGTTGTCTTTTTTAAAATTGTGGAACCTTTTGTTCACATCTCCATTTTCAGGATTTTCCCAGGAATCTATGGTTATATCTGAACGCTGATGAGAAGTGAAGTAGTACAAAATTCCTAGAGAGTATAACCAACTCTCTAGTAGAGTAGCGAAGCAGTTGGCTTCCTCTTTCTTCCTGTTTTTGTTTTTTTTTCAATTGAAATAAATTGCCAAAATAACTGGTTTATTCAGCCTTTTCCATGTTATGTTAATGCTCTGTTTACTCCCCATAGTCACAGCATTACAGTATAACTCAGATACTCAGATCTGAAGGATCTTTCAGCTATCTTCTTTCAAGTGGAAATCCTGAATGATGATTGTACTTCTCACTATTGACAATAACTATTTCAAGTTTGGTTATAGTTTAATTTTTTTTTTTTTGCCTTAAGTGCTTTGTCAACACCTGCAGTTAGCAATCTTTCTTGTCCTTCTGTTTTTTCACTTTTCCCTTGAATCCCATTCTAGACTAGTCCCATGCTTCCTCATTCAGGTCTCCATGAAGGACTTGCCTCAAATACCCTTTAAATCAAGTAGAAATGGAAAACCTAGGATAGTGGAAGTGGGGGAAAAAAAGGGATAAGCTTAGACAAGCAAACAATATCCACAGCTGAACACCCTCTTCCATACCTTGCACAATGACACTGTTCAAATTCCTGATTCTGCAAAATAATTCCAGAATCTCAAGTTTTGGACCAGAAGAAGATTATGAAATCACATTAAAAATGCTTTTTCAAGAGTGCTGTTGTTTTGTCAGCAGGGACATTATTCATTTCTCCATCTACAAACATCCAGCTTGTTTTCTGAAGTCACTGCAGTGACCACACAGACTTGGTGCTGAACACTGATTCCAGGCAGTTTTCTGACCAACACAGTCCAGGAGTTATTAGCTCAGGCTTTGTTTTACACCTTTTTCATCACAGAATTCCACAAAGTTTTTGATTTGTGGTGTTTATGAGATTACTGATCATGAGGAATAAGTCTCTCTGTCACACAGTGTGAGAGCCAACACAAGGTATGAGTCAGTAGTCTGCACCTGCACTGGAGCCTCACAAACCAGGAAACTCTGGAAGCTGTGCCTGTGAGGGCACATTGCAGCCTGTGGCTGCAATGAGGGACACAAGGGATAAGCCTCATTAAGCACTTGTCACAGCACCTGCTGTCTGAGGCAATACTGCTGTTTGACATCTCTGTTAACAGCCTCTGACATTTTAATGCTATCCTGCATATCCATCTTCATACATATTGTTTGCCTCTTTCCTTGTGTCAAAATAGCAATTAACTTCCTGCCACACAACAATGTGCTGAGTTTTATAAATGCTCAAAAATGTTGACTAGTTAAGTCAAAGTGCTGGTGCTTGACATTGATTTATACCCACTTCACTTGTGACCTGCCATTTTCTCAGTAAAAAGTGAGACTTACTGCTTACCTGCCATTTTCTCTTTGATTACTTGTGTTCTTGTTTGCATAAATTGGTTTGTCATGTACATGTCACCCTGGGATTTCAAATACTGAGTTTATTTCCATCTGAGTTGGGAATAGCAAAAGGAGGACACTTAAAAAAGAAAAAAGAAAACATAGTTGTCAGGTCACCAGCAAAGGACCTGACAACTATGTATAAAGCAACTTCATTTCCCAGGTTCTAAGATCCTTTTGATATGCTTTCCAGACCTGAAGCGCTTTAGATGAGAGATACAATTAACATCAGTAAAAGGTGTATTTCCATCTTCTTCCATACATTCCCCATAAAAAGAGAAACTTTTTCTTGATATGGACAAAACTTTCCTCTGCCCTGGTTCTTGGCCTTGAAGAAGATATTTAAAAGTTGGTTTATTAGAAATCCTGGTCTCAAACCACCCCACCCCCCCAAAAAGACACCAAATAAAGAAACTCCCAAAACACCGTACTCCTTTTTCTTCCTCTCTAATCTCCTTAGTAGCCTTTTACTGAAAGATTTGCAGTTAGGAAATGTCAGCCATCAGAAACACACTGTGTGCCCTGAACAACAGACACCTGAATTCAGTCTCTGCTGCCACTGAGCTAAGCCTCCTTTGAATCAGTTTCCATAGTTGTCCTTTCATAGGGAAGAAAAGCAAGCACTCTCCTTTCATTTTCAAGGATTTTTAAAACTCATCTGCTAAAATGCTATGTAGAGCTCCGTTCCTCTGCCACAGGAAATTTAATCACTGGTTTGAGTGGAAGCAGATTACTTCTCCAGAGGTAGGAGATTACACCTCTAGAGGTAGGAGATTACACCTCTAGAGGTAGGAGAAGCATTATTAGGAAGCCATCTCTCATAGAAGAGATAAGCAAAACTATTACACACATCTCTATGTATTTTTAGTACAAAAAAACGCAGTTTCTGAGAATTGAAAGTGTGTGATCTTACTCCTCAACAATGATTGAATAAAAACTCTCTGTGGCTCTGCTTTCTCAATTACAAGCATTGCTAAGCTCTATTTTCAGTGACATGTTGAGAAATCAATTGAAAACTTGCCTGGAGTTCTGTCTAGGGATTGAAGACTACAGCTAGGTCTAGCAGTAAAAGGATGGAATTTTTTTACTGAAAAACAGGATTTACATTTTTTCACAATTGCTTTTGTCTGTCACTTGAGGATTTATCAGTCAATTAAGCAGAATTATTGAGACAAACCACTGGGCTCACTCGCAGCTGACTTCAATGAGATGCCAATAGCCGAGTGCCCCTCTCTGTTTAAGGAGCACAAGCACAGCAGACAAAATCCTAAGCAAATGCATGTATTCCTTGGATTTGAGGAATTTGGTCTCTAATCTGGTTTCTACAGAAGCCTACCAATGATTCCTCCAGAAATGCCATTTGATGGCTTATTATTTAATTCCTTTCCACTGTATTATTCAGGGATTAATGTATTAATAATAGGATTTAATGGGAAATATTACATTGTGAGGCCTGGAGTTAATAACAAGGCTCATTTAGTGGGAGTTTGTCAGTGCACTCAGCAGGAGCTATAGAGGCATTGTCTCTTAAAAGGTTTTCAACACCGTCAACACCTTGAGGGATCTGTGCTGGGTCACAGTGAATTTTGTACTGCTGAGAAAAACTCAATGCTTCAGCCTTGATATTGTGTGAAATAATTTTATTTTTATAACATAATAGACTCTGAAACTGACAAATGCTCACTTTGCTCCATGGATCAAGGCTTTTTCTGATATTCTGTTGGAAGTTTGGATAGTGTCAGAGTCAGTGAGTGCTATGACTAGTCCAAGCTTTGCCTGATCCAGTACTGGGTCAGTTATCCCAACAATTCCCAGGCAGTTTTGGCTCTGTGTGGTAGGTTAATGAGATCTGCACCCAGGTCTCATCCAGAACATCCCCCTCTCAAAGTAATGTAGATGTGATAACAAAGTGCAGGAAATACAAATGTATTTTATGAATTAAATTAAAAACATGTGAATGAGAAGGAACAAAATTTATTTCTTAAACATTTTCTACAGAAGAAGCAGAAGTCAGAAAAACACCTGTATTGGAAGAAATCATATGGGAACCTTAGTCAGGATGGTGCTGTATGATGATCTTGATGTTCTAGCGACAAGTATTAGTGTCAGTGTAGAACAGGGGTGCGGATCTTGCCATGCATGTACACTGCTCATTTACCTCACATTTTCAGAGAAATGGGATAGCTCCAACACAAGATGGCATTTTAGCATGGATATTCATGAGACTGTAGCTGGGGCAACCTTCTTCCCTGTGATATTCCCCTCTGTAACACCCACCAAATCATGAGTCTCTGTGTGACTGTGCTGTGTGCCTAATGCTGTTTTAAATGCAGATTCTGGCATTTAATACAATTAAGTGAGAGTCTCATTACACAAACAATTTGCAACAAGATTATCCCTAGGGCTCAAAACCTTGAAGTAATTGAATGAAATAGTAAACTGCAAACAATAATGTGCACAGAAGTTTGACAAGGAGGCAGTCAGATGCAAATAAAATTGAGCAGAGGAGCCCATTGCTAATGAAACATCACAAGCTGGAGTGAAGAACTCTGCCTCTAGGGAGCTGTTGGGATGCCAGTGTGTAGATTAATGTGGTGCAGATAGAGAAAAAAGAGTAGGAGCAGCAATTAATGGAATATACCAAATGCTTGGTGTCTGGGTTTTGATCAACTTGAAAGGCAATTACTTATTCCTGAGTATGTGAAATTCCTGCAGCATGGCTTGGGTATGTTCCCAAAAGTATAGTGCTCCTCTGAATAAGGCTGTCCAGGAAGGACTGGGTCATAGACTGGATCACTGACTGGGTCACTTTATCTCATGCAAATATATAACATTTGATCCCATTGTCATGAACTTCTTGGTTTCAGGCTGAACTTTTTGGTTTCTCACACTAGCCTGCTGGGTCTAGGATATCTCTTGGGTAAGTGCTCAAAGTAGAAGTTCCCTACCACCTGTTTTCTGCTCCAGAGCTTTTATTTGACCATAAAATCTACCACTTTTTTTGTTGTTTTTGTTTCTGTGTGCCTTTCAGCTGAAACTCTCTTATGGGCTAGCAGGTCAAGATCTCCTTGCAGCGTAGGAAGACAATTTTCACTTTCTGATTTCCACACAGCTATGTCACTGCCTTCACCTTTCCATCTCACATGCTTAGAGAATTTTTCCTTCAACACCTGTGAAAGAAATATCCCTTAAGGTGATGTAGGTGTGGTGGGCATGCAGCACCCAAACACTTCCTGATCTTCTGGAAGCTGGTCCTGAATCCACCCCTTCCTGTTTATTTCTACACTATAGTTCCTGCCAATGTTTTAGGTTACCTGGTCTAACCACAGCACTGTGAATAGTAAAAGCTGAATAAGTAAATGTATATTTTTCTGACCAATTTACCTGGAGTCTCTATTTGGACTTACATGGGTGATAAAAGTGAGAAATTCCTGGCAAACAGATTCCTGGGAAACAAGTAGTAAATCGTTTGATTTAGCTTATATTTCTTGGATTCCTTGTCTACAAAATGGGAAAGAGAATCTTGCTCATTTTCTTCCTTCTTACAGTGTGGTCTTAACCCACTATAGGAACACCTTGACTCCAAATTTTACTTTTACAAAACTAAAAGTATTTGCATAGGAGGTAGAATCCCTCAGTCAAAGGCAGTCTTCCTGAACACCAGGTACAGAGTACCCATGCTTTTGACTCCAGTGAATTCAAAACACTGAAACCAGCACTTAGGGAGCCACCTTATTCTCTGGACTTTAGAGTGTAACAAGAGGGAGCATAAAGTCTTTTATACAAAAAACAAAACTGCAAAGCAAAAAGCTATGGTAACTGCTTTGAAAATGCACCTCCGTTTGGGGATGAACTCGGTCTGAATGGTTCTTTGCTGAACTTCATAAGCAACTTCTGCCTCTTTCTCTGCTTCCTCACTTGTGTTTGTTTTGCCTGCAAACACCACTTCAGGCTGGTCTGTGCTGCTCCCCCCTGACTAAAATCTCTCTGCACATTCCCAGCCTTAGCTGAATATCTCCAGGAACTGTTTTGTGTGACAACTGCACAGGTCTTGGTACACCTGAGGTTGTGATGCCCTGGTTTGGGTCATCCTGTCTGCTGCACGTGCTGCTCAGGTCTGCCAGGATTGTTATCCTCCCTCAAGTGATCTGAGCTGGTGGAAGCGTGTCAGGGACATTTAAGAGCCCAGGTAGCTTAAGTGGAAGAAATTCTCATCATCTGTGCCCATTCAGGCCCTCTGTGACTCTGCCAAGGAGAAGTGGCATTTGTTGCTTGGGACCTCCAGGAGGACTAAAGGCCGTGATGAAATATTCTGGTGAGGGCTGTGGCAAAGGAACAAAACTGGGACTAGGAGGAGGTTTCAGTAATACTCACATCTTGTTCTGGCTGCTGTCACTGCCTAAGGTAGCTCAGAAGTAATTTTGGAATACTGCTCTTGGACTTTAAGTGGTATGGACTATTCCTCACCCAGATGTGTGGCTGTGAGCCTGTGTGTTTATCAGTGACACAAAAACTGGGAGAGGCAGACAAATTCTGCAGGCCTCCTGGGGTTCAGGTGCCCTCCTGCATCCTTCTGCTTGCTGGAAAAACTTCTTGCCAAGCAATGGAAGATACATCTCCCTCTTGTTGTCCAGGAATATCAGTTTGGCCATCTGCCTCTTGCAGCTCATGACAAGGGAAGTACTGGGGACCTGGACATTTCATAGACTCAAAACTTCACATCATGATGTGTCCTTCAGTGAAGAATGTCTTTTATTGGAGGAACCTAAAAATATTCTAGGACAAAGTAAAAGAAAATAAAAATAAGGTGTCTGTTGTCAGTATTAAGGATAGAGAAACTGCAACTTTTTGCAAGAGACTCCTTGTGAAGAAAGGAAAAAAACAAATCAGTGTTTACTCTGTTAAAGCTAAAAATAAAGTCTGTCTTCTTTATAAATCTAATTCAGGCATGGACCTGCCATAGATTTTACCTTTCTGACTCTTTGGAAAGGTTTGGATTTGTACTCTGTTGTATGGAACAAAGCTGGTTTTCACTGGGAGCCCAGCACAGGTGTGTGTCCACCTGAGGAAGTCTCATCACAACTGCATCAAGCTCAAGGTGTTCCTTCCTGCCTTGTGGACTGTTTGATTTTCAAACATACCTTCTTCTACTCTGTCTGGAAACAGTGTGGTTCAGACAGCATGGTTTTGATATCATCTTCTCCATAATCTAAACATAAAAACATGCACAGGCTGTTTACAAGGGAACAACATTTTCCTTTAGGGCTGAAATCACCACTAACTGCTTTAGAAATACCATTACTTGTTTGATGTCTCTCCAGGGAACACATAAAATATCTCCATTACCAAATATATTAGTTCCACTGTACTTATCTGGAAAATATTACTGTGTTTTGCAATCATTATAACAACAGAAGATTGGCTTAGTGATCAATTTCCCATTTATTTGATGTTTACTTTTGAAATGATAATTTCATGTGGCATGTTCTTGATTTTTAAAGCTTTCTTCTTAGTTTCCTTCTATTTCAATCTTCTTTATTATTTCTTCCATTACCATTGGAAATGTTGTGCCTTTTGTCCTTTGAACTTGCTAAGACAGATGGGCATGCTTCTGGTTTCGGCAGCTGTAATGTTATAATTTTTAATGCTTCCTGTAAAGCACTTTTCTACACATGTTCCCTATACAAGCCTAACTACTAGACCTAATAAATGTAACTTTTATCATCAAAAAGACTGTAAAGAAAGGAAAAATTACCAAACAGGACTATATTCAGCCGATGGTTAATAATATGAAAAGTTTCTTCTGTATGTTAAAAAAAAAGTGTGTGTGTGTGTATATATATGCACTATACGCACACACATACATGTATTTCTTTGTCTTGCTAAAGGGTGAAAAAGTGATTCAAGTTTTTTGAGCTTGTTCTTTTCCCTCTTCACAGGTTATTCAGCTAACAGTTCTGGTATTGAACCAAAGTGGAAATTTCACAGCATGGGGAAAGCGGGTGGTCAAAGGATGCATTTCACATTTTCAGGAACTCTTTTTCCATTGGTTTCCAAAATGATCAACAAAAAACAGGGAGGTTTAAGGAAGATGAATAAAAACAAAGGCAATTTGTTTACAGTTCAGGGTTATGTCCTTATGCTGTCAGTGGGAATGCTGAGAATTGGGACCAACTGGAATGGGTGCTGGCAGCAACACCCAGAGTGCCTGAAGGATGTGACAGGACAAGGACACGATGAAACAGCACAGGACTCTGTGAGGATCCCCTGAGCAGCCACCTTCCTCCTTGCTGACCTTTTGTTTTCTGTAGATTTCTCCTGCCCCTATGTCCAGATCCATCAAGGCCAGGCAGCAGCATGGCAGAGGAAAGCCCTCCAGAGTTTCTGGGCAGGCCTGGGTGAAGCAGGAGCAGGAGGAGGAGGAAAGCCCTGGGGCTGCCCCCAAATGGCCTCCTGAAGAGATGGAGACGTTCCAGCTGCTCCGGGCCGGTGAGTGGCAGACCTGGGTCGCAGGGCCAGTGACTGCAGCTGGCCTGGCCCCATCCCATCCCCTTGGACATGCCCAGGGATGATGAAGGGGGAGGAGGGCGTGGGGCTGATGCCCCATGGCAGTCGTGCTCCATTCACCGAGCCTCCCTGAGCTGGGCCTGCCTCGGGAGTGTGGATGCAGGGGGGCTCAGCTGTGTTCTCCAGCCTTTCCCTCAGCTCCTCACCTCTTGCTGTGCCTGCTCTTTGCCAGAGCCAGTTGAGGACCTGACAGAAGACCAGAAGGACACCCAGAGGCGTTTCAGACATAGAGCTCAGGTACCCACAGCCGTCCCTGCCCGGTGCTCTTGCTGTACAGCTGAGCAGCACCGCTGTGGACAACTCTCTCTTCTTGGCCCTTCCTCCTGCAGAGTTTTTGGAAATACGTCAGGAAGGATGAACGGGAAGAGACCACCATTGCAGCCCTTGGGGGCATGGTACGCTGTGACCCCTACAACGCTGAGGCTTGTGCTGCTGTGCTGGATTTGCTTGCACAGACAGAAACCTCCAATCTGAAGCATGTACGTATCTGTGGCCAGTGCCTGGTAAGGATTTTAACGCATTTTCAGTGCATTTTTAAATCAAGGACCTGATTTCCAGATCTGCCAATAATTGGCATAAAGCAGAACTTCACTGTGGGAGCAGACGGAGAGTCACCACTTTTGGAAAGCAACTACCAAGGATTTAGATATCAGATTCACTGGCTCCTGGGCAGTAAATAACCACTAGATATCTCTGTGTGCACATAAAGGAATACACACCTTAGAGGCATTTTTAGGTGGAAATAACCATGGAATAACTACATGGGTTGAGGTTTTCAAGAGCAAAAGTGCAAGCTGTGTAACTTAATACCTGATCATTTTTCTTTTATCTTTTTCTTCTCTTTTTTTTTTTTTTTTATTTTAAGAAAGCCCAGTAATTTTTTGGTTCCACGCATGAAATTCATCAGATGCTGGTTTCTCTCAGCTTTACGCTTTACCCTTTTGTCCTTTGCAAACACAACCACTGAGATATTTAAGTATTTTTGTAACCAATAAAAATATTTTAAATAGTCTAAACTATGACACCTCCAAGGCCTCAGCAGAAAGCCACCACCTTTAAGACAATTGCTTGTTTACAATTATATTTCTTTTGCTTCTCTTATGGCCACTGTTTTAAAATGTATGTTGAAAAATCCCTGAATGTATATAACAGTTTTCTAGATTGTGTTATGGATTTTTTTCTTTTATTTCCAAGTCCAAGTAGGAAAAATATAAAAACAGCACCTTCCAGTGCAATTTTGCCTCTGCAGAGCAGCTTGCAGTCTTTTAAGTGAACAGTATTCTCTCCTTTTAAATCTCATGGAGTGTTGTAGTCAATTCCTTTCCCCAGCCTGGTCCCATGTTATCACTATTGCCTTGCAGTCATGGTGAGAAACATGCACACAACATTATTATTTGTTTTTTGTCAGCTACCTGATTATCTAGCAATATCCTCAGATGCCTTATATTAGGGATAAATCCCACTGGATCCCACTTCATTCTTTTGATTGTGACAGGAATATTGCATAAAAGCCTCACATTGTTTCCTACTGCTTTCCCTGGCATTGGTACAGAAGATTTTAGTTCAGTCTTACTGAGTCTATTTCTAATGTATTCTAGGTTTGTATCCACTGGCATCTCTCTGCCATGTGAGAAATATTCAGAAAAATACATTTTTTATATGTAAAGGCAATATCAATTGGACAGTTTCAGGGTTATTGTAAATCCTACTTTGTTCTGAAATATGCATTGAAAACACAAGTTATTTTCTTATAGCTTCCTTTGCCTTTGCTTCTCTAGAAAGTTCTGTGATTATTTTATATGAATTTTGATCCCTTATTTTAGGCAGGATCTATGCCTGATTATCTGTACTCAGTTTGATTTCTGCTTGTTTAACTAAGAAGTTCACAACTCTTACAAGGCCAGTTTCTGGCATGAACTTCTGGAGCAAGAAGGTATAGCTAAGTGTGACATTCTCTACCAGCACCAAGAGACCTGGGGAAAAAAAAAAAAACATGGAAAAAGATCCACCTCAACCTGTTAATTTTTCATGCTTTTGATTCTGTAGTTGTCAGGGAATGGAGTTTTTTTCCTGATCAGTACTGAACATTTTTTTCAGGTAATTGATTCAAAAATTAGTAAAAAATAAAAATAAATTAAAAAATAAAACAAAACAAAACAAAACAAGATAAAATAAAATAAAATAAAATAAAATAAAATAAAATAAAATAAAATAAAATAGTAGTAATTAATAGAATCACAGAATCATTAAGGTTGGAAAATACTTGTGAGGTCATTAATTGCAAGCATCAACCCAGCACCACCTCAGCCTCGTTATAAATCCTGTTCTCAGATGCCATATCCACACATCTATGGAACCTTTCCGGGGATGATGACTCCACCATTTACATGGGCAGTCAGTTCCAATGCTTTGTATCTTCTTCTGTGGAAAAAGTTTTCCTAATATCCAATCCAGACCTCCAATAGGACAACTTGAGGCTGTTTCCTCTTTTCCTGTCCCCTGTTCCCTGGGATCAGAGCCTGACCCTTCCCGGGCTGCACCCTCCAGTGTGGAGAGTGAGCAGGTCCTGCCTGAGCCTCCTTTTCTCCAGACTCAGCCCCACCAGCTCCCTCAGCCTGTCCTGGTGCTCCAGGTCCTTCTTTAGCTCTGTTCCCTCTCCAGACACACTCCAACCTCTCAAAGTCCTGGTTGTGAGGGGCCCAGAACTGCACATGGCACTTGAGGTGTGACCTCAGCAGTGCCAGCTCAGGGGACAGTCACTGCCCTGCTCCTGCTGCCGCACCATGGCTGGCACAGCCCAGGGGCCATTGGCATTCTTGGCCACCTGGGCACCCCTGGACTCATGTCCAGCTGCTGTCACCAGCACCCCCAGGGCCTTTTCCAGACACTTTTCCCCCAGCCTGCAGCGGCAGGGATTTGTTGTGGCCTGACAGCAGGACCCAGCACTTCCCCTGGTTGTACCTCACCCCACTGGCCTCATCCCATGGATCCAGCCTGTCCAGAGCCTCTGCAGAGCCCTCCTGCCCTCCAGCAGATCCACATCCCAACCAGCCTGGTGCTCTCTGTGATCTTGCTGAGGGTGCACTCAATTCCCTCGACCAGGCAGTCAATGAAGATGTTAAACAGAGCTGATGAGCTGATCCACAACTCCCTCAGAATCACTCCTGGGTGATTCTCGTCCAGCTCCATGGACCCGTGTGGGGCTGAGTTTCACAGCAGCTCACTGACCTTTGATTCATGGATTATGGGAGCCTCATTCTGCTCCCTGCCTCTCTCTTCCAGCTCAGGGGGTTGGGTACCTTGGGAACAAGTGGTCACATTATTAAAGACTGAGGCAAAGAAGGCAGCTCCTCATTCCTTATCTCTCTGTTTTCCTGCACATTCAACACAACACAAGGTTCTCCTTAACCCTCCTTTTGTTGCTGATATATTTGCATAAACACTTTTTGTTGTCTTTTATAGCAGTGGTCAGATTAAGTTCTACCAGGTCATTGGGCCTTCTAATTTTCTCCCTGTGTGACCTCACACCATCCTTGTAATCCTCCTGAGCTGTCTGCTCCTTTTTTCCAGAGGCAGAAACTGAAAGTCACGCATGGATGTTTCATCTCTATCTGATGCAAGCCTCAGTGCACAAAGCCAAGTAAAATAACCCAAGGAAAATAAGGAGTTTGTACTTTAGGTGTTTCAATGTCCTTTTTTCTTTGCCTGATCAAATGTGGTTGAATAATCCTTTTTGAATGCATAAGAGTTAACAACAAATTGATTTAGATTTTGGAAACAAGGATTTCTCTGTCTTCCTAAAAAAAAAAAAAAAAAAAATTGCATGTTTATGGGTCATTTCTATGTTTATATATTGCTGTCCTTTTGAATAAGGCATGCCTACAACTTTTTACAGAATGTACAAGTGCTATATCTTCTTCCCATGAGGATATGGATGATGGGATTGCCTTATATAAAGCCCAACATTTGAAATATGCATACCTTTCCTTAAAATAGTAATGCAAAACAATATGGGGTGGGAGGGGTAAGATTTATTGTAGAGATGGTAAGGAGGTAGCTGCAGATTTTTCAAATATTTATTAATAGGTTTTTTTGTGCCATCCATTACCATAGTAACAGAATAGCTCATGCAATCATGGCCTCATTCTTCATTTTCTGAAGATAAATAGATGGGAACTGAGATGCACAGATGAGGCTAAAAACCCAGCGTCAAAACTGGATTTCTGCACTGGAAGCAGTCTGAAATCTAGATTTCTGGAGTCCTATGCATGGCTTTAGCTCAAATTCATCTATCTTTTTACTGCAGGATGAAATAATTAAATAATTAGTCACCAAATAAATTAATATTTTTCTCTTTTTTTAGAGTTTTGCTAGCCATTTTGACTCATTTACCTGATTGTGCATGTGTGAAGTCTTCTTTGTGAGCAGCATGTGAGGGAGCACAATGATGGCATGTTTGGGTTTTGCAGACCGACTCCTTGAGCCCAGTGTATTTCTTGCTTTGTTTTTGAAGGACTTCAGTTCCTAGGTATCACTGGCACTGTGTGTTGGTCTGAAAAAGTAAATTTTAATTGAATTTGTTTGAGAAGCACTGAAATATTTAACTTTAGGGTGACAAGAGTGTGTACATCTATTTGACTCATCTCAAGGATTTTTGGAAGCATTAGTTCTCCTTTACCCATGTCTCACACTGTGTAATACTAAAGCATCACTGGACGACCCACACGAGGTCTTATCCACTCAAAATGAAAGATTTATTGGGATTTTTTCTGATTATTTCAATATTGCAACAAAATCCCTTTTTCTTCTGAACGAAGCATATTTCTGAGGAAATTGTGTTTTCTAGCTAGGAAGAACAATAGGGAAAAAAAGTCAATCTGTTCCAGCAGATCTTTGGATTTCTAAAGTGTGAATTCTGGCGCTGGAGGTTGGGGTCTCATGTGCCGTTGCCCTCAAAGATGTTGTTTCCTATAGGAGCCAGCAGCAGAGAGCCCCAGACAGGTCGATATCAGAGCTGGGCTTTGCAGGGTGTGCCCCTTTCAGCTCTGCTCCTGCTCCTTGCTTTTCCTGTGTAGAGAGCAAGGGACACCTCCTGAGCTGATTCCTGGCTCCTGCCCCTCATCTCACCTGGGTGAAGCTGCTGGCCAGCTGAGTTCCATACCCTCCTCCTGGGGAGCAACTTCTGCCATCCAGCTTTTGGCAGCCCACTCTTGTGGGACGAGCTCTGGCTGCCGACAGCTCAGGAGCATTTCTCAAGGTAACCACTGAGTTTCTTGTTTGGAGGAGCATCAGAAACAAAAAGGTGATGTATTAAATGTTATTACTTTCTCCTTCCCTCTTAAACTGCCTTTACTAATGCTCCCTTCTCTCCAACAAAACAATGACACCTCTAATGACACTTGGAGGATGCATGTGTGTGATCAGTGTCCATATGAGGTATGCTTCTGTATTACCTCCTCTTCCTCTGCCTGGTTTGATGCACCTTTCCCTTTCTTCCTTTTATATCATTCCTTTCTCCATCACTGCAAATATTTATTTCCCTCCACTGACTGAAAAGCTCTAATTGGTTGTACCTTCAGATTGTACCTTTCCTCTGACTGTACATCAGCAAACTGTACCTTTTACACTCATGGCTTAGACAGAAATTGTGTCAGGCTTTATCAGAGTTTTCCTCTTCTCGGTGATGAAATTTGAGTCAATATTCACTCATGACTCCTGTGGAAGCACCACCTGGAGCTTTTTCAGAGACTCTTCCATTTCCTGCAGCCCTGAGGCTCTTGGCTGAGGGTTTGGAGTGAAATCCCAGAAAGACACCAGGACAAGTGTGAGAAAAACATAACCAGAGATTGTGTCAGGGAAAGAGACCTTTATTTTTTCTTTTGTGAAGACTTTCCCCAGTCATCTTTGTGCTGCCAGTGGGGATTCTTTCTTGGCTGGGGGCCATCAAGAGGCCTGTGAGCCTTCCTCTTTGGGTGGCACCGTGACCCCCCAGACGAGCGTTCCCTGTCCTGGCTGGGAGTGCAGGGGCTGCGACTAGAACCCTGGGCAGAGGGACCTGTGGCCACTTCCTGCCATGACTCCTCCTGGGGATGGACCTGCTCAGTGGGGATGGGGACAGAAGGGAGGTGGCTGGGACCATAGGGGGGTACAGCTGGACCCCATTTCCAGCTGGAGGTGCTGGAGCTGGAGATAGCTCCAGGGTTGTCCCCCTTATCCCTAGCAGCATGGGAGAGCATCAGGTCCCTGGCCCTCTCACTGCACCAGCTCTCAATGACACTGATGATGCTGTGGACCAATGGTCCTGTATGCTCCTGCAGCAAATGCTGCAGCCTGTGGATCAGGACCTCTGCAACAGGGCCATGTATGCATAGGCAGTGCAGGATGCTGCTCTCTGCACTCTCTACCAGCCACCACTGATCCCAGTATATCCCCACCAACCTCTGGCGCAGCCAGGGCTGCACCAGCTCCAAGAGATGCTGCTGCTGGCGAAACAACCCTGCCCAGACCTCGGGCAGGAGGTCACCCACAGCCATTGGGCAATGGGGGCTGCTTTCAGCCAGACCAGTGGCAGCTGTCCCTGCCTGGCTGCTGGACTCCGATGGCCCTTCCATGTCCATGTCCATATCCCCGTCCATGTCTGTGTATCACAGAAGCCTAGGGAAGAGCAGAGGACCACGGGCTGCTCCTTCTTGCGAACATCCTTGTCAGCAGTCCAGGATCCAACCAGTCTGATCCAGGCTCTGCTGGCACCTTATATAGCAGTGAGGGATGTGATGCTACCATCATCCCAGCTGATGTCACAATCCATCTCTTGGTAACATCATCCTCTGCCACCAGTGATGACACAATTGAATGTGACAATTAAAATATGTAAGATACAGACACTGTATTATATAAGACCCAAGGTCACAATCCATCCTCTGGTGATGTCACAATGAACATTGAGGCCCTGGCTATGACTTTTTCCCCCTTAGTTGCTCTCACACTTCACCTTCTCCAGTAAAATTTCTGTCAAATTAAACAACTCAGTCCTGATCATTTTCTTCCCTGTTGCTTCCATCTTAGATACATCCGATCCCAGGTTTGGGATTTTGCACAGCATTTGGGCAATGTCAAATTTGAAGTCGATGGTACTCTTCTCTTGTAAGATTCCCTTTCCCAACATGTCCCCATCTCTCCCTCCCAAGGTTTTCTGTTCATGTTGGCTATCACTTGGGCAACTCTCCTTCACAGATTGTGATTCCTCACAGTTCCAACTGAAATTTTTCCTGGCTTCCTGCACCAGCCTATGCTGCAATTTCTGATGGTCATTAATGGATCTGTCTGTAACCTTGTCAGTTTTCTGCAGCCACAGATCCATTAACACAGGTCTAATGGTTTAACTTTAAATTATGGTCCTGTCCTTTACACTGGTTACACAACCTCTAAATAGAATAAAGTGAGAGTGAAAATGTAGGTATAAATTTTGAGGGCTTGTTTGTGTTTAAATGTCACATGCTCATAAAATGTTTTTACAGACATTCGAGCAGCAGAGGTTTTTAAGAAAGGATCATGTCTTTTTAATGCTTCCCTCACAGGAGTGTGACATCCAGGTTGATGTACTTTGTGTTAGGTTGTTGAATACTGATTTTGATTAGTGGCTTAGAAAATAGGAGCATAATAGGTCTTGTATTGCTGCACATGAAACTGAGGCAGGAGGAAGAAAGGTTCTTTTAAGAGCACATCCTTAAAATTTCCATTAAGACTTGAAATTATTAAAGAAAAAGAAGTAGAAAGATTTAGGTTTCTTACATAATTCTTTGGAAGAACGGTGCTTTCATGATTTGTGTTAGTAACATTTATAAAGGAAAGCACAGCGACTGTATTGAGTAAAGGACATTCAGTTAAATCACTTATATTCTACTTTTTATGGCATGATTGAGTTCTGAATTATGTTCATTTTCCTTGCATTTACAGGCTGGAACAAATCATGAAGGCTTAGTTATAGGGAGTCTGTCCACGACTATAACTTTCTTCGTGTCAGCATGGCTTCCTTGGATACAGGTTCACTGTCTGAATTGTGCTGGCAGGGTCTGAAGCACTGCAGATTGTGCTTGGAGCTCAGATGGACACCTTAGGGTGATCCAAGAAGGCTTGGCTTCTATCTGCCCCACACTAAAGTAGGCAGCAAGGTCTGGTTAATAGGGCTGCTGGCTTTGAACCCATGAGCTTGGATTCTAGTGCAAACAGGTTTTGTTTCCATTTCCCATCCTCAGGAGAATATTTGTCTTGTTTGCAAAGCTCTTTCAGTCATTTAGGTGAATAGAATGGATGGGATTGCTGTAGCTCTGGAGCTCAATCTCATGTGTGTCTTGTAGACAAATATGCATAAAATGTGAAGAATGAAGCTACAGGACATAAGCCAGATACTCATTTGTGCACCTGAAATAGGATTAATGAGTTACCAGCCTTGACAGGAAGCTCAAGTGCAAATCAATTTACAAAATTATAAAGAAAGAGCATCCTTAATAAACAGATTAAGCATTCTGAAGCATTATAGTTTACATACAGTTCTCCTTTTACAAAATTTTCTTGGGAAGTCCATGTTCAATGGCACAGAAAAGGTAATGCCATGTTTATGACAGTCATTGGCAAACATCACAAATCAATCTACAACAATTAAATTCAGGGTTCCACCCTGCCAGAATTCTCCTGCATAGGTATGAGGTGAGCTAATGGGGCTCTTGCTGCCAAGGAATGCAAACAGAGGTGTGCACAATTAGACACTGTCCTCCATCTGGAGAGCACAGTTCCATGATGGGTCATTATGCTATTTGTGCTTGTCACTCACTCAGACAATGCATTCAGCTGGAGATTAAGTATTATTAATTGTGCTACCAGTCAAGATGTTAACATAATTTATTGTAGGTTCTGTTGAACAGAGAGCACTCACTGGGGAGGTCTGCTGGTACTCGCATGATCTTGGAGAATTTAATGTTCAGCAGGGACACACGAGCCCATGGCAGGAGACTGCTCAGCACAGCCTTGTGAGTTATATCCACAAACAACAACTCCTCTTTCTCCCCACACCCCAAAGGAGACAGCTCTGTCTCTGATCGTATCTCTGCTCTTTTCACCAGAGTGAAGCAGAAATTTACTGGTAAGGCAACTCCAACTTACATGTCTGTCACTCCTACTGAATGTTTAATAAAGATTAATCTCTTGAGGTAGCTTTCTCTGCATGTTGCAGGAAAAGTTGTGTGACACTTATTACAATGTGCAAACCTTGATTCTGTGCAGGGTTGAGATCGATAGCAGTAGTCTCACATGTATTTGTAGTTGAATATCTATTGAATCAAGTCCTCCACAATTTATTTTAGGTCAAAGGACTTTTCACCTCATCAACACATTGGAGTAAGAGATCTTCAACAAGAGAGAGTTTCAAAAATCAGATTTTTTTTTTAGTTTTGTTTCAACACTGAATTAAATTTTGAAGGCAGCTACCAGAACAGGAATATGCTCTGTAGAAAGAGCTGGTAAAGATGTGTTGCATTAGTAAACACAGCAATTTTCAGTTACTCACAGAGACACTCCTGAAAAACTCTTGGAGCTGCTGAATATCTGTAAATACATGGCTGAGCAGACACAGGATGGTGCTGTTAACAGAACACTGCTCAATTCTTTAGCATTTGGATCTGGTCTTGAAATAAATAAGTGTATACAAGTTTGACTTGTGGGAAGAGCCATCTGGACAGATCCAAATGACACCACTGACATCTTAAGCAACAGCTTGAGGTCTGAGCAGGTCTGTTGCTCAAGATTCTCAGCCTGGTTAATCTCTTTTCCACAGGGGTGTAATAAATGCACGGTGCTTGGTGAGAAGAAATAAAAGGCAACTCACCATGGCAGAATGGTGCAGCATTAAAGTACTTCAGGGTTTGTCAGGAATGATTGGCAGGGTTTAAGAGGGTGCAAAATGCTACAGAAATTATTGCAAAGGGTAAAATTAATGAATAATGCCCCACTGAGAGGGCAGTTATTCCATTACTGCATCTGGCACCACTGACAGTCCACATGGCAGGCTCACCAGAGACCAGTGATGGAGGGCCAGACCTCTGCTTATTTGCATCAGTGAAAGGCAAGCTGCTGGCTTCAGTGGTGCCAGAGACTGAAAATTCACTCATTCCTACAGCCAGTCCCTATAGGCTTGGATTGTGGGGCACACAGGTTCTTCAGGTCTTTTTTAGAGATTATTTTGTACCAACAGAAAGGAGCTCATGAGTCCCCTGGGCTTTTAGTTTGACATACTGTTCATGCTTTGAATTCAATTTTACAGGAAATAGGAAACAGTGTCATTTTTCTTATGCACTAATCTCTTCACAATATGGAGATCCAGTTCATTTGTTTGGGTCAGTTTTTGAGTCATAATGTCAGAGATGTTTGGGTTTTTTCCCCCAGCTGTATAGTTAATATAAAGATACAGATTTAATAATAATGAATATTGGCAATTTTCTTGGTGGCTCTGACATGTTATCACCATCCAAAACTTGGTGGATATAGGAAAAATACATTTAACATGTTTACCAATGAATTAGTATCATTAAATTTGGAAAGAAATTTTTCCAATAACAAAGATAAATATTTCCCCCTAGCAGCTGGAGAGGTATTTCTATTAACTGACTACCTATCAATCTGACCCACTTGGTGCAATGAAGTCCCAATTACACAAGTAACTTTACAGCTTTTACCTGTATTTCTGCTTTTAAGTATAAGCCAAGACAGGTCAAAAGAAAGCCAAATCAAGACTTAGTCAATAATTTTTTTTTTCTCCAGTGAAGTGGAGAGCTTTTTCTTTGCTTAGCATGGTTGTGTAGTGTAAGTCTTGCTGTTCCACATCTCTTTATTGAGGGTTAATAATAGCAACGTGTTGCTGGTGTAGAATGAACTGTGTGTAACACTGGAATTGCAGCTGTGGGTGTAGGAGGAGATCAAAGGCCCATGGCTACTGACAGCTCACCAGCCATCAACTCCTCATAACTGAAATAAAATTGTCTTTAAATGAGCTGGTTTTGTGCATAACATAGAGCACAACCACACCCCACCACCATCATCATGTATCTCTCAAATGATATACAGCAAATTTGGATATTAGGTGGAACTGCAGATTGAGTAAGAAACTTTTGGCAGCACCCATGCAAAGATTAATCCACATTAATTAATCTATATGAAGCTTCTCCTTGATATCATACTCATACCAAAGCACTTGGGATGCTTATGGGTCATGTTAAGCTGGCAAGATAGCCCCAAACAGTCAAATTTCAGATCTCAAGAGCAGGAGGGTGAGCACAATGCTACAAAAAGTTTGTGTGTATCAGTTTTGATCTTATCATGCTGATGAATGAGCTTTAATAACTGCATCATTTTAACTGTGGGGTAATGGCATTGCAGCTGGGCTAACGTTTCATTGGTAAGACTGCAATCCTTAATTAGTGGAACAATTAATTATTTTGCATATTAGGCATGTTTTCTTGGCTGACATATGGTACAAAAAATGTAGATAAACAAGTTAGTGGAAAATGTCAACAGCCTAAGCAATAACTTGGACACAACAACTGGGTTTCAGGTAGAGAGGTGTTTGTCTGAACATATATGTTGGATGCTTTTATGAAGTTCAACAGCTTCATTTATAGCAAACACTTCTGAGAAATTTTCACTTGAAGAATTATGTTACTCACAAAGTAACTCACAAAGCAGAGATTCTTCATAACAAACAACAAGAAGGAAACAACAAAACCATCCAAAAAAACCCCTCAGTGGAAGAACAGTTGAATCCTAGGGTTAAGCTGGTTATAGGGAAATGGTTTGAAGCTGGGGCTTAAATTGCAGTGCATGGATGTAGAAGATCCTCATTTGGGGAGGAATACAGGGTGGTTTGGGATTAAACCCAGAACAAAAGTCACCCTAACCCTGGCTTGCCATCCAGCTCAGCTTGTTAGGAATGGTTAAGGAGGGGCAGTTGCTGAAGACAAGGCCATGGAATGGAATGGAATGGAATGGAATGGAATGGAATGGAATGGAATGGAATGGAATGGAATGGAATGGAATGGAATGGAATGTCTCTGCTTGCAGGCACCTCTGATTCTTGAAAAGGGTGGGACAATGCCCAAGGCTCCCTCCCTCACAACCCAGGCTCAAGCATACATGGAAGCAGGATGCCTCAGAGGCCTCTGCAGCCTGTGGAGGGAAGAGGGAAGCTCCAAATCTGGTTCTAAAGCACCACCAAGGTTGAATAAAGGTCAGCATGAGCCACCTCTGAATCCTGCCAAGTTGAGATTGGTGCAATAAAGCTTGACTCCTAAATGAATAGTTGCCAAAGCTTAAACTCCCTCTTAGGCATGGCAGAACGCCGGCCAACGTAAAGTGGATTTGCATCCCTGTAATGACTATACCACCTGTTCAGGCTGCTATATCAAAAACATGGACAAAAATAAAATATATTTGTTTACAGTAATGAGGTGGTGACCTCAGCTGGCTGCCAGAGGCCCAGCAAGATTCTCTCTCACTGTCCCTCTTCAGCAGGATGGGGGAGAAAATTAGATTAAAAGCTTGTAGGTCAAGATACAGACAGTATAATGGGAAAAAAAATAGACTAAATTCTGCACATAGAAACAACAGCAAATAAAGGAAAATAATTCTCTAGGGCATGAAATATCCCTTTGGTCAGCTGCCTTGTTGTAATCCCTCCCACCCCCTTGTCCATCCCCATCCTATTGGCATTTGAGGAGGAGTCCTTGGAGAGGCAGCTTGGTGCTGTGTGAGCATTCTACCACAAACACAAAGCACGGCACTCCAGGGGCTTCTGGGGCAAAAAGTTCACTCCACCAAAACAGAGCAGGGAGGAGGCACTCATCCACCCTAGCTCCAGCCTCTTTCTCTCTGGGAAAAATAATCCAGCAGCAGTTTGGAAGCTACTGAGAGAGAACACAACACTAAGCACTGTTGAAGCGAATTTCCCTGATGGACAGAGTGGGTTGTTGTCCTGCTTAGTGTCCACTCATCGTTTAGCAAGCAAGCTTAAAAACAATCAAACAAACAGACAAACAAACCATCAAAGTGACTTCCCCTTTAACTGGGAATGTGATACTTTAGATACTCCATTTCCCTGCTGAAAGGTGATCCTGACAGCAGTGGGGTCTCTGCTTACAGGTGGACACACATCTAAAATGAAGGGATGTACACATCAAACAGGGTGCAATTTAATATATTTAAAATAAATTTCTGCGTGTTCTCTCTTTTCTTTTTTTCCACCTGAAATCTTTGCAGAGTGGTAGGAGAATTCTGTTATATGGAACAAAACTCTAGTGGGAATTTTTTGAGCAATGGCCAGCTAAGATTTCAAAGTGGAATGAAAATTAATTTTGTGTCCTCCAGAGAAAACTGCTACAACAAACTTGACATCATATTTCTCTTTTAAAAACAAACTAATCAAAGACTCACAATTGATTGTGTGCCCTGTGGGAAAACACCACAGAAAAGGTATTAAAAGGGCATTTTATTTACAGAGGAAGAAGCAAAACAGCCAGTTTAAATGATAAAACCAAAAAGTAGAGGTATTTGTGAGATAAGACCAGAGGAGGTAGCTCTTCTCAGCACCCCCTCTACAGAAAATCCCCCAAAATCTCATGGTAGATAAAAAAGGTGATGATGTGGTTTAATAGCAATTGAGGGGAAATTCTCAATGCTCTACCTCTGCATCTTTGCCTTCCCAGGGCAATTCAGGATCACAAGACTTGTGCTGTGGCTTGAGACACTTTAGGGTTGCATTAATACTGATGATTACAGCGAAAGTCGGACTGAAGTGTGACTGCCTGTAGTTGGGAGATAGGATGAGCTGCATGGTCCTGAGATTCCTGAGAGCTGCGATTTCAGTAATTATCCTCAGAGGCAGTCTGCCTGCAGTACACTGGTTTGATGTGTCAAGTCAGATGGGAAAAAGAAATATCTAGGTTTAATAAACAACTTTACAAAAGAAAACAGCTTGTTTATTCCCAAAATTTAAGTTCCAGATGTTGAGTACAAAATACAGGGATACAGCTGCAGGAGGGGAAAACAAAATGCAAATATCGACAAATAAATTTTCTAGAGCTCATTCAGTATTTTTGTGGAGGATGTGACTAGAAGAGTTAGAGGACAAAGAGGTGGCTAAACTGGTATCTGCTTTTTCAAGATGCCTTTCTGCCTCTTTCTCTGGCAAGGCTTGTGCTATCAGATTGAAAGATAGAACATGGTATAGAACATGGAAAAATGCATATAGGAAAAATGATTTTGCCTTTGGCAGTCTGTTTTCCTGCATCTTATGGTTCTCTTAGAAAGTTTTTGGGGAGGAGCACTCTGTTAAGCCTTGTGTGTAGCCAAGGTTTGGGCCTGTACTTTTCTCCTTCTGAATGAGCAAGAAGTTATCCTGAGCAGCAGAAATGTCTGTTTCTGCAATGGATTTAAGGTATATTTTGCACTGAATGTTTCCCTGCAATGGGAAAAGGAAAAAAAATTAACCCACCACTGCCACAGGAAAATGGACACATGGAGGCTTCCTATATTGCCCTGAAATCAGGAACAGGCAAAACTCTCACACAAACTGTCAGGAAAGCAGTTAGAAACATGTCAAATTAATTTCTGTCTGCATTTCCTTTAAAAAGTATTGGAACTGACAAGTTTTCTGATGGATTGGATAAAAATTCACTTAGCTATGAGATTTCTCAACATAGGAGAGATGTCATATAAGAAATTTCATAAGAGGATGTGAGCATCTTCATGTACTCTTGTGCAAGGCAAGAATTATTTGATTAAGGTTTGGATGTTGCAGATGGATAGAGGAAAACAGAAAAGAAAAGGGTACTAGAGAAATATAACCAATTTGTCTCCCCTTTGGGAGTCCGTGTATTTAGCTCTTCACTTCTGTTTTCCTTGGCAATCTCTTCCCATTTGAATGTCAAATTCAAGTCAGAAGGATTAAACATGAGAAACTGAGGTATCTTTGCAAGGTGCATTTATGGTCAGTAAACACAGCCTTTCCACAAAGTCACATTATTGTTTGCAAAGAGATTTCCTAGCTGCTAGTGATGTAGAGTAAAATGAATCTCCCTTGAGGGAGAGAAAACATAAAAGGGAAAAAAAAAGAAAGGGAAAAAACTAAAAGAGAAAAAATCAGAGAGACCTTTTGCATGCCTCAAGCATCTAGTGAGTGTGTTGTTTATTTTCACTTCCCAAGAAGGTACTTAGTACTTCAGCCTTTTCACATCCTATGCAACTGGGGCCCCTGCCTTGCTCAGCAGTGGGCCCATATCATCCTGTCCCTGTCTTCTTACAGAGGCTTTTCTTTATGTTTTTGACATCCTTGGCCATGTTAGAGTCCACTTCAGTTTTGGCTTTCCTACTCTCAACCCTGCCTGTTCAGACAGTATCTCTGTACTCCTCGCAGGGTACTCTTTCATTTAAAAATTACAAAGCAAACTTGATTAGTTTGATTAGTGTTCTCCTTGTGGCATACAGGAGCAGTATATCCAGTTGGACAGAGAAGCTGTAAGTAAGAGGAAGAACAGCAGTGCCTTGGGAGACCATGATTTCAGGACCATGGGGTTTTTTAAAATACCATGCTACTTAAATTCAAAGGTGTATTTTCTAAGAGAAAGAAGACCATTCATATGGGTTATAATAGGGTGCCATAAAAGAAGACAAAAGAAACAACGTTTTAAAACATTGGCTGTTCATCAAAAAACCCATTATATCTGAGTTTTTTTAGCAAAGACTCAAGTATGTTTAGAATTAATTGAATGTGACTGAAGACCTAAAATTGTTAAACTCCAGACAAAAAAAAAATACTCTGTAACTTGCATGAGACTTGGATAGAAGAACAGAAGAAAGTGAAAATATTGATGCCTCAATTTTTGACTGTTTAGGGCAGTATTTCCTATGTCTGTTTTTATTACCACAGATGATGAACACTTCTCCACAGCAGCTTCTGCTGTAGTGAAGTTAGTAATCATTCTCACCAGGAGAACCAGAAAGATTCATGTATGGAAAAATTATATTTACCTCAGAAATAGTGAAGACATTTTATCTCAGGCCACTCAGTTCCTTAAAGCCAAGTAGTCACAGAGTCACAGTTAAAAAGCTGCTGTGTACTAGATACCAATCACCTAATGCCTATTGATAAACCCACTTCTCACAGTTCAAAAGGAGCTGCACATCTCCATATCATACTTCACAGAAACTGAGGCAGAAATCCCTATGCTGAAGATGCTTAGTCAACTTTCTCATATCCAAATATTACCATGGGAACCACAGATTTTCAGAGTGCAAAATAAACTGGTGGATTTCTCTGCCTTATTGTAGCGTAACATTTGAATTAATCCCTACCTGCCTTGCCATCACTGATTGCAAGAAAACAGCCAGATCATTCCTCAGATTAAATACTCTTGTTTTCTCTTTGGAGAACAAGACTTTCTTTCCCTCATCTGATGAATAGGAATGGCATTTTTTTCTGTATGTTGTGATAACCATCCCAGACTGGTCCAGCACCTCTGGCATGGCCAGTTGGAGGTGCACAGGCAAGAAGAAATTAATAAAGAGAAGAAAGACCAAGCAGTTCTCCACTCCACCCACTGCACCATTTCCAGCTCCCAGGAATTTAAGTTTCACCCATGTCCTGAGCAAGAAATTATATGTTTTTTCCAGTGGTTCCTGAGATAATTGTTTGCATGTATTTTTCTAGCATTTTACTTCTGAATCACTTCAGCATCTGAACCGTGGCATCCCATGACAAAGAATCTTGTAACAAGATAACCTACTGAGTAGAATAGATGTTTTCATTGTTTTTTAAACTAGTTTAATTTGAAGTGGCCGCCTTCTTGCACAAGCAATCCTGGAGCAACTGAACCCAACTGATTTTTTAACATTTGCTGTTCTGCCCACAAACCCTTTCTTCACACCCTTTCAGGAATAATGGCAGCTGTCAGAAATGAAGGATGCATTAAAATTATATTCTCTGCACAAGAGTTAAGGGATTTTGAGGGGGTTTAACCTTATTTTCAAGACTTCTTTGTAGCTGGATTCATGTGTCTCCTCTGGATTTGAACTTCATGCTTGAGATTCAAAATTTATGTCCAAAACTTCCTCAGAGACATGGACACATTCCAGCAGGTGCCAGACCACCCTGGGTCAGAACTTCTGAAGGGTCCCATTCCTTTTTTCCCATCTTCTCCAAATCCCTGCTACAATCTCATGGTTCATCCTCTTTCTACCCTTCCTTCTTTCCTCTCTTTTCATTTTTTCCTGAGGTCAATCAACTGTTTTTTCCCTAATTTATCCTTCTGCTTGGTTAATTTAGAGGGAGTTTGAGGAGTTAACTCAGATCAGCAAAGGCTCTTAAGGGCACCGAAACAACACCTAAATGTGTTCGTACATTCTTCCACTGTGGGATTTACTGTCTATGTTTGTTTAGAGCATTCATCCTATACTGGCTGTTCAAACAAAGCAAGAAGTTGTGCTTTTTGTCACAACCTCCCTAGTTTCAATTGTTTCATTCTGTATTTATAAATAAAGTGCCCAGTTAAGGTGATAAGTGTTTAAACAGTATTGATAGATGGGAAAGGCAAGTCAAGCTTTGTGAAGGAAAACAACTCCTCTCTGGCTTTGCATCTTCTTCCTACACTCTCCTTCAGGAGAGTGCTAGAGAAATGGGTCTCTGACAGCAGGGATGGAAAAGATGCAACTCTTTCTAGAAATTTCTAGAACTCACAAGCCTAAGTGTAGCACAGGGGGACTAAGCCATCACACCGGGTAGCCTTTAATTGTCCATCACACAAAATATCTGGCAGTTTAATGAATTAAAAGGTAGCCTTTTTAATTCATTAAACTGCCAGATATTTTGTTTGATGGACAATTATCCAACAGCTTTGTTACTCCCTGCGACTCTGAGTTGCACTGTAGCCAGAAAAATTGTATTAAACACATGGTTTTGAAATGTGCTGGAAATGGAGAGTGAAGTAAGAAAGGCAGCAATAAAGACATAGAGCTTCCCCCTTCCTCAGATGACAAGGAGATCAAGAAAAGTTTCCTCACAAGACAATCTTAACAGATTGTTTCAGAGAAGAAGAGTCAAAAAAGAAATGACATATTCTGGTAAGGATGGGGTCAGCTGCCAGTCAAGGCCCAGAGCTCTCAGTAAAGGTCTTTAGAAAAAGAAGGTGTGAAGAGATGCTAAGAATCTTTAGTATAATTAGGGAAGGAAGTTTTCCAGTAATTTGTTTAAAATATAGCTCATTTTTTTAGACCAAGGAACCGTAAGCATCCTGGGATGGTTAAAAAGCCTTTCCACTTTACATATACCGTATATGTATTTCAGTGTATATTTCAGTATATTTCAGTGAAATCAGAGTAAATAGCTGAGATTTGTGTCACTAGACAGCAGGCAAGACATTTCACTACTGGAAGAAGAGGAATCTGGGTACTCCAGGGAGCACTAAGAAACAAAAACTGCAGTTGAACAAATAGACAATTCACTTCACTGGCTCTCTAATGGAGCAAGGCAAATGTAGCATCAGTCGTCTCTGAAAATGTGGATCCACTTATGAACACAGAACTGCTTTCAGCATTCTTGTGCAGGATTTGAATTTTCTAGGGGAAATATCGGTGTAAAACTTGGAGAAAATAGGCAATTAGCCCCCAAGCCAGCTATGCACTTAAACCAGTACACTACCTGAAATGAAATGGGAGTACCTCAGATATTAAAGACTGTCTTTCCAGATAATCTATTTATCAATGTGATATACTGCCTGGGTCCTAATTAAAGGCAAAATCATGGTGCCTGGCTATTGCCTCCATGATTTCATCTTGTCCCCTCAGAATTAATTCTAAAACAGGAGTAGCTGAGTCCTGGTTCATCATATTTTTCCAGCTGATAAACAGTCTCAGTAGAAGGTATATTTTAAAAAAACCACAAACAAATAAAACTAAAAACAACAAGAACAACAACAAAACACAAAAACCCCCTAAAACAAACAAACAAACAAACAAACCTCAGAAAATTGCTTCCTTTTGCTTTTTAAAATTTACTTCTTATTCTAAAATTTCCAATCAACAAACTCAGTTTTCCACATGAAAGTCAGGCCAGGTTAGTTATGTCTCTTGCAAAGGCAGATAAAGAATCAGCTGATTGTGAGCAGGGTTAGGTCCCAGCTCCTCTCGCTGTCAGCATGCTGGCACTGATGAGTTATGTGTAATTTATTTCAGTCAGCAGAGACAGCAGGTACGACTCTGTGTGCACACAGGACAGACTGCTCATGCCAGAGTAGACCATTCTGTTCAAAGGCAATTTTCAGTGTAAAGCTACAGTTTCATCATGCTCCTGGGAGGGGAAGAAAAATTGCTACAATGCTTCCATTGTTGTATAAAGCAAATGTGGGCCTGCAGTTTGATGAGGTGATCTGGCTTTTAAACTTAATCCTGGAAAAAATGATTGAGGGGTTACTGAGTACAGGTGACAGAGAGGGAAATTAGAGACAAAATTAGCTGCATTAAAATATTTTCATGATGGAAACAGAATTTTAAAATACAAGAAAGCTGAAATAGCTTAAATTGTGATATTCCAATAAGAAATATTCCAATATTCTGACACTGAACTTCACTGTCTTTTGCTTGAATTGTTTAAAGATTTTCTACTTTTTAAAAATTCAATTAATTATTTTTTATTTCCAGTGGAGAGAAGGAAATGTGAGATGCTGAATATTTTAATAGGGTGGGAGAATTTTTCTCAATTTCATTTTTATCTTGGATTTAAATTTAGGAATAACACAACCAGAATTATCAAACTTTCTGAGAAAGCATTGGGGTTTTTTTGGCTGAGTACTGCCTGGCAAGATTTTTCTAATGCGCATTGCCCTGTGGATTTCTTGCCATTGGCATTGATGGCGAGATGTGGGTGTGCTCAGTCTGCAACCACCACAGGCTAAGACAGGATCAAAATGGCTGATACACATTTCTATTCTATGAAAATGGGACTGATTTAAATTGTGACACAGTCCGTGTGGCACTTGCATCTGAAGAGCTGCAGAAAAAGTTTATAAAGAGAGTCAAATTGATTAAATACTGACGGAGGACAATGCCTATGCAGAGAACTAATATCCTGACTGATTAAAAATTAATGCAGTTGAACCTGTTCCAAGAACAGAACGTAAATCTTGATCTGTGCCATGAGCAACAAGTCAGGGCAGCTCCCTGATTTGGTGTCTTGCCTGCGTTCATCAGCACATGCAGGATTTCCTTAGTATCAGAAGTTATCCTAATCTTGGTTTAGCTGGAAGTTTTTTAAACAGAAACTTTACATCCCTTCTAAAGTGTTCCTGATTTTATGGTGCAGCTTTGTGTGTTTTTTTGTCTACCTTTTATCACAGGAAGAACTAACCTAGGGGGGACGATAGGGTGGACATTATTTATGTATTTCAGTAGTAGGAGAGACCTGCATTTGTTCTGGTCCTTGAGGTCCTAAGTTAGTTGTAAAATTTGATGTTTTATTCAAAATAATTGCATTAGTTATTAGGTTCATTTGAAGGGAGACTGAAAATCATTCCAACATCTGCATTTTGTTTCTTTGGGAACTTACATCTATCTCAGTATAGAAAAGTGAGCCTTCAGATAACCAAAAATAGAGATTTTTGAGGCATAATGTGATGCTTAGCTTAAAACACTTAACTTGTATTCCTGCTGAGGAACAGCAGTTTTCTTCATTTTCCTGTTTTCCATCCTAGAAAACATTCATACAGAATATCTGCACTCCCAGGTGTTTGCAAAAGATAGAATGAGACAAGAAAATGTTCTTTAGGTTCAAGGCCCGTGGTAGGAAACATGGAAGGGTGTGGCAAACTCTGAAATCGAGCCTGACAAAAGGAACTACACCAAATGGTGGTGCTTGTACAGTTTGTCATCCAGGTGTGAGGGTGACAGTGCCAGTGTCCCCAGACATTCGTGTTTTAATCCCTCACATTTTAAACCTACATACATGAGGAAAATGCACTCAGATGTGGTAATGGTCCTTTGGATTTCTTGTTTTTTTTACTGGGCCTTGAAAATGAGAGAGCCATCACTGAAGCAGAGTTTTTACCTTTCTGAGCTTCCTATGGAAGTTGTACTAATAACACAGAGACTGAATCTACATGTTGATAAGGAAAACAAAATTTAACTCTCATCTTTTCAAACAAAAGCCACATTTGTACTACAGTAACCGTTAACCTTGGATTTGTCTTGACTTTCTGAGATGAGCAAAAGCATCAGTTTTGTCTGAAATGTGAATATTTTTCTTCTCACTAGGTAATCTAGTTAAAACATTACTTGTATCTTCCGAAAATAATAGCTGCACAAGACTGTAATTTAAAGGCTAAAAACATTAGAGAAGAAACTTCTCTTGTGTTGCTATTTTGGACTCTGTTCAATATTGGTTTATTATGCAAAACTCCTCTCAGGACTCACCAAAAGGTAAGTATATAAGAATCAGGGAGCCTCACAAGAACAGAATTAGTACTGTCATCATCCTGAGTAAATAACCTTTAAAAATCACTTTTAACATCTCTCCTTGTAGTATATAGCAACAACAAATTCCAGCATTTCTAATGCCACACTAAACACTGTCTCTTTTCTCCTGGATGTGGCTAGTAATACCATTAACAAATGGGAAAAGTGGATGCAATTTGCTTAAACCTGTTGATAGCTTCAAATTATCATTATTTAAAGGAAATATTCAGCTAGAACTTTCTATTTTCTTACAAGAAGGAGGCTTTTCTGGGTAACATCCATCATAGTTAAGAATCTGCTGGGAATATCTGATATATTGACATTTGTAGTCATTACACTGCAACTCACTAAAAGATTTCCTTAAACAGCAGGATTTTCACCTGAGGTTGCAGCTCATGTTTGAAAAGTGGGGTTATTTGAGAGAGGCTTTCTGGAAAACTTGAGATCTGCATTTTTTTTTTTTAATAGTTTAAGTTTTGCCAGAAATCTGATTAAATCTGCCCTGCATATGAATTGCTTTGATCACAGTGGTGGGAAGAGAAGAAAATGGAAAGCTTACATGGTATAAGACACTTATTTTACTCACCCCTCAGGAAAGGACTACAGGGACGTGAGAGATCCGGTAGTAAAACTTTATTCAAATGCTGCATGTGGGATGTTTGGAAATGCCAAGTCTCACAGAAGACCCAGACCTTCCTTCCCTAACTTTTCATCCTACATGGAAGGAAGTTTTTCACTAAAACATAATCCCTCACCATGGCTGGGAATACATATGCTTTTGCTCTTTCCTGGCTGAGACCGTGTCAGAGCAATTTCTCAAAATCCCCTGGTGCTGCAGTTTCCTGGTGACACTTTTAACTCATCTATGAATATATGGACACATTCTCTATCCCAGAGGATAAATCAAGGCCACTGCCTGTGACTGCCATAACTGCCCACAGAGGACCTGTATTTCCTGAGGGGTGCTTTAATCCTGTCAAATCACTTTCTGAGCACATTTTATTTGTTTCTTGTTCCATTCCTACCATTTCATAAGATTGTGTTTCTTCATTAACTCAGTCATGAGCTGGAAATCAGTATGTCTGTCATGAGTGTGCACCAGAGAGGGGCAATAATACACAATAATGCTTTGATTGATGCATTAGAGTGAAGACTGTCAAATTATGAGATACTATTATTATAGTACTATTACATCTATAACAATATAGTACCATACCAACTTATTGGCTGTGTTGTGTATATATATATCATGTCTATTTTACACAGATACTCCTTATTTCTTATTTACACAGATACTATTCAGTTTTTTACACAGATATTATTTAATACCTGTTATAAATGTATTATTATAGTCCCCCAAAGAGATGAAAACCAGAGAATTAGTATCTGAATAACTCTAACAGCAATTTACAGATCTGAAGAAAATCTGTCCATAACAATTTGTGCCTGAGTTTTACCCTTTGTCTGGATGATTTCCAGGTGGTTTCTGTGTCATGGCTGGGACCAGTGGTTCTTGCTGCAGGAGGAGCACCCTGTGGCAAAGCAGGCACATCCCCAGAGCCTCTCTGTACTGTGAGAGATGGACCTTGGCTCTTTGAATTAAGGGAGGACTTTAAGTTTTGAATTAAGTTGAATTAAGTTGTTTTTTTTTTTAAACTTAATGGAAAATTTATGGAACTTAACACCAAAATTAAAACTTATGGAAGTCAACACCAAAATTTCCAGTTTTATTATCAATATTATAGCCTTGAATTTCAAAGGCACCTGTCTCACAATAATTCTTTATAGACTGCAGGCTGGAATCTTTGTAGATTTTAATTTGCTCTAGCAAGATATTGGTTTTTAAAAACAAACAACATGTTGAAATCCAGGTGTAAGGCAGTTATATTAAAAATAATTGTATATCTGGAGGTTTTTTCTCAGTATTTTTTTTAAAACTGATACACAAGCTAGACATAGAATCATAGAATCAGTATGGCTGGAAAGTATTTCTAAGATCATGGAGTCCAGCCTTTGGCGAAACACCACCTTGTCAATTACACCTCGGTGCTAAGTGTCACGTCCAGCTGCTTCTTAAACACCTCTGCCACCACCAGCAAGGATTAAACCCACAAAATAACAGCAGGCTCCACCTTACTCCTTTTCCTTCTTCAATCTGTAAACCTGGTTTTGCTGGTAATTCTATACATTATTAATAAAGCTTATTTCAAGAGGTCAAACATTCATCTCTCTGCAAGTTCTCAAGTACAGCCGAATTTGTGTTGGAAATGGAAAGGCAAACAGAGATGATCCCTTTGCTAATTCTGTTTTAAGGAATTTGGACAATCAGAATATGGACAATCCTTGGAAACAGCAGAAAATATGTAGTAAGGAACTGGACTTTACTGGACTGTGAGAGAGCAAGAGGTAAATGTTAATAATTATAATGGCAACTAGGAATATAATAATTATGCTATTGACAGCAATAACCAGCTATTTTGCTTTTAACTGATGCTAATTACCTGAAGAAACCACAGAACAGATTCTTGATCGGTACATTTCTCAAGACAAATTGTGAAAATTAATTAATTTTTGAATAAAACTTTCAGCTGATTAAGGGGTTTTATGCTTCTATTCTATTTTATATGGAAAGTTTTTGTGCAAGAATCCAATAATATCTTGGATTCTATAAAAGCAAAATAAGTTAAATGAGGGTATTTTTAATTACAGGAAGTAAAGCCTAAAAGAAGGATGACATTTTTCAAATCTTACCCTTTTTTTTTTCCCCTAAGTTGAGATTGGATGAAAATTTGATACTGCTGAGCAGCAGGGCAATGATTCAGTCAGGCACTTGAAAACATGCCTAATTTTAAGCTATGCATTTGCTAAATAAAGAGCCAGCTAGGGCTTGTGGGATCCTCACTCAATTTTAAATCTGATTCAGTACCCTTTGTGCATTGAAACTCAGGAACAATGCACTAACCCAATTCTGATTCCTAATGGTGAATCCAGTTAAGCAAGTATGTGGGTGTTGAAGGACTGTTCCAATTTATGCTTTCTATTTTTGTGTCACTTATGCTGTAATTAAAATAAGGATATAATGGACATAAACTGTGCCCTGATTATTTCTGCACACAGGAGCATTTCTCCTCTAGCTTCCCTGTATTTCTTGGGGTTTTCTCCTTCCCTGGTCAGTAAGATTTCTTGTACAACTTTGTAATAGTATCAGAACTAACTTCTTACATCTGTTATAAGTATTATTGATAAAAAAAAAATTAATAATATAAAACATAGCTCCCTCTTTCAGTTTTTCTGTGATGTGTGGGATATTTAATCTCTGATCTTAAATGCAAACTTCAGCTTTGCCTGTAACACCACTGCAGCCAGTTTTCCCTTGGTCAATGTAAAGCTGATTGCAATAGCAAATGTGAATGGATAGAAAACTATCTCAGTAGCAGAGAGGAAAGGAAAAAGCCAGGATATTTGCACTTACTGATCTGTGAGAGAAATTTCAATTCCAGAATAGTAGGGAAGTGAAATGTCACCATCTACACACAATGAATAAATGCCACTGTGCTGGTGCAGATTTTTCCTTTTTTTGGATTAGAAAAAACATCACACAACAGAAAATCCTAGGATCTTTGTCATTCTGCACATCCTTGAGTGGTCTAGAAGATATTTTTCACAAAGATTGTCAGAGGGCTGGATCTCCTCCGTATGAAGACAGGCTGAGAGAGATGGGGGTGCTCAGCCTGGAGAAGAGGAGGCTCAAGGGAGACCTTATGGCCCCTTCCAGTGCCTAAAGGGTTTTCAGGTGAGCTGGAGAGGGAATTTGGACAAGGGACTGGACAGCATGATAGGTCAAGGGAGAATGGCCTCCCACTTCCAGAGGGCAGGGTTGGATGGGATACTGGGGAGAAATTCTTCTCTGAGAGGGTGGTCAGACGCTTGTACTGGTTGTCCAAAGAAGCTGTGGCTGCCCCATTCCTGGAAGTGTCCAAGACCAGGCTGGACAGGGCTTGGAGTAACCTGGGATAGTGGAAGGTGTCCTCAGTCACAGCAAGCAAGTTGCACCAGGTGACCTTTAAAGCACCTTTCGACCCAAACCATTCTGCGATTCTGCCACGACTCTATTACTCTTGCATTTTTTTTTTAGTTCTCTATAATTTTGTGTACAAAACAAACCCTTCCCCACGCCAGGAGGATCGAGTTGCTTGAGCCCAGCGCCCAAACCCAGTCCAGCAGTGGCAGAAGCCATTCTTTGAAGTTTAACATGAAATGTGGGCACACAGCTGCTGCAGATAAAATTCATCAGAAGATCTTCCACTGGGACATAAGGACCCAGTGGCTTTCTAAACTCTTCAGATAGAAGCCTGGGTGTGCCTGCATCCAATCTTTACCCCAGATTCAGGCAACAGCTCATATTTAAGAATTATACAGGTATAATTGAGTCTTTATGTGACTTTGTCCTTCAGCCATAAGGATGGAACACCAAATATATTTATATAAAAATAATTTATTTAAATCTATTATGGCAACAATTAGACTAAAAGATCATCAGGATTACTGATTACTACACAGCATAGGTATCCATAACTACTAGTTAAATGCACTTTTTGTGAAGCAATATTAAAGCTAGCAAAAAGCAATAATTGAGTAGATATTGATGCCACTCACCCACACCAATGGCTGTGGCCCAGGCTCAGAGAGAAGCCTTGAGCGACATCCCTGCTCAAAGGAGGAATCTCCATACTGAAAGGAATGTGTTAAACATCCCTGATGCTAAAAAGTGAGAATTGTTGAAGTTAGGGCTGCCAATTTTATGTCTCCAGGCCAGCTGTGTTCTCTCAGCAGCTTTTAGGTAAGTTGTTGATAACTTGTTGGTTCCCTTATAAGGTACTTTAAGAGGTAGTTTGTTGTTGTGGTGTGTTGCAATATCCTGTTTTACCTTCTCCCTTCCCCCTCGCCCCTCGCTGAGTGTGCCCTGTCAATCAGGCTAACATACCAGCAAGGCGTCGTGTGATAGGTGTCCCTAGTCTCTTGAGACCCTGCCCCTTCACCTGGTTGGTGACTCACCTGTCCCCTCCCCTTCCCCTGTCCTGAGCTTAAAATGTGAATGGGACCATGCAGCCTCTATTCTGTTATCAGCAGTAGCCCAGTGCAGACATATCTGTGCTCATGGAATAAACATCTGGCTACCTTCTAGCAGAATCCGCTCCCTTCTTCTCTTCACCATCGCCAGAAGCTGTCCCCTGAGGTAAATGGAGTCCTGTCTTGTGCCCCGCTGCACTCTGCCGCCAGCCAAGGTATCTCTGGGGTGAACACCGCAGTGCTGCCTCTGGCCCAGCAGCGAAGGTCAGAATTGGCCTAGGCACCATCTAACCGGTTATATTGGGATACATATTTCAATAGTTTGTTTTTCCACAAATAGGACGTTTAACTTTGGGAATGATGAGTCAGGCTGAGTCAGGTTCTTCAACACCAACATGGCATGCTCCCCTCTCCATCCACCCCTGATAACTTTGCAAATAACAAATTTGGAGCTGCTCCAGGTGACACATCCAGCTACAGAAAGCACCCAAAACCACCTTCAATTTAAAAGGGCCAAAAACTGCAGTGGCCACTGTGTCCCCAGCCAGGGGACAAGCTCAGGCTGTACTCCTGGATCATGGCTGTGTTTCCAGCTCCCAGGGGAGACTCCAGAGACTTCAAGAGAAGTCTGGTACTTTTGGGTGTCTGTCTCATCACATTCAGGACATTGGCAGCTGTGGGACAAGCACCAGCAATGAACATGGATTGATTCTCGTGTACCACGTATTAGTCTGGCATCCACTGTGCATGTGCATTTATTTGGAAACTGTTATTCCTTTTGTTTGCTTTCTTCTTACACAGACTGTGATTTGTTTAGTATATACCCTGTTGAATTAATCAAGTTTAGTCTTCTCTGCTGGAATATGAATGTGCCCATTTATATCCACTAAAAAGAAGAGAACACTATTTTTCTTTCCAATGGCCTAATACATAATTTTGAGAAGGAACTAAATTTTACCTGGCAAAGAGAAAACTTATACTTTGCTGCTTTCCCTTGTTTGCTCAGAGAAATCCCTTTATAATTGGGGAAAAAAAGAACAGGGTCTTCTATTAAACTAAATACCTGTTTCATTTCATTCAAGTGATAAGATTATGTGATTTCATGTTAAACATCACTTGATCCTGCTGCTGGTACAGAATACGTATGAATCAGAAAGTGAAATCATGGCATCCAAGGTCATATTTTTTTAGAAACACTCATCACCAGACTAGTTGTTGTTTATTACCAATGCCATAATGTGCAGAATCTACAGTGGAAGTTGGAACTTTGGCCCTAAACCATCACAGCTCAGAATTTGGGTGTAAATGTTTATGCACACTGGTTTATGCACATAAACCACTATTTTGTTCTAGCTTCATTCAGGAAAAAAATGTCATGTCAGGACCAGAGGAAATGCCTGGTCCTTCCTGTAAGATCTACATGGACCTGCACCTCCTCAGAGAGGTATACGTGAAAAATATTTACCTATGTTTTGTGAACAAAGATTAAAGAGCTGTGGAGAGGAAAATAACTTAATGCCCAACCTTACTGTGAAAAATGAGCAAAGTTCCTCAAGTTGCTTTTTAATTGATTTGTTGTGCTTTAATCTTAAAGCTTCCCCATATATCAGCTTTGACTCCCAGGAAACCTCAGTTCTTTATAAAAAAGGCTTTTCTCTTCACATTTCTGTCATGGAAAAGTTGCTGCTCTTTTCAGGGACAATAGGAATGGATTCGCACTAAAGAAATGCATGTCTGGGATGTAAATGAAAGCTACACAGAGTTGCATTGAGCACTGAAATGGTTCCAAAATGTTGTGTCTGTTGTTGCACTGATAGGTAGAGAAAAGCTGAAGACTTGAATGTAGATAAAAAAAGTAAGCTGATAAAGAAAAATATTAATAAATAAATATACATAAGAACATTAAATGCCAGTTCATGGCCTCTGGCATATTTGTTTATCTTATGTTCTGCACAACAACTGTTGTATAGAATATTATGCACCACCTCAGGTTGGCATGGAAATTGTCCTGTAATAGTGGCTGAGGATTTTTTCTAGGCTGTACCTGTGTTTGAAACAGCTGCTCCAATTACAGCAATGGATTGTATCTATGAATGAAATCCACCAACTCCTGGGAAATCTGCTCATACCAAATGCTTTTGTTTGTGTTTCTAGCAACACAGGCTATTACAGGACTGGTAAAGCCACTGCTTGCTCTCACAGTACTTTCCCTAGAATCCTTAGTGAGATTCATTCTCTCAATTCCTTTCTTCAAAGTTTACAGTGATGTGGTCTTTGGACTTCTCAGGATTGGTCTGGCAGTGCAAAGCAAAGAGAGGATTTACAGTTCATCTTCCCAGATGCAAAGACAGATGGAAACTGGAGCTTTCTCTGAGGCAGCTGTAAAAAAATGTAGGACAAAAACCCAGAGGGACTAATGACTGCTCCAAGCTTCAGCAATTTTTTAGTTCCAGTGGCATGTGGGAATATCTGGACTGGTCCCACCTACAACAGCTCAGGGAACTGTGATAATACAAGCAAAATCATGGGCAATTAATATTGCATCTAATCCAGGATATCTACCTCTTCTCAACACAAAACATGTGTTACAAACCTTTTTCAAGCCCAACACAGTCCTACAACATCAGTTTGATACATTTCTTTAACTGTGAGTGTGCTAAATGCTTATAGAATACAGGTTAATATCTAAAGCTTGTTTCTGATAAATAATGAACCTCTAATACACACTTTGTTGCCTTAGCTCTGCTATCTACATGACAGGTGAATTCATTACTTAGAAGCTCCTGCATGTAAGTAAATGAGCTCAGTTCTTCCCCTTCTTTGCATTCCATCTGGCCTTTTACACATCTGAAAATCCCCTGTAAATTTGGCTCTTATATCAGTATATGAGTGCCAGGGCAAGAGAGGAGAAGTACTTACCTGCCAGATCATTATTTTTATTCCCAAGGAGGTTAATATTCAAAAATGTCCCTCCCTCATAGAAAAATTGGTCCGGAGCAAAAAAAACCAACCACCAAACATTTATAGTACACACATCACTTCTATAGCGTCAGTATCTTGAGAAACACATATTGCACATGAAGACCTCCAAGGTATTTATCACAAAACAATTTTTTTTGGTCCATAAAATGCACTGTAATTTTTCATTTAATTATTAGTCCCTCAAAGCAAGATTTCCATGTTTGTAGCAATAATTGCTACCCAAAACATCAGCACTACCTGACTGACAGTAAGCCGGTGTGAAACCCTCCATGCTTGGTTTAGACCAGCAGCCCTTGGAGATTTATCTATGTTAAGAATTGATGTGCAACACACCTTTTTATCTGAAAAAGACCTGCATCAGTTTTGGGAAATAAATCAGCATTTTTGTTATGATACACAGCAAGCTTTTATGACACTTCTAGATAATAGTAACAGGATAACCAATTTTGAATTTATTACCAAAGTTTCAGGCTACGGATTACCAGCAGAAATATGTTAATGGGTTTATGGGTCAGATTAAGAGTTTAGGGGTCAGAATAAGATCACTAACATTTAGAGTTTAATCCTACTTAAAGTAAAACATTTAATTGGTTACAGGTGGTGGGCTACCACAGGAATTCTGTTGAAAGAAGACACAGGAAGCAGATTCAGCCCATCCAGCTGAGATAATTTTGAGTCAGATTTTGTCTTTGCAGCAGAGTCAAGTGACTTGGCAGGTATTTTAATGTAATATAAAAATATTTTGTGGGTGTGAGGAATGCTGGGAGCAGAAAATATGACATTTTGAGGCTGAAGAGCTCAGCAGTCAATTTCCACAGGACAGCAGCACAGTCTCAGCCCCTGTGCTTGGCTGTGGTGCATTTCAGCAGTCATCTGAAGAGCTCTTGGAACAGATTTGTCCCCTCTTGTTGAGGAAAGATGGATATGCCGCCTCCTTTAACTACCTTTGTTTCCACCTTCCCCCCCAAACACACTGAGTGTAAAGACTGCATAGGAAAACAGTTCTTCATGAAATTCCCAATGCAGAGTCTTTCAAGCCAACATTTTCTTTGAGGGCCAGAATTTTTTGTTTTGCTGACAAAGACAGTAAAAATAATATATTGTTTTATTCTTGGTGGATATTATGATCATAACTCTACAAATCCTGGTAATCCTGCCACAATATTGATGTTGATTAGCCTGGAGAAATGAAAAGATGTCTGTAGTATCCTTAAGATTTTCCTTTCTTTTTCCCCCTCCTTTTTTTGTTTTAGAGTGGCAGTGTCACAGAGTGTCACACAGTAAATTATTCCTAGGGCTTAGGGGGATCTGAAATTGCTGTAGGTAAAAAAAAAAAGTGGGAGCAGAAATCGATCAAGATGGTAAGAAATTAAGATCTCCCTAGAATAACTGTGAATTCTCTACTTCAGCTGCCACAGTCAATAATGTCTGTAGGACTGGTGTGGGATTTCATACCAGCTTATCAACAGAGGAAATGCATGTCAGCTCTTGTTCTGATGAGGAAGAATTTGGGGGCTCTGAACGTCCTTCAGCCTAACACAATGAGAGGTTGCTGTCAGAAGCTGTTGGGCTGGTGGAGCTTGGTGGCTGAGGCACCAGGGCCAGTTTTGCACCAGTCAGGCAGGATCTGTGCCTCTCCATCTCTTCAGCACTGGCCTGAATTCCTGTCCCAGCCAGATGGTAACTCTGTCCCACTGCAGCATGCAGGTTTCCTACACTGTGATGTTTTGCCTCATTCCCTGTTCTGCTCTTGCAACAAGAGATATAAACCTATAGATCAATCCAAACAACAACAGAAAAGGAGGATTGTGTTAATTAAACTGCATTGTACAGCATTGAATCAGATAAGCTTTTCAATTAAGAGTTCAATTTCTTTTGACTTTATTTTGAGAAAGGAACAGCATTTACAGCCTGGAGATGTTAACTCCATTATACCTTTTTTGATGAAACAGGACACTCCCACAAGTTGTTTCTCTCTCATTTCACTTTCCAGAGCTAAAATATTCCTCAACAGAGAGGGACTTTCTTCTGGGAGAAAAACACATTGAGAAGATAAGGTCTGTGTTTCTGACACCTGGATATGTTTGAAATCCTTGTTCTTATAAATTAATTCAGCAGTGTACACAGAAGCTGGTGTTCCTAATGAATAATTTTTTTAGATTCATGTGTCCTGAGAACCATTCATGAAAGACAGAGCTAGGCTGCAAAATCTAGGCAGATTCTAGGCAGAATCCTAACTTTTATGGGAAAAACTATAGTGATGTCAGGACTACACCTGACCCTTTTTGTGCCACCACCCTCACCACCACTTGTGCATGATGTATATTGAGACCTTTATACTTGGGAAATTACAATATTTACAGCCTCACCAACAGCAGCAGTCCCCTTCACAAACTCCTGAGGATGATGGGTCTGAGTGATAATGCCTCATGAAAGGCTTTGAGGAGCAATGGGTGCTGTATTAGGCTAAGAATTAAAGGCATTTAAGAGCAGCCCAGCTGTGCGTGCATCAGCCTGCCCTTAAATGCTGAGCAGAAACAGAGCCTTTGTACAACACAGAGCCTTTGCATCACTAAGCTTTGTCTCCTCTCCTGATTTCCTTCTAGACTGTAAAAGACAAAGGAGAGTCATTGATTTTGCCAGCAGCATTTGGATGCAGCCAAAATCCAGAGAGCAGCTGAAATTCCTCAGCAAAAGGGTGAGTGTTGTCAGGCTTTAGCTCCACTCCGGGACTGCCAGGACACAGAACCCAGAACTGAGTCCTACATCTCATTGTGTCAGATGCTCTGCACACCCGTATTCACAGCCAATGCATCCCAAATTCAAAAGGAACTAAATCATTTAAAAAACAACAACAACACAAAAAAACTCAGAACAACAACAAAAACCAAACCAAACCAACCAAACAAACAAAAAAAACCCACAAAAAGCAAGAAAAAAAAAACCCACTAAAACCACACACAAGCAAACAAAACCAAAACAACAAACAAAATTTGAAAATAAATACAACCCACCCAAAAAACCAGGATTTGCCTAATCGGCCTTGTTTTAATCTCAGTGTCCTCATGACAGAAGAAAATTAATTGTTCCTTTCTGTTATGTTCTCAATTTATATCTTGAAAACTTTTCCAAGCAATCAAGACATCTTTGCCTTTGTTTCTAGTACTCTAAGACTACTCTAAATGGTTTCATGAACCCTTTTTCTGTTGCTGTCAGGGAGATCTTGACACCTTTGCCTATGGAGGGAGTAACATTCATGCCATTCTTTGTCTGAGAGATCTTCATTGTGAAAACATATTGAGTCAAACTCCAATTTACTACATTCCAGCAAAACTACTGCTCTGTAAAATGTGACCATGCAGCAAAGGTGTACTTGCACAAAGCACACAAAACATACAGCTCAACCTCCTATTTTTTTACACACTCCTTATCTTTATTAAAACCCACCTCTTTTCAACCTTAGAGCACATATCATAATAATAAACCAAACAATTTATTAAATACTTCATTGGTTATGGGTATTTTTAAAGGATCTTAGCCTCTGCTTGGAAAAATATCCCACCCAAGCAAATTTTTAAAAATTCTGCACATTGTTATTTCAGATATGTGTTCGAATAGGTTCCTCATCAAATTGTCTAGTCATGGATTTCATGAAAAGCACTTAAGCAAAATGGCTCATTTTCTGTTTGCAAATGTTCTGGAAATAGTGGATGGGAAGAGCAGAACAATTTGCTGCATGACAGTGGTGAACTGCTGAAAGGGCAACCAGCCTTGGGACAGTGATATTTTTTGTGTGAGAGTGGAAAATCCTGGTTTTGCTAAAAGGAATTTTTTAAAATTGATCCTTTATGGGGTAAAAAATACAAGAAACACATTTAAAGGAGTTAAAAAATAGGTAAAATAGGTAAAAAAATGAGATCACAAGCAGGTTTTTATCACTTGAGAATTTGCAAGAAACACTGGAAATTTAGCAAGAACAATTTTAAAAATTACAAGTTGTCAAGTTCATTTGAAATAGAATTAAAATGTATGAAATTGAGTTATGGAAACAGAGACACCTATTGACATCTCACTCTCTCCATGACCAGAAACCTACAATGCACTTTGTGTAGGCATATATTCAACCACTCCACCCCAAAATTTCTCCCTGTTTTGAGCCAGTTTGGCAGCTATTTTGGGTTCTAGAGGGGAAGATGGTCTGGTGAGCTCTGACACCACTGGTGGGGCTGTCGGGTGATGCTCTATGAGGGAAAGGGAGCAGGAGCTGCAGGGTCTTGGTCAGTGCTTCATGTGCAGGGACAGTGGGAGCTCCGTGAGCAGCACCAGCAGGGCACAGTGACATTGAGATGCTCCATATAACATGTGGGGATGATAACAAACAGTAATAAAGGTAAGCATGATAATTATAGTATTATCTTGTCCACCACTAATGTGAAAGTGTTGTTTAATAATTGAAATATATACGTAGAATAAGATTAGGAATAAGTGTTAAAATATATAAGCAAGACGTGTTGATTGAGATGCACCAGTTGTCTCAGCTTGTGAACAAAGTTAAAAAAGAGAAATTGCTGTGTCACTAGGAAGGCACAAAAGAAATATGTAGGAAATATTTCTTTTTCTTTATGCTTGCTCTGGGTACACACTAGACTTACACAATTAGAGCAAACCAGCAATTTCCATGACCTTGAAAACTCTCATGCCTAACACCTTAAAAATATGTTCTTGGTGCTGTAGTTCAGGACACTTTAAATAATGCATCATGGTAGACATAAATTTCCTGAATGCTGCTACATGCTGCAAATGCTTTTATATTTAAATTGGAGTGAAGATTGTACTGTGGAATACACTTTAATTGCCATACTGCTTTGGAGAAGCAGCACTGAGGTTGACAACAGTTTATAAAGTGTTCATACTTAGTGGTTCTAAAGTGGATATTCTCATAATTCTACTCTGAGTGCCTGTGCAAGGACTGCCCTGAATGTTGATCATGTAAAAGGAGTTCAGTTTTTTTGCTAGATGCCGTACATAAAATAGTTTAAGAAATTAAGGTGATGATTTTAAAAAGTGCCTAGCTTTAAAAGAAAAAAAACAATTGCTTATACTTGTTTTGCTCAGCCATAGATTCAGAACCAAAACTGTCACTGCAGGAAACTGTAACTTGGTAAGCAGGTCAATGCAAAGAAGGCAGTGCTACCCTGTTAACAGCAAACCTGCTGGGTGGATAATGAGATACTGTGCTCTGCACATTGCAACTCAGATAGAAACCTGTCAGGGCACTGGCTTCACTTACAGAAAAATGAAGGCAAGGCAATGCACGAACTGATCTGAGATTTAATTTTTATCTTGCTTGGTCCTGTGAGAAGCCTAATGCAATATGCTGGGTTAAATGAAGCATGAATTATACTGATATTGACAGAATGGGAAAGAGGGAGGTGGTGGGGAGGAAAAGAGAGAGGGAGGAAGGAAGGGAGAGGGTGTTAGATGGGGACAGGAGGAAAATACATTTGGTTGGTAGAAAGTTTTAGAACCAAAATGTTTCTAAAGCCAGCTCTCAACTTATTCTTGTTTCCTTTCCTCAGAAATACCAAGTCTTTACATGGAAATATTAAATCGAGGTAGAGCACTTAAACATAGCTGTGCCTTTGTTTTGCCCTGCTGTAGTCATAGACCAGAGGATTGTGGTGTTTGTGTCTTCAGGAACCCACACGGTGTCTGATGCCTCCTGAATTCCATGGCGTGCCAGGGGAAGAGGCTCTGATGTCTCAACACGTTGACACAAAAATTCTTCACTGTGGCTGGGAGACAAGAGTGTGAAAAAACCAGAAGGGTAAAATATTATGTTATAATCACTCACTTTTGATTCAGTGAAATGTCTTGTGACCCACAGGTCCTGGAGCCAAAGGACCACAGGAGGTTGCCCAGGACCAGAACGGCACTGTACCTTTAGAGAGCAGTAGGAAAAGAGGCATTGAAGTATATTTCTCAATCAGAGCACAGAAGCAAGTGATAGTTTGAGAGGACGAAGACTATCTGTCTCCCTCTGATGTTAGCAATTTGACTTGTTAAAAATATTGCTCAGCACCTACTCAGGGAATGGAGTTGAGGAGGAAAAATGGGTTTGGTGCTCAGCTGAGAAGGTAATTGCAAATCAAGTTTAAGACAGAGAATGAGAGCAAAAGGACTTCTATCTTACTGAGACAAAAATACCATTTACTACTTACTAAGTATTGCAATATAGAGTTTTATTTGTGTTTGTGGGCTACAACACATGAAATATAAATGGTATGAGATTTTCAGAAATTCAGTTTTTCATGCAGGAAGAATAGGGAAGAGATTTTAAATTAAGTGTCAAAGTCATATAAGAATCACTTTAACTCTATTTAAGACTTTTTCCCCCCCTTTGTTTTTTTCCTCTCTCCCAGTGTCCAAATTAGTAGGTGGAAGTATAATTAGAATATTATTGAAGTGCTCAGCTCATTCAGGATGGTGACACAAATGAATATTGCTTATTATGATAAAATATTTCATGTTTACAGTTGTTTTCATGGGCATAATGGCCTTGTGAAAATTCTAATTATCCTAGTAAGTTATGCTACACATGTGTCTACTGGGTTTGAATGGCATTCCTCTTGGACTAAGAGGTGGTTTGGTAATATTTTTTTACTGCTTTAGCAAAGTTGTTCAAATGCATTGGAGAAATAATTTGCAAGAGTATTTACACATTTTTCAGTTATTGTAAACTGATTTATTTCCTTGCCTGAGGTTCATGCTCAGTGAAAGCTTTATAGTCATCATTGATAATCAGCATTAAAGCATTCGACATGTTTATTGTACCAGTCAACTTTCACTTTCAGTGCATAAAAATACCTTGCATTTCTATAGTGGACATCTATCTGGGGAAGATTACACTATTAGTCTTAGTTTTCAAAATCAGAAGGCTGTTTTTCACAAGTTTTCGTCCCACCAAAACATTCCTGCATTTTGATTGAATTTTGGCCTTTTGTCCTTTGAATTTTGTCCTTCTTGACATTATTGTAAAGCTTTGGCGAGTAAGTCCAATAGAGGCTGAAATACATGTTACAGCACAAGTGAAAACTTGATTTAGGTGTAGTGCTACTGGATCTGCAGGTACATAGGCTCATTGTAGATGCAAACACTGCAGAACACAGTCACCACCAGAATACAACAGGATGGGCTGTTTTAACTGGTGAAAGCCACTGAATATTCACATTCAAACCGCACAGTCCTTTCTTCACCAAAGGCCTTTTAAAAAACATGAATCTAACTGTGGTTATTTTCTCTTGTTGCATAATTCTGACTAAGTAGAGTAATGGGAGCTGCTGTCATTAGCTATAGATATCAATACAACCTTCTCACAATATAAAGTTAAGGAATCATTTTCTCTGCAGTTTCTAAATTTTTGTATCCATTGAAGCAAGAATTGCAAAGCCATTCTTGAATCTTCTGTGAGCTTCAGTGGTAGAACAGGAGGGTTTGAAATTAATATTTTTGACTAAAAACCAACATCTAAGTTTTGTTTGTGTAGCCACATTACTTCTTATTTTTCTGTCTTGACAATGCAAAAAGGTCCACAAAACTTCAATTTTTATGTATGAGGGAAAAATTGTTGGAAATTAATTGGATGGTTTTTTGCTGATCCTAGATGCTTTTGGTGCTGTGCCATCTGCCTGAGTAGAAAACTGAGCCAATGTCAAAGTCCTTTTCTCCCTAGCCCTGCCCCTGACCTGAGCAGCCCTGTGTTCTCAGAGGGTGTTACAGTTTTTTGAGAAGGCAAGAGCACCTAAAATCAAGACACCAAACATTTTTCCTTGCTGTGGTAAAACACTCCTGTCCATAAAAGCAGTGCTGTTATTTCTAGAAAGCAGTTTTCTCTCATAATCTGCACCAGGCACGTACCTGGTCCTTGTGGTGAGCTTCCCTAAAACAACAGAAACAGGAGCACTGGGGAGAAATCCCCTCTGGTGCCAGGGAGAGCCCAGCTCTTCTCCAGCAGCAGAGCACAGAGAAAAAGACTTTTGGCACCACATGTGAAGAGAGTCAGACTGAGTCCCTGGCAAAGACAGAATGGGGTTTGAAGGGTGATTTTTTGCCCTGTTTTATTTTTGTTCCTCAAGCTCCCTTCCTTGCCTTCCATGTGCAGGAAAAATGCCACAAGCCAGGACGCAAGACAGGCTGTTTGTAAACATGTGATTGCATTGCTTGGCAGCCTACAAACTGAGGAGCTACTGAAAATAAGATAAGAGTAAAAAAACCCAACCTCTTCAATGAATAAGCAAAATTACCATTTAAAAGCATAAACTTGGCCCATTGATCAGTTTTACTGCTGAGAAAAAAAGGTTAAGAGGCTCCATTTAGATTTGTTTGCTTAATTGATTTTGATTTTGATTTCTTACTTGCATTTTTAATATTATTTTTCTGCCTGGTAAACTCTGCTTGATCATCTTCAAAGAGAATACAGTTTTTTAAAAATTCATTACTGCCATTTTTTACTTGTAGGATTTTTAATAAACTACAGCTTGCAGACTCTGCGCTAGCATGGGAAAATGAATATTTTATAGAAATATGTTGAGAAAACATATTACCTGTCTCAGAATATAGGCAGATTTAGTTTTCACTGATGGCCAGAAATAAAAAAATGTGTGATATTTTTATGTTCTACATCATTATATTCTATCATGCCTTGTAAGGAGTCTGTTTCTTCTTCATTTCTCTATTCTGGCATGCCCTCCTCTTCTCTCTTTTTTATGAATCCAGTATGACATCCCTAGTCAGTGGAAGAATTCAGGATGAAGCTGTTGGAATTGCATCAGGCACAGCATACTAACATTTCATGCACCTTCTTCCTTTCTGTTTCCTTCCCCATGTCTCAATATTTTAGCCCCTGAGGACTGAATGGGCTGAGGAAATGGGAGACACAGAATTTGCTGGAAGAGGAAAGAGCTTTATCAGACCAACTCATACAAGACAGAAAACTGGAAATCTGAAGGACAGAGAGACTTTAGGTGGTTTTCATGTCTCAGGTGACAAGATTTTTGCTCGCCAACACCAGATACTCTGTTCCATATTTAGCAGCTAATTTAGGCAACTCTTGTATTTTTCTATCAAGCCTGGTTTTCTCCACCATCTCAGAAAGTGAGAAATATACATCTTTGCTATCCTTCCTTGTGCTTTTAATTCCATCTTTAGTTGTCTACTGCTGGTTTCCTTTCTGTCTGTCCATGTCTGGGGACTTTGCCTACCCTGAGACTCACTGCTGAGCCCCTCCTTGATGAACTCAAATTTCCATTCACTTTAATGACACAGAAATTACATCTCCTCTCATTCCTTCTGCTATGCCTACAGCTTAAAATCTCTCCATTTCAAACCTTGGAGCTGTTTCTTTGGGAATGTCTCATGAAATTTGTTGCAGATGTCACATGAGTGTAAGGTCATATTCCTTATGCAATGTAAATAGGTTTTGGCATTTGCAACTCAGGGAAAAGATCCAATTGCATTGAAAGACAGAAATAGAAAGTGAGGCTTAAATTTTAATGCAGGCAATTAAATTCCACTACCAGCATTTTGAGATTAATGGTACAGTGAAACAGGCCCACTGCTTGTGGCTCATTCTACTAAAACGGAATTAGATTCATAATATGAACATATGGAAGCAGTTCCCTTCATGTATATTTAAATTCAATATTAATATTTAACACTTATATTCAGGGCTATGATTTTTCAGTCAAAATACAGCAAAGATTGGAGCAAAATCTTCCACTGCTGCAACTCAAGAAGCAGTTATTCATTTCAGTATAATTAATGTGGATTTAAAGCTGAACCCAAAAGGAATACTCCTGGTAGCAGACTGTCTATGCATCAGTTTTAAATTTAGTCTTTAACACCTTGAGGTTCAATTTTTATTCTAATGTGCCATTCACAAAACATTTCCTCAATTTTAGAAGAAGGGGGAAAAAATATCTCTTACCAGAAAAGGAGTGGAATGGAGTAGCAATCTGTACCACCAGCCAGCAAATTCACACCAGCTGAGCCTTACCCCAGATTGCTGGAACAATGTGTAACCTCCTAGAGAGAGAGAGAGGTGTATCCCTGCCTAATTATAAATGGCAGTGTGAATTCCTGCCTCTGTCCAGTTACATTTCCTAAAGATAGTTCTTGAACAAACCATCACCTCAAGAGTGTTGATCTGTCTCCCACTATCTCCCAGGAGCTCCTCCTCCTCCAGGAGGAGGTGGGAGTGGGACACCATAGCCCTGAGGTACCAGTGGAACCCCCAAGAATTCCCCTTTCCCCCATTTCTCTCCGTGTCATTCTCAGCACCGCAGTTTAAAAGGCTGGAGTAGCATTCCCCACAGGCAGCTGACAGTGAAACAGACTTTTTAGTCACCACAGGGATTTTCCCCACTCCTGCCGCTGCTCAGACACCTGTGTGTGCTGGCTTCACTGCTGATTTTGGTGGCAGCTGTTTGAATCCACACGTGACTGTTCTGAACTCATCCCTGAGAGAGCAATTCACAATCCTCTGCTTTGGAGCTGGAATGGGTGTGCTGAGAGGGCAGTCGGGAACCACAAAAAGATGGAGCTGTCTGCTTTGAGTTTGGGACTGTAGCTGATGGAGTTTGTGCACTTGCTGATTGGTGTATTCAGGCATCCTAAACCCCAGGGTTTCAGAAGACATGGGTTTTAGGAAAGACAGTGCTTTGCAAATGCTTGTAAATAAAAAAAACCCAAAGATGTTCAGAAGTCCTTGTCTTCACTGCTATTTAAAAATATAAAAAAGGCTGAAGTAGGCTGAAAAAGTAAAAAGGGCTGAAAGCAGTTTTGACACAAACTGGGGACTTAAGAGCCCATCTTCTTTCTTTCCCTTGATGAATGCATCAAGGGATGCATTTCTTTCCCTTGGGATGAATGCATCCCAAGATGCATTCATTGTGGATGTTATGTGCTTTTAGTCTATGCACACTTTGATATTCAAGTTTGCAATTATCTCCAAGAGATCCCCATACCCAGTGCTCCTGAAGTAATTCATCCCACCGTTAGCACGACCTGCTTCTAACATATGAATAGTGTGGTGTTAACTTAAACTAGCAACATAAGAACAAAACCAATCCATTCATTCCTTACTCTTGTTAATCTACTGGATATTCCAGATTTTAATGTACTCAGAAGACTATGCTCTTTTCTCTTAATAATGAACATTCCAAATATAGAGGAAATATAGAATGTAGTAAACTCCCTACCTTTTACCTATATCCCTGTTGTTTTTTTCATTTTTTCTCATGCTTTTATCTAGCACTGAAAAAAAATGTTTTTCAGGGAAATGTAGAATGGCTAAATAATACATAGATCACTAGATAAGTAAGTAGTGAGAAAACCAGCATTGGAAACATAAAGACACTTTATTGACTTTATAAAAATTGTTTTGTTATTGATCTCACCATTTCAGCCAAGAAAAAGCTGGAGTCATTCAGCCTGAAGAAAGGGATCACCTTCTGTAGCCTCATGGTTTTTTTAGGGGACTGCCTGCCCATGTAAGGAATCCCTATTCCTCCTTTTTATAAGTCCCCTGTGGGTGTGAGGGTGGTCACGCCCTGGCACAGGATGCCCAGAGCTGCTCTGGCTGCCCCATCCCTGGAAGTGTCCAAAGCCAGCTTGGACAGGTCTTGGAGCAACCTGGGAAAGTGGAAGGTGTTCCTGCCCATGGCAGAGGGTGGAATGAGATTTCCTTCAAGGTCCCTTCCAACCCCAGCTCTTCTGTGATCCTGTGATTCTCAGAACTTCTCAAGTATTTATATTCTCTGCTCATACAGAGATATATTTTAAATCCCCATCACATCACTACAAGCATAGTTAAAACTCTGTGAGGGACTGTACTCAAAATAATTGGGCTAAACATTCACAAATAAATCAACATATTTGGAGGTTTTGCCAGATTTCTGACTATTTTTTTTAAAGAAAACAAGAGAGAAAGACCTCCTATGGCAGCTATTAGTTTCTTTTTTCACCGTGCCTATTAGCTTTATTTTTGTCTTAATAAGAAAAAAACAACAATGGAGGCGTGTTTGAAGATCACAGTTAACAACTTAACTAAGAAAAAATAACTAAAAACTCAGTTACTTGGGTGGATTTGCAGCACATATCAGAAAATACAGTAATCATTTAAGTAGCTGGCTTGAGGGAAATAAATATAACTGTTTTACAGAATGCAGGACAAAATTCTGTCACTCTGTTCTACAGCTAAGTATGAAGGTGGATACAGAAATGGAATCAGGATCAGAACACATAAAATAATATAAGATAAACCTCTCATGTTTACTAGAATCATTGTCTAGAATGTGATCTCATTTAAAGGAAGTTAAGCCTAACATCCGATAGAAAACAGAAGTTGCTTCAGGGAATGGGAATGGAGAGAACTAACCAATATTGAATATTAAGGTGGTTAGGGATTTTGGGGGTTTTGATGTTTTTGTTGTTTCTGTTTTGGTTTGGTTTTGGGTTTATTGTGGGGTTTTTTTTTGTTTGTTTGTGGGGCTTTGTTTGGTTTTGTCCATTAATATTAATACAATAGGCAAAACCATCAGCTTCAGAGCATTTCTCATTAGTCTGTTATGCAGCTCTGGTGCTGCTGCTTCTCTGAAACATAATTCTGGAGTAAGATTCTGACTGTCTTGACATTTTGGCTCTATCAAAAGATGATTTCCAGTGGATAATTAAAAGGAGTTCACCTCAGTATTGTTGTTTTGAAGTATTTTAGACATAAAGTCTTTTATACAGACAAGCTGAAAGTAAATGCTGGATTTCGTATGACTTTCTTTTACAAATGCTTACAGATGGAGCTCAGACTGAAACGTGACTTCAACATGTTTTCTCAGGGAGTTAAAATTAATTTTTGTAAATATATGTGTATATAATTTATATGTATGTATACACATACACATATATATGTGTATGTATATAGGTGTGGGTAGGTACGTATATATATATATATCTAAACACACACAATTTCATGGCCAAACCTAGGAAAAATTAATCTGTATTACTTTCTTTTTTTGTTTTTTTGATACTGAATTAAAGTCTCTGACAATCTCTCTGAACTTTTAGTTCTGAAAGATGTGTAAAATCACAGTTTAATTGCAGGCCATTTTAGGACTCAATTTAGAGTCCTTTGAAACCTGAACAGAGCTGAGTCTCTTAAACCCTGCAACCGATAAAAAGTTTGCAGGCCTTAAATATCTGGCTTTTAACTACCATCTATAAAATAGTTTAAAAATATTTTCTTGTCTTGACTTATCTATTTGAGCTGTAAGGAGCTCAGGAGCAAGAGCTCTGCAGGGATGTGTTTTTGCAGCTCTCAGAGCAGTTGCTGTTTCTGTCATTCCCAAAGCTCCCAGGAGCTGCAGATGCAACACAAATCACTTCAATCCTTTTGACAACTGGTACAAGTCCCTGTATTTATCTTTCTATTCCAGTGACACTTCCAGAAAGTCTCAATCTTTCTATTCAGACTTTGTATTTGGAAAAAAGGAAAATATCTTCCTTTCTACAAATAAAATTGCTGCCTGGAAATACATTGCTTCCTATTGAATTGCTGTCAAGTACCAAGGTTAACACCCTGATAGCATCAATCACATTCAGAGTGACAAATACCCACCAGCCAGCCTCCTCCTCCAGACAGAGACTTCCAACTGACTTACTGTGATGGGCAGATTGAGGTAATGGATCTGCATCACTGACTGGGAGTCTTGTGAAAATTGTAAAGCTTCTACTGCCTCGATCAGACTCAGATGTCTTCCAGCACCAAATATGTATCTATTTTAAGTCATACTGTTGTGGGTTTCTTGTTTTCCTAAGACCCTGACAGAACACTCCTGTTGCAAACTGGAAAAAGCAAAACCAAAATGTTCATGAGGAAAACATTAGCTACTGCATTTTTTATTGACTGATTGTGATGAAATGATTGAACATTTCCAGTAGATAGTGAGGGCAAGCTGAGGAGATTGAAAGAAGTGATCCTGACAAGGACAACCAGAGAAATAAAACAAAACAAAAAATTTCACATCATGCTGCTATGAGCAGAGCAACCTGATGACTGGTTTAATTAATTTATTTAAATGTCAAGTAATATAAACTTTGATTACTGGGGGGGAAAAGAAGGGGATGTTATATCAACATAAGAAGCAAACTTCCCTTCCTGTTAGCATTCTCAACTTCAAGCATTTCTTCCCCCACCTTCAGTCTCAACATTCCTCACCTTCAGTGTCTGCAGTGCTCAGTCCCTCCTTATCCACTCTTTCTTTCTGCTTTTGCTCTCACTGCAACAGATCTCTGACACTCAAATTGTCAAAGTACTTAATGCAGCAATTATCAAATAAAATGAAATTTGGTTGGAATACCCTCTTCATACACAAATATTTCAGTGAATTCATGTCCTGTGCCAAAATAAGGATTTCAAAAACTTTAAAAGGCCACCCCAAGACCAAACCAACACAGCAACAACAATTAAATAATCAAACAAAAACCAAGTCCTAAATACAAAGAGAAAACTGGGCCGACATTTGAATTTATCAAAGATTGAGCATGGAATTTAGGATGAGCACAACCTTTATTAAAATTATGAGGTAACCTTAATTCTGCTTGAGTAATAATTTAGTTGATAGTTGCTTTTTTTAAAAATTAATATTGTTATTAATGTTAGTATTAAAGAGAGTGGCAAATCTGTCATTATTCTTGGAATTATTTTTTTCAATAATTTAGATTCTAAATTTTCACTTACTTTAAATGCCAGGAAAATTATCAAGCATGATCTTGTTGTCCAGTCTTCATGAAAAACCTCATCTGCTGCTAATTACTGGTGAATTTGCATAAATGGCAAAATTCAAGGGATAGGGGAAAAAAACCCCTTTAGTTTCTCCTTTTTTTTTTCAGTACTTGGTTGTTCCCCTCTGTGATCAGTTTACAGCTACCTCATAAGAACTTTTTCTATGGATCTTGTCCCAGGTTTGTGTAGAATTTCTTTATACACTGCTACACTGAAGAACTGTTATAGTCTCCCTGTATTGAAGGAAATTTTCTTTATTCAAGGGTTTCCCTTATCTTATGGAGATGCAAACCTGGTTTAAGAAAAATTTTGTAAACAGTTTCACAGGTTCATGCTTTTCAAATATTGAAATGATCAGTAGCTTCTACCCTTGCTGCCAGTTGTAACAGACATCACCAGTGCAACAAACCTCACATTTATGAACTCCAAATCACAATGTGAGGTCAGATGCACAAAACAATATGCAAACAATATGCAGGGAAATTTTCCTAAATATACTTTCATTAACTCGTGTTAATAGAGCAGAATTAGTAGCATCTACCCAGCCGCAGTGAAATCTACTAAAATTACAGGAATGTGAATTGAAGACACAGAATACAAATTTTTGTGCCATATCTGAGTTTCCTATTCTATTTTGTCTTTATTTTGCATAAGTTTACATGCTTGTGTTAACAGTTAATTTTGGGACACCACGTTGAAAAGATTAAAAGAGATAATAAGACTTTAACCTTTTAATTAAATAATTTTCCCCTGCCTTCTCTTAATTATAACTGGACTATTTTCAAGACAATGTTCTTTGTTCTTTTATTGTTGTTGTTGATTTGACTGTGGTGTTTTGTTTTGTTTTGTTTTGTTTTGTTTTGTTTTGTTTTGTTTTGTTTTGTTTTGTTTTGTTTTGTTTTGTTTTGTTGTGGAGTTGTGGCTACAGATCACAGACATGGCTCTTTTCAATGCATAGAAGCAAGACTTGCCCTATGAGATCACAGAGTGGTCTCATCCATTTCTTCTTGCATTTCTTCCCCACTTTGTGCAAGGCAGGAGTGGATTCTTTGCCTTTTACCTGTCTGAAATGTGAAGCACTTACCAGATGCATTTGGTTTTGCCATGCACAATCCCTGCAGGATTGTTTCAAAGAGCTTGAGATTTTAGTGAATAAATTAGTAAAATATTTTTTGCTTTTGCCTTTCATCATATGAAAGTGGTTTCCTCATGAAAAGCAGGTGCTCTGAACAAAAGCAGTAAGTCCTATGAATTTAGGACTCTTCTCACTCCTATTTAGTACTTTTTGGTTTCTTAAAAACTAAGAAAAAAAGCTGTGACTGCTGAAAATCTATAATGATAAGATGACTACTATTTCTTCCTGAGATATTTGATTTCAAAATATATTTATTGTTAAGGCAGGCACATGTCCAGACTCATGAGGAGCCACAATGAGGTCCAAGCAATTGGACAGCACCTTGGGGCAGCCACTGCCACTCCAGACCTCATGTTTCTTTTACATTTGCTTCAAAATATATTCCATTCATACTGGACCCAAAATAAAACAGCAAAAGTTCTTATTTTCTCTGAGAGCAAATGCTGAATTTTGGGATTCTAGCAAGTTTTCCACTGGAGAAGAGAGACTTGGAGCCCTTCAACAAAATCTGCTTTGCATTCACAGAAGGAACAAGCTATGTACCTATCGATTTTCCTTCTTTATCCAGAAGAAGCCAACATGACCAATTTCCTATTTAAGTATTCATTGCTAGCAAATTCTTTAGTCATGAATACAAAACAGTTTTATTTGTACCTTTCAGCAGAAATCCCCTCAAAATTTCCCTTCCTGGGCAAATGAGTCTCAAACCTCTATTTTATCCCTCAGCAAATTTTGTCATCATTGAAAAATATGAAAATTCTTGGAGATGGTATTAACTACCTTTAGATTATTTTACTGGAAAAACATGAAATTCGTTTTCCCCCTGCTGTAAAACCACTACGCATTTTTAACCATTTTGGAAACATCTACTCAAGTGTCACTTGAAGCTTTTGGTATGGTGAGTAAATAGTGCATTCTGAAGATAAAGCAAATTACTTTTGCCTTATGCTCACAACTACAAGCTCAGTTATCAGCTCCTAAAGGGCTTTAGCTGCTGTGTGGGGGCCAGAGGAGAGCGCAGAGCCTGAGCAGCACTGCTCCAGCAGCGCCTGTGCAGAGGTGCAGACACCTGATCAGCCCAGGCCGGACACAGTCACTGGGAAATAAAGCCAAGGCTTCTATCTCTGCACAGCCCCACAGCCACCCTGCCAATGCTCCTGCTTAGCTAAGGAAAAAATCCTCTTTAGATATTTAGGTATTTAGAAAAAATATCTTTAGATATTTACTAATGGGCCTTACCTCACAGAGAAAAAAAAAAAGCAGTGACTGGATTTAATTTCCAACTCTATAAAATAATTTGGGTGAACATCGACATCTATTAGTTATTGTTAGCAGGGTAAAAAGCACTGCTTATCTCTAATGTGAAATAAATAACTGCTTCAGATAAAGTAATGATGTGAAATGCTTTCAAAGAGCTAGAAGGAATAACAGAATGCTAATTGAATCTATTATTTTATGGGGTTACCAACAAAAAAAAATACAGTCTTGACAGAAGTTCTGTGAAAGATTCGTTAGTACTTTAAATATATTTTAGTCATTTGTCATTGCCATGCTACCTTAACTGCAGCAATAAAAGCTTGCACTATCTTCCATTAAGGGTGTTACTGTTCATATAATCAAGAGCTAAAAACAATATGCAAATTTAGGGTCTGAGCAGTAATGAATGCTTTTAGTTATCACTGTCTTGCACAGAAATAATGGGATAAATATTCCACAATGTTCTCAGAGAACAAGTGTTTGGCAAGGAAATGCTTGTTGCTACAGAAACTTGTGGGGTTTTTTCCACAACAAGTAAGTTTTGGAGGAAAATAGCTCACATGACCTTTGAAATATGTTTCCCCCTTTCTGAAGTGCACCTCAATATTAGCTCCTGAACCCATTCATGGAAGATAAGCATCACTACCTTCATGCACTATTTTTTCTTTTATGAGGAATAAACTTAGGACAGCAGACAGTGTAAGGTGACTGTCTCTTTTGTGAAGAGACGTCCAAAGGTTCCTGGAAAAAGGGTGCTTCTCTCTGTTAAGACTTTGGAGGTGACACAAACAAAAAAATTAATTTCCTTTCTTCCTTCCTTCCTTCCTTCCTTCCTTCCTTCCTTCCTTCCTTCCTTCCTTCCTTCCTTCCTTCCTTCCTTCCTTCCTTCCTTCCTTCCTTCCTTCCTTCCTTCCTTCCTTCCTTCCTTCCTTCCTTCCTTCCTTCCGCCACTTCCTTCCGCCACTTCCTTCCTTCCTTCCTTCCGCCACTTCCTTCCGCCACTTCCTTCCGCCACTTCCTTCCTTCCTTCCTTCCTTCCTTCCGCCACTTCCTTCCGCCACTTCCTTCCGCCACTTCCTTCCGCCACTTCCTTCCGCCACTTCCTTCCTTCCTTCCTTCCTTCCTTCCTTCCTTCCTTCCTTCCTTCCTTCCTTCCTTCCTTCCTTCCTTCCTTCCGCCACTTCCTTCCTTCCTTCCTTCCTTCCTTCCTTCCTTCCTTCCTTCCTTCCTTCCTTCCTTCCTTCCTTCCTTCCTTCCTTCCTTCCTTCCTTCCTTCCTTCCTTCCTTCCTTCCTTCCTTCCTTCCTTCCTTCCTTCCGCCACTTCCTTCCGCCACTTCCTTCCGCCACTTCCTTCCGCCACTTCCTTCCGCCACTTCCTTCCGCCACTTCCTTCCTTCCTTCCTTCCGCCACTTCCTTCCGCCACTTCCTTCCGCCACTTCCTTCCGCCACTTCCTTCCGCCACTTCCTTCCTTCCGCCACTTCCTTCCGCCACTTCCTTCCGCCACTTCCTTCCTCCCTTCCGCCACTTCCTTCCTTCCTTCCTTCCTTCCTTCCTTCCTTCCTTCCTTCCTTCCTTCCTTCCTTCCTTCCTTCCTTCCTTCCTTCCTTCCGCCACTTCCTTCCTTCCGCCACTTCCTTCCTTCCTTCCTTCCGCCACTTCCTTCCTTCCTTCCGCCACTTCCTTCCTTCCTTCCTTCCTTCCTTCCGCCACTTCCTTCCTTCCTTCCTTCCTTCCTTCCTTCCTTCCGCCACTTCCTTCCTTCCGCCACTTCCTTCCTTCCTTCCGCCACTTCCTTCCTTCCGCCACTTCCTTCCTTCCTTCCGCCACTTCCTTCCGCCACTTCCTTCCGCCACTTCCTTCCCTTTCCCTGACTAGGAAAGCTGATCCAGTCTCCAGTAATGCAAATTTTCAGTTTTTCTCTGTCCCTAATTTCAAAACCTGCCTTTACTCCTAGTGCAGTGTGTGTGGTAACCCTCAGAGGCCCCAGCTAAACCAGCAGTAAGCAACCCTCTCTTTTCCATTTTATCCCTAATTATCTTCTCTCTGGGTTCTCTCCTGTCTTTCCCCTCCACAAGACTCCTCTCTTTAGTTAGTGCACCACTGATTCCCCCCTAAGCCAATTTGCTGCAGTGGGCTCAGTGATTTTTTTTTTTTTTTTGCAGCTACGTCATATCCACAGTCTTGAAGGAGCTGTATCAAGTCTGACAGGTTGTTCTGACCAAGACCCCTCCTGTAAATCTCTCCTAGTGTGTCTTTCTCCTGTGAAAGGCAAACAGCACCACTTCAGATCACCCTGAAATAATGGAAAGCAAAAAACCCCAAACCCTAAAAGCTCAAAAAATCCCCTAACACTGGGAATAGAATAAGTTTCAAACTGTGTCTTCAGTGCACTGTGGAAACATAGCTAGAAGTCTCAAAGTTATTTTGATTAGGGGACTAAGGCTCATTTATGTTCCCTTAATTTTGTTTGAAACACAAGGTGTTTCAGCCCTCTTACTGAGCCCATACATACATTACTGGATATATCCAAAGCAATTTTAGGGACGGGAGGATGCTTTTACATCTAAAAGGTGTATTAGGACACCCAAACATCCCAGGGACAGAGAACACTGTGCTCACAAAGCGCCTTGAGGATTGTTTTCTTTGTTCAATATATATTTGGGACTGCGTGGGTATGTATTCAGAACAATACACACAGGAATAGGGAAATTCTATATTCTTTATTTGTTACACTATGTGTTAACAAATTTGATTAAACAATTATGAAAGGCCTTTGGAAAGGTAAAAATTGTTCTTCTAATTTAAATTCTTATTTTGTGAAGCAAACCACAAGAGACCTGATTTCACTTTAGCTCTTAGAAACAAGAAGTTGGTGTGTAATGGTTTACAAACCAGCCAGGCAGCAAAACAGCAAGTACTGGAATAAATTAAAGCATGACGTGCTTTCCAAACAAGGCAGCATTTGTCAAAAATAATTCTGCTATCTGTAATTATTGCCCTGTCTTTTATTCAGCTAGAGTCTGTTGCTGGTGGCAAGGAAGTGAGGTGAGACCCTGGGCAGTGTCCTCACAGCACTGTGTAATTTGCCACTGGGGCTGCGTGCCTCTTCGCCCATTCTCTTCCCTCTCTACCTCGTAGCTCTGAAAGATAAAAAATTATTTTACTGTTTCATCTAAGAAATCTTCAGAGTCATCTCAATCCTTAGAGATAAAAAGGAGCTGAAATCAATATGTGATTTAGCAGGTCTCCAGGGACAGTGAGACACTAGATACACAGACCCATGGGGCAGAGCCACATTTATCTCCCCCAGAACAACTTCGTTTGGGGGCTGAGGAACCTCAGTTTCACTTGAAAGTTAAATAGAAACAACATCCCTGAGACTGCAGGGATGCAAAACCCGTTCATCTGATAAACATATAAGCTTTCTGTGTTTTTTAAGAGGCTTTAAGCAACAGCTACTTCGTTTCACATTTCTGACCTCAGCTCCTGCTTCTGCTTGAAGAACATTTTAGCATTGTCCAGACATTGAGGAGGTCCAGCAATGCCAGGAAACTTGACCTCCTCTCCCACCTGGGCCCCATGAATGTGGCTGGAGGTGATAATCACACCTCAGAAAATAATTGCCAGGCCAGCAGTGGCTCAGGTGCAGAAGGGAACTGGCAGCCAACCTGCAGCTGAAGAGATGACCTTTCAACATGAATGTGAATAGCAATGAAGGAAGGGGGTAAACATTAATTATTAAATGACTGGAAAGGTGAACAAATATTAGCACATTTCCCTTGGACAAGTGTGAGGGGACTGTTCTTACAAATAAGGAAAAAAACCCTTGTAGCTGAAGATTCATCAAGATCAGGGCCCTGCTCCTGTTGCTCTCAACTTATTCACTATTGTAAAAGCTCATCTCCAAAGACTCTGTCACAGCCTCATGTCCACATTCTCCAATCTAAATTTGACAACGAGCCTGCATGAACCTGCCCTGACTTTCAGAGTCTGAATCTTGAAGGGTTAGATTCAAACATTTGTAGCTTCTCAGCTTACATATACCATTCTTTAATGCTTTGACTTAAATTGCAAGCATAAAATAATAGTAAGAACTGTTATGATATGCTTGAGTCAATGCATACAGCAATCACCTGGAAATAAATATTTACTGGAAGAGGTGAATTAAATTCTTATACTTTAAAATATGGCTCCTAACAGAAAAAAATAAAAGAGTAAAGAGAGATCATAAAAATCATGACCAAGAAAAATAAATCAATGACTGCAACATAATTGCATTTGTTGCTCTTTCAGTCAATGAAGCATCTTACCCACCTCTCCCTGTAGTAGTGCAGGCAATTAATAACTCAAGAACAACTCCGGCACTTTTTTAGGAAAGGATCTCCGGGTAGAGAGATCTTGGCGCTCTCCTCCTTTCCTGTGTATTAAAAAATGCTCACTTAAGGCTGACATTGACACATTACCTGCATCGACACTGAAAATTCATTTGACAACAGACTTTTTGATTGATTAGCAATAGCAGCTTCCTTGGCATTTCTTTCCTTGCTATAGCACAGATCTGTTTGTTATCTCAGAATTTAATTTTGTATCTGTCTCTTGTTTTTAATGATCATGGAAGACACACTCAAGGATGTGAGGAAAATGGATATGAAATAGAATGTGTCATTACCACGGGTTTGTAAGGGATTCAGGTAGCACAGGGCAGAATAGTGCCAAGCAACAGTTAAAACTCTACTGTGATCCCATTTCCCAAGAGTACTGGAAACACAGATGTTCCTTCCAGCTTTTGCTTCTCGTTTTTACTTAGCTTCACACAGTTAAATACTAGAACAGGAAATCCTTAATTTGAGGAATAATTTATTATAAGAATAAGACAGATGTTGCTAGACATGATTATTTAACTTATCAGTAGTGGTTTAATAATGGAATTTTTTTTTATTCAGCTTCTTCATTGTAGAACCTTTCCCATAACCTGTGTGGAGGAATGCAAAACTTCAGTGAACCCTGAGAGCTTTCAGTCTGGTTCCTGCCACTTTTCACTCCAGGGGATCTGAACCAAGTAACTAAACAAGCTGGAGCTGAAATCAAACCTTGCAAGTCCAACAGCCAACATATTTATAAGGAGCTGCAAAAATGCCTTTTTTGGTGTGGTTGCTTTTGTTTGTGTTTGAATTGTCACGAAGTCCAGTAAATGGCTCAGTTCTATCACAATCAGAGGGAGGAAAGGCTCATGGCACTGCTGGGAAAAAAATGACACAGTATGATAATTAACACTTCTTTCACACTTTTCATTTAGAGCTCCGAGGTAGCCTTTGAAAGAAATGTAAGTTTCAGAGTGTTTCAATGAGTAAGTGTATTTTAAGAAAGAAGAATTACCAAGTTGCTTCCCCTTTAATTAAAGTTATCTTCTCTGTTGCAATCATGACAGCATTAAGGACAGAATTAAACTGCTTGTGCAATGTAGCTACATTTCACAGAGATAAAATACATAGATGAAGACTGAGATCAAATCCATTTGAGTATTTTTTAATGATCGTGTTATCTAGTGTAGGCAAATATTACTCCTCACATTTATAATTTTTTTCATTTCAAATGTCCATTTTCTCATCTTTTGTGTCCTCCAGCATTCTTACAGATGTCACAATGTTTGCTCTGGACTGAGATAAAGTTCCACTCAGTTGACCATCTTGTTTACAACTACACATGCTGTTTATTAGCAGGGCAAGGAAACTGTTTCCTTTCTTGGACAATGTGAGACATTTATTTTGTGTTGTGGGAAGTCTGCAGTTCAGCTCTCCATGTTTCGGGTGCTACCAGTGTGCTGTTCGGCCAGTTCAAATAAAGTAGCAATTTCCTTCTGGAATTGTTACAGTAATGCAACAATCAACAGACTGAGGTCCAGCCACTGGATACAGAGAGTTCTGTCAGGACAGAGACAATATTCTGCCTGATTGCTTGAGGAGGAATTGTCACCACCCAGACTGGAGGCACACAGTTCAGGATGCTGCCTACACCAAGGAGACAATTTAGGATCTCCACATCTCCGTGAGGAGGGCGAGGATCAAGTGGGGAACAAGTAAAACCATTAGGTTCAAAAGGCACAGTCCCTGGAAATGACACATCTCTCTCTTTGTGCTTGCAGGAGCCTCTTCCTACACTCTCCTAAAGCTATGGAGTGAGAACACCCTTTACTACTTCTGATACATCAAATTGCACTTTTGCAGTCTACAGGATGTTCAAAGGCAGCTGGTTCTTTGGACCTAGTCTCAGGGCAGTTTAAAACAACTTCCATACCCAGGAATGAATTTTCTCAGAGTTTTATATATACAGGTGTGGAGCTGGCTTGTGATTGCTCTGTGTTCAGAAAGCATGCCAGCATTAGGGTTATTTCCGAGCAAACATAGGCCTGTCCTCCAGCTGGTATTATCCTAAATCCTGTGTTCAGTTTTGGGGCTTTCAGTTCAGAAAGGACATTGAGGGGCTGGAGCGAGTCCAGAGAAGGGAATGGAGCTGGGGAAGGGTCTGGAGCACCAGGAGAGGCTGAGGGAGCTGTGAGGGAGAAAAGAAGGCTCAGGGGGGACCTTCTCACTGTCTACAACTCCTTGACAGGACAGTGTGGTGAGATGAGTGACAGAGAAGTGACAGGATGAGAGGAAATGGCCTCAGGTTTGGCCATTGCACATTGGATATGATGAATTATTTTTTTTCCACAGAAAGGGAAAGTAATGAAAAGCATTGGAGCAGACTGCTCATGGAAATGGCAGAGTCAACAGCCCTGCAAGTGTGCAAAATGCATGCAGCTGTGGCATTTGAGGACATGGCTCAGTGGTGAACATCAGACAGTGGTGCTGGGTTAAAGGCTGGACTTGGTCTTAGAGGTCTTTTCCAAGCTGAGCAATTCTGACTCCATGTCTCTGGCACCCCACCTGTGCCACAGACCGATCCAAAAATACTAGAACATGTTTGGTTTTTTTAATGTACTTTTTCTTTCTCCCTCACCACCCTGTTAAGCCCCTGAGAGCAGCATGAGAAATGCTGGAAGTGTTTTCAGTATTGCTCTGTTCCAATCCTCTTCCCTCCATTCTGCCAACCCACAGCACAGACTGAGCAAGGACTGCTCTGTCAGTGGGGCGTCCAAATGCTGTTGGTGAAATTTCACTGGAGGCAGCATGGAAAAACCCTGGCAACAGATGATAGAGGGTAAAACAGAGTTATAAAAACAAACAAGATACCTTCAAAGGAAAGCACCACTGCCAGAATATTCACATCAGAGATCCCAGGTTGTTGGGTCAGCTTTGAAGGCTGGGATAGACTTTCTGAGTCAGAAACCAGCTGAACATCATTGGCAGGAGGATTTCAACATGGGGCAGAAAGGCATTGGGATTTTTTCCCACTTGGTGTATATGGGGAAGGAAAAGAGAAGGAAAACAACAATAAATATTTTTTGCAAAGTTTGCCCACAGCACCCAGCAAGGCTATTACTGTTTAATGTGATTGCATCCAATAGAGTCATGGATTAATAGACAGCTGATATGGGCTTTGGAAGGACTGAAACACAAGGAAAAAGTCTCTGTCCCAGACTGTCTTGAACTTGTGGATGCTTTTGATCAGTGTGTGTGTGCATGCCCTCACACGGAGAACCTGCTTTTTCCATAGTGCAAGCCTTGAATCCCACACTCTGCACTGGAAAGCTGGAGGAAAGGAGTCAGAGAATGAAAAAATCCACCCAATATGTTGTAACTGGAAAACTCGTTTGGAAAACTACACATCAAATAATAAACTTGAGTTGTTGTGCCTTCACAACAACTCTGTGTTTGTCTTGCCAAAGACATCTGAGTGGTTTGGTCCCAGTGGAGAATGGAAAGGACCCCTCAGCCAAATGGAAGTTGTGGGGCTGTCTAATTCAGTGGTTTAATCTCTCTTCACTCAGTCAGCTGAAATGGCCTGAGGATCACACAGAATGGACAGGTATAAACACCTTTCTGCAGTGCAGCAGGAGAGACTGTGCAAGGGCATCTTAAATAGCCCTAGAAAACCAATATTTAACACTTGAATAGGCTCCTTGTACCAATGAAGTCGAGCTATCAGATGAAAGATAAGTAAGATAATGTTGTGTAGATTCCTTGTAGCTTAAGATAAAGGCTATTTGGAAAGAAAGAAGTTTTTATTATGTTCCTATATATTGAGTTAATCTCCTTTCCTATCTTTGCCCTAATCTTTTTCTCTACAATATTTTTTCAAATGCGTGAGAAAGTGTTCATGAGAAAAAAAATATTCCTTTCCACTGCAGGTCAGAGAGATGAGAAATCAGGAGAAATTTTGAGTTATTTTTCTAAACCACACAGCACCATTCCTAGTCCATAGCAGCGGAAGTTTTAACATTACAGCTATTTATTGCTAGAATAAAGTAAATTCAAAATTTCCAAAATGAAACCTGGCGGTTTGACAGGACAGTGACTGTCATGATCATTTGCTCACTCTCATGTCATAATTATCTTCTGAGTAAAGCCATAACTTTAGGTTAAGCATCTGAACAGTGTGAATTAAATTAATACTGCTCCATAGAAATAAAAAAAAAAAAAAATCATGGCCTTTAATCTAATGCTGACAAAGGATGATAACAGGAACACAAGGCAGAAGGCAGAAGTTTACAAAACTGCTCTCCAGGGTTTAGGTTTCCCCATCACACTTCCATATCAAATGCAGTCACTTTGGTGTTGCTGCCAGATTCTCAGCTGACAAAATCTGGCATTAATTAAATTCAGTCCATTGAACATTCTATTGTTAAACAAATCTGTGAGCTTGTTTTTTTGTTTATTTGGCTGCTTGGTTTGTTTCATGTCTCTTTGGCAAAAACAAAGCAGTGGTTGCTAAATTTGATTCTAGAGTTATTCAATTTCTACCCTTTTCAGGTTTTGTGTCTTCCTTCCCTCACTTGTGAAAATCAGGAAATCTTTTGTGTTTGTAAGCACAGACTTCACCCCTGGAGATCTTGTTCAGAGCACAAGCTCAGCCTGTGGAGCACAGTCCGTCCCTTCTGGCAGCGGTGCTCTCATTGAAACTGCTCCCACCGTGTTCTCTGTCCAACAAGCTGTTAAAGACACTTTCCTTTTCTCTTCCAGAACCCTTGTATTGTGTTTGTGAATTCCTTCTCTTCCAGGGACAGCTTTTGCTAATCATTTGTGTCTCAAAAACTGCCTCTTCTGGGCTGGGTGATCGGCATGAGCTGCACACCAGCCATTTCTGAATCCCTGCATTTCACTTGTTCCATGATGAAATACCCCCTCTTTCTAAACATTCTCCATTCCCCACAGTGTCAACAATGTTTTACCATTTCCAGGAAAATGCTGAGTTTTGAAGAGAGCTGCACTGCCCGGCTGATGTTCTTGTGTAATCCAAACCAAATGTAACCAGCCAGTTTGGATGATTTTTTGGGTGGTCTGAATGATTGCACTTCCCTATTTTTACTGAGTTCTGTTATCCATAGGAGCCATCTGCAGTAGGCCATGCAGGCTTAGTCTCTTTGCCTCACTGCCAAATTCTCCAGCAGGAGATGCATAACAAGAAAATCATGAAGGTGTCCAAATGCTTCCCTGCAGGGAACAACAAAGCAGTCCTAACATTTCTTCCAGACCAGGGGAGGATTTAGAGGGATATGCTGTGAGCTCTTCTCAGTTGTCAGAGATGTCAGCCCAACCCTTCAAACAACTTAAATTCACCATCAAACCTCAGCTCTCACCTGCAGAAGATTTCCTCATAGTTCACCAAATCATTTTGCTCTACACAGCTTTTCTTCATCAGGGTACCTCATTTGTGTTTCTGCACCTTCTAGGTCGAGTGAGGGACACCTGCTGAGCCAAGCTCCCAGTCCATCCCATCCTCCAAATAATCCCCACAAAACTCCTGCAGCACAAAACCGCAGCAGCAGTTTACCTTTTCCAAAAGGTGGGTGGATATAAGTATTTTTAACTCCTGTGTCAGCAAGCTGGACAAAAATATTATTCCACAGGGACCAGACTGATATTCTGATTGAGGGAATAAAGAATTAAACTCTCAGAGAGTTTCTCAGTCACAGTAACATCAGCTTAGAGTTCAGCCCATTACCAGAAGATGAATTTTGGACAGCACAGTTAGTGCAACACCAGTTTCCTGCCACTGGTTAGGTGGAAGAGCAGGATTGATTTCATCCTATTCCGTAAATCTGGAAGGTCCAACAGAGTTCATCTCTTATCACGGACATATTTTATGAAAAATCCTTTTGCCAGGGTCTTTTCTTCTGAGAAGCTGAGAAGCCTCAGCTTCTCCATGTTTTGCTCCTTTGGGATGTGATTTGGAGAACTGTTTACCCAGCATGTGAAATTGTTTTTACTTGATGACCAATGAAAGCCACTTGTGTCGAGGCTGTGAGTGGTCACAAGATTTTATTATCATTCCATTCCTTTCTATTCCTTGCTAGCCTTCTGATGAAATCCTTGTTCTATTCTTTTAGTAGAATTTTAATATATCATTTTCTTTTAATATATATATCATAAAATAATAAATCAGCCATCTGAAACATGGAGTCAAGATTCTCATCTCTCCCTTGTTGGGGTTGCCTGCAAATCCAACACATTTCTTCCTCTTTTCCCATCAAGTGGTATTCACATCCATATTTTCTTTCCAATTTCCATTAACAATCCTGTGTTGAATGTGGATTTCAGCAGACTACCTGTCTGCTCTGTATAAGAAGTGATCTTCCTCCACCTGGGTTGTGGTATTTCAGAAATGTTTGGCAGGCACTTTCAAAGATGTATTCGACAGAGCGCAATTAGCACAGCAGCTACTGAAAATTATCTCTGAAAGAGGAGATTTCTCAGAAGAGTTGCACAGCTGAGTGCTGCAATCCATTCAAAAATGGTCTATGAAAACTCTGAGGCTGGTTAGGTAGGAGGGAAAGGGAAGAGCACAGACACTGTACGGAAACTGTCCTGCATTTCTTACTCCAGTGTGCATATCTCCTCCCATGAGTGAAATGTAATCAATATTGCTTTTCCTCACCAGATCTTGGCTAGGTCAGAGTTTGCATGGAGTTGCCAGAGGCCACTCTTGGCCAGACTGTGGTCACTGAAGCAGTAAGCATGAGATGAAAGGCTGGGAAGGTATGAAGCCCCTTTCTGCTGGAGCTTGGAGTTCCTGCTGGGGAAGCACCTCCTGCACACCCGCTGCTACAAACCCTCTTCTTTCCCTATAGGAAAACGCTTATTTATGTCTCTGCTCAGAAAAGAAGAATCTGAGGCTTAAGAACTATTCTATGGAGTTTCTCTTGAACCCATGAGACTTTTCATCCTTTGACACCTTGAAGCTGAGACTAGATATAACAGGCAGGGACAGGAAAAAATTGGGCTTTCTGAGGCCAAATACAGCTTTGACCACAATGGAAACTGATTTCTAAAAAAGAATAAAGTTTTGAGGGACTGCTGTACTCAGTTCTTTCTTCTTCTCACACATCTTGTAGCAAACAGACAATTTCTTGTCCCCTTCATTAGATCTCAAGCTACTTAAAAGCTGAAGTAGAAAAAACAAAGGAAACCCAGCAAGTATAAAAAATTAGAATATTGTTATGAAGGTTTGTATTGCAGAAAATTTCAGTCCTGCAGTTCAGGAACCTGCACAGTCCCCTGAAAAAGAGTCACCCTGGGACCCCAAGCAGCAGGCTAAAATAGATAAGCTTTCAAATTTTCAGTCATCCTGGCGCAATACACTTGTAGTTAATCAACTGTGAACAAGAACACTCATTCACATTACTGAATGTCTGCCTAATAAATCAGCAGCCTTGTAGTATAATGTCTTATGAACTAGAATTGCCTCTTAATTAAGGTCTAAAGCAAATAGACAGAGTTGTGTCCTGAAGCAGCATTTTGGCTGCTCTGTCTCCACTGGAGCTGCTGCTCACTGCCAGTGTTTCCCTGGCACCCAGTCCAGATCAGCAGAATATTAAGAAGTGAAATTTTTATTAGATAGCAGATGTGCTCTGACTCAGCCAAAGGTCTGCATGCTCAGCTGGAGGCAAGCACTCCATGGTGAATATTGAACAATGTGATTAAACAATGAGACTGATGTTTTGTGTTTTGGAATCTCAGGGTATTTGTTCTTGGGAAACAAGAGTTTTCTCAAATATATCAGAGGTTACTTAAAAAATGCAAACCATTGTGACAGGAATCCACTTACACCTAAAATCTGTAAAAATCAAATAACAAAGTCAAGAAACACCAAGCAAGAGTTTGGCACTGGAATAAAAAACTATCTAGAGTTTACCAAGATACATGGAATAACACTGGAGGGCCTGAGTCCACAAGATTCTGGAGAAAATGCTGGCCAGAACTCCCATGTCATTACAGTTCTGTGGCTGCAAAACATAAGTAGATATGGTGTCATCACTGTGACTGGTAACTGTAAAATAGACCAGAACTGACAAGAAAAAAAAAGAACAAACAAGATATTAATGTATTTTAGGGTCACTGGGTTTTCTGTTTTGTTTTTGTTTTCGTTTTTGGGGGTTTTTTCTCTTTCTTCTGCTGCTACTCTATGGATTTATTTGCATCCCTAGCAAGGCAGAGGATTTCTACTCTAAACTTCAGGGATTGAAGTTTGAATATTGATTTGTTTGTTTATTTATTTAAGCTGGGCTCATGTGCTTTTCGAGTGAATCAGTTTTGACATGATCCTTCCTAGGCAGAGCTGTTATTGGTAGCAAAAAATGAATAACTGGACAATGGGCAGAGGGCTCCAGTTCACATGAAATCAACCATTTCTTTGTGCTTTTTGCAGGCAGGGGCCAGGAGAAAGGGAAAAGGGACATGTTCACTACCAGGGGATGGCCAAGAAAATTTACAGCTTTCCAAGAGACCGTCAGTGTCACGAATTAGATACAGAAATAGAGATAATCTTTATTTCCAGAAAAGAGTTATCCACCTGCACTTGAGAGCAGTGTGGGGCATTAGCAGTGTAAAATGACCTCGGGTCAAGGACGAACAGTAACAGCATGTCTTACACAGAAACACATCAACAGACTGGGGAGAAGTTGGCAAGACCTGCACTGGATTCTATAGATAAAGATGATTTTACAGTGCCTAAAGCACTTTCATATAACCCTGTAGTGTCTGATGAAGACTTTTTCTCTGGCATTGAACAATTAATGAAATTTAAAGCCTCTTGCCGTTGGAAAGTCACACATGATTTATAATACAAGTAGCTCCTTCTGCCTCCCAAGATTAAATGCAGGTAGTCACAGAATTCTTTTTGAATGCAAAATAATGGTGTTGTTATAGCTGTGATGTTCTAAAAATATAAATACGGTTACAAATGTGAAAAAAAAATAGTTGCCTCTTTCTGTAGAGCTTGCTGGAAGTTATTTACATTTCCTCCCTTCCCAGAACCATACTCAGTTACCTCAGACTTGGACTATGGCACATACTAAATCACAAATGTGAAAACTAAGTTTGCATCTGGCATTCCTTCACTTCAGAAGGAAACACCACACAAGGTGTTTTCTTCAAACTTCTCTGCTCTGAGGTTCTAAGTGTGGCTGGTGTCCATTCACTTGGACCTCTATCAAGTAATGACATAAAGCCTGTGCTACTTGGCTGTTCTCTAATAGCAGGAGCCTTAAAAAATTAGTAAAAAAAGACAAAAAGGATGAAACAAAAAGGATGAAATAAAAGAGAGAAAAGTTATCATTTGGTTTCTTGTGTGATTTATGTAAGGCTAGTTGCACTGAGATGCTGAGATACTGCTAGAAATTAAATGCAGTCATTTGCTACACAGTGATCTCCTATTACTGCTGAAGCAAAACTGTCAGGTGCCTTTAAGGAGCATTTCAGGAGCAAATGTGTGCTTGACCACTCAAGAAACATGAAAAAAAGAGAGTATAGTATGGAGATGCAGTTCCAAACTTGGGAAGAATGGTGTGATGGCATATTCCAGGTGGAATTGGTACTCAGGAACACCCACCACTTCAGGATGCTCAGAGACTGTACGAGCAGCAGAGCTCTTTGCAGAATTTTCTCTTTTCTGCTTTGCAGTAACTGGCCTTAAAACTAATGGTTATGTTAAAAATAGAGGCCCCAGAATCCTGCGGATCCTCAGGTGATCAAAGGCTCCAGCCTCTGCATCTCTTCTCTTGTCTGCTGCTGGTGTTACATGTGTGGCATATTTACCTACAGGGTGCTCCCTAAGGACCTGACATTGCTATGTGCCAATTGTTAGGTTATGTCCTTGCTGTGAAATGAAAGATATGACTAATTCCAACCATTATTTTTCCTCTACAGACAAGTCTAAAATGAGATAAGAATCAAACTTTTAAAGTTTTCTTTATTGAAGAACTATTAATATCCAGAAAGTAAAAATTTTTCCCACTTCTCTGCACTGTGTCTCACACTTGTGTTTAGGACACCAATAATCACATTTTGATATTTGTTCGTCATCTTTTATGAGGTGACCAAATGCCATCCGTGCATTTTGGCATGAAGAGGAGTCACATCGCCAGAGATGGGCAAGAAGTAGCTTTATTTCTAGTTCTGCTGAAGAAAGACTGGACCATGACTGAGCATTTTGAGAGGGGATAATAAGGAAGGTTCTGATGGCTAAACCTGCAAGTGCTCAGCTAGCCTTGGTGCCACTGGAGTCCCTGGACAATGCAGTTCTACAACCACAGAAACTGAGGACAAGACCAGCTGGCAGCAATCTCTAAATGTTCTTGTCCAACACCACCACACAAAGCAGGGCTGACTTTAAAGTCAGACCCAGCTTCAAAGTTGTTCCATGTGGCACAAGGTTCTGTTCCAGGGAAGTACTAAATAAATCCATGACTGGAGTTCCAGTGAAAAGATTGTACCTCTGCTGGGTTAAAACCAGGAGCTTTGGATAGATGTGAAACCAAGGTCTGTCAGTGCCAGACACTTTAGATTGTGGAGAGAAATCCAATGTCACATGGAAAAGTAGAAATTTCCCGCAACTATTTGTGGTGCTGATCCTACCCACAGTATTTGCCCTGTGTATGTGTGTTGTGCTTGCAGTGGGAAGTCTGCAGCACTGATTGATGGAAAGTGCAATAATCTACCAAGAGAAAAATCTGGCCCAGCTCCTGCAAACAATCCTCAACAGCCAGCACAATAGGTCTGAGATGGGGTAAGAAAAACAAAAAATGTCCCTAATTTAAGGGGGGGAAAAGTGTTTCTGGAATTCTTAATTCTCACTGTAATAAATCTGATCCCTAAAAGGACCACTAATAACAAAAACTTTCAAACTGCAGTAACTCCATAGAATGTCAACAGTTTGTTATGCAGAATGCATTTCCTCAACAGCTCAGATTTTTTTGGCTGCCCTGAGTGTGCTTGAGGATGCAAAGTTTTGTTACCTGTGTAGTATGTTTAAAAAGGCAAAAAGGAATTGCCATGTGTTTTAAGACCAGAAGAATTTGACACTTAAGGAAGACCAACAGCAGAGCTCTGAGCCACTATAAACCCCTTAGAGAGAGACATTTGGTGATATATGATATTCCACAAAAAAGTCTATGCGGACTATTTGTTATGTTTCAGTCACTAAAATTGTTAGAGAGATGCCTCTGCCCAATTAAGGTGCAAACAAGACCATATGCCAAAGTCAATAGTATAGATTGTATTTAACAGTAAATGTGAGTGAGAGAAAGAGAGAGATGGAAACAGGAAAAAAAAGCAGGGGGAGAAAGAGAGTGACAGAGACAGATTAAGTAAAAAATATCACCACTCCAGAGTCCCATCGTTCCTCTTCTGTTCTCAGTGGTGAGTGTCCCACAAAACACACAGTTCAATGGATCACAGGTGGGAATGCCCAGGCACCTCCTCTGAGGAGGAAAAGCTTGACAGAGTCTCTTGCAACAGAGGCTGGGTCTGCATCACTTGCAGTGCTCTGGCAGCCTCAGGAAAGAGTCTGGGGGACCTTTTGGGTCTTTGATGGTTTATGACTCTTCCTCAGCTGCCTCTCACGCCAATGTCATGTGTGTGGCCTTCCCATGGAGGGGAGTTTTACAGCTGAGCCAGGTGTAAGGGAGGACACACAGAGATTACACACCCAAACACTCTCTCTCTATCTCATTCTATTTTTCTCAGAAAGACCAGTGGTAATAACTGATAAAAAACCTGATGTTAAACATATCCAAAGTTAAAAAAGAAAAAACATCAAAAAAACCCACAAAAACAAACTACAATGAAAACTCAAACAAAACAAACAAACAAAAAACCCCCAAAACCACTATCATATAGTGAAGCACAGAAACCATCGTTTCTGAGGTCAAACCACTGGCTTGTGACTTTACTTAAGATCAGAACTGCTTGTGTTTAGGCACATAGGGACTGGGGGATGTTCAGTGCATATTTATTTTAGAAGCAGGGTGGTTATTCTCCTGGGTAACTGTCTTTGCCATTTAACCAGTACAGGTCTGAAATTCACCTGCCAAAAGGTGCTGGGCAGGGCTGCCCTGACGGTGCCAGCAGGAACAGAGCTGTGACTGAAATCTCCTGATCACAGCAGAGAAAGAATAAATCTTCAGCACAGAGGGCTCACACCTGACAGAAGCCCCAGGAACAGGCAAATAATGCCACAAGCTGTCAGTGGATGGTATTCAGCTCATTAGGACACCCAAACATCCCAGGGACAGAGAGCGCTGAGCTCACTGAGTGTTTCTTGAGGACTGTTTTCCTTATTAGCAGTGAGAATAGACTGTGAGGCTTGTTATTGAAAAACTGCTCTGAAGTGCCCTAATTCACGGGGAAAAATCCTTAAACTTGCGTAATAAAACTGATCAATTCTCATTACCTTTTTAAAAAAGCCTGAGCTAACTGTAGCTTCTAGGTGCTTGGGGCAGGGGGGGGAAACTAGGAGGGAACTTGCAGTTACTCCAAGAGAAAAGGGAGGGGATTTTTATTCAAGCATCTGGGGATTTGCCCAAAACTCAACTACTAAACCACCATATTTTTAGCTGTATTGTTAAATACTCTTGAAACAGGCTGTGAATGTTTTCACTGCACATTACAACATCAAAAGTAAAATTTCTCTGCTGCTTTTGTCCTCCATATCCATAGATCGTTGATTTTTACCTATGCTACTTATGAAACTTGAAATTATTTTCTTTCATGTCTGTGCGCTGAAGGCATCTGAACTTGGAGCAGGATTTGGACCATCTTACCCATATATGACTCCTCCCAGAACTGTATGGATGCCCACACAGAGAACATCATCAAAAACTATTTTCTTGAAGCAACTCTGTGGTCAGTCATCAGGAATGAGCCCTACAGCCTTTTAAGTCATTCTGCCAAGTCATATTTTACAATATTTTCCTTAGTGACTTCTAATATTTCTGCTTGTGTGGGTATGATTTGATGGATTTATGCAAGTAAGGAGAGTTTCTCCTACGAGAAAGATGGATAAATAGATAGATAGATAGATAGATAGATAGATAGATAGATAGATAGACAGAGAGATAGATATCTGAGAGATGTGGGAGGCGTGAGAGGTCTGTGTGTGTGTGTATGAGAGAGAGACAGAAAGAGAGGGCAGGAATATCAACACAGTACCTCTAAAAGGTTTCTATCTTACATTAATTCACTGTCCCTTCACCCAGCTTTGTCACACTGGTGCCTCATGCAGTGCAGATCCGCTGTGTTAAACCAGGCTGGATTACCAAGATGATGCAAGAGCTACAAAGGTGTCCATCCACCATGGCAGCAGGGAATGATGCTCAGCTGCGCTCAACTCACACAGAGTCTGACTCAGGAGGACATCTGGCAGAATATCAACCATGCTGATGAATGGGATCAAAAATTCTAGTGCTTAATTCTCAGTTCTCAGGAATTAGTGAAGGAGACTCATGAGAATGTCCCAGAGAACTGTATGGTGGCTGTGCTACACTGCTAAATGTGTCAACAGTTGGCCTGAGGCCCCTCTGATTTGTTCATGGTAGTAGAGGAGAAATTTCAGAGAAAGTGAAATTTCAAGAGTTATACGTATTTGAAAATTGATTTTAAGTGATGGTTCCTTCACTGGGCTAATTTTCCTAGGTTTTTTTTCCTTAAATAAGATCATTGGGAGTTTTAAGAAATTGTTTACTACCAATAAACCCAAATTTGAGGCGGTTTGGGGGGAAAGAGGAGGACTTTTCCCCAGGAATGTACTGTTACTTTAATATTTTTTGAAAAATCTTCTTTGCCCAGGACTCTTCTCCTGGGAAGCTGAGAGGCCTCAGAGAAAAAGGAAAACAATATTATCTCATTTGCTCTCCTGTGTTTTGCTGCTCTGGAATGTGTTTGGGAGATGGTTTATTCACCAGGGGATTGTTTGATTGGTTTCATGTGAATTTTTTTAACTTAATGACCAATCACAGTCAGGCTGTGTCAGACTCTGGAGAGAGTCACAAGATTCATTAACATTCTTTGTAGCCTTCTTTAAGTATTCCTTCTCTATTCACTAGTATAGTTTTAGTAGAGTACTCTTTAATATAATATAATACAATATCATAAAATAATAAATTATCCTTCTAAGAATACAGAGTGAGATTCATTCCTTCCGGCCACAGGGAGCCCCAGAAAATACTACAAAGTGCCATTCCTATGCTTTAACTCAGGTCAGGTGAGGACTGTCCAAAGACTGGAACCACTTGAGTGTCAAGCCCAGAATTATGTGTGCTGTGAAGAATGAACCTCAGCAGTCTCAAATCTCAGTGTGCAGAGCTGGTGCAGACAAACAAACATGAAATGCTCTGAGGAAAAGGTCCCCATTCTCCCAGGAGCCTGGCACTGCCATTGCAGCAGAGAGCAGTGGGGCACTAGCGAGAACTCCCCAACACTCACAAAATGTTGATTTGCCCTTTGGTTTGCTGCTGGGTGCTCCAGCCAAATTCTACAACTCTCAGACATGAGGATGTAGCTGGATGAGGATGGATCTCGTCTCCCAAGAAACAAAAGACAGGAGGAGAGGAAATGTGCTCAAGGTGCTGGCGCTCAGGTGAGGTTTGGGTTCATTCAGAGGGCAGTCAGGATGGTGAGCACAAGATCCAGCTGCAGTCCCCATCCATGTCCCTTTCAGTGCTGGCTTTAGGGTGTCTGCAGCCTGGATCCAGAGCGCCCTGGGGGGCTGCTGTGGCTGCCTTTGCCCTCAGGGTGAGGATGCCCAGGAGCCGCTGAGGCCGGCAGTGGGGACCAGGGCTCTGGGGGCTGTGACATGCCAGGACACGGGTCACAGTGGGAGCTGGGAGCAGGGGCACGGCCAGCTTGGCAGCTGAGTGACATGGTTCTGCAGGTGTGACATCACAGAGGACAGGTCACGCTGGCACCTGTGTCCAGGGGCAGCACCGGGCAGTTGGATTTTGGCAGCCAGTGTGCCCCCTGGTCCCTCCCAGCCAGACAAGCTGAGCCCCCTTTCTCCCACTAGGCCATGTCTCCAACAATGGCCTTCATCCTGGCCCTGTTAGCCACCCCCACTGGGCAGAAGTTGAATCTAAAAATCGAAAAGGATGATGTTAAACGGATGCTGGAGCGCGAGGAATATCTGCACCAGGAAATGACCCGGCTCCTTCAGGAGATTGATGAGGACAAGTCCATCATGGAAAGGCTGTTCCTTTCTCTATGGCAGCTGCCGTGGCTGCCTTTGGTCATCGAGGCTCTTCTGCTCTCTCTGGCCTTCTGGCTGGTCAGGAGATGGAAGCGTGGCTCTCCCAGCTGCAGGATGCAGGAGGGATCCAGCAGCAAGTGGAACATTGTCAGGGAGAAGTTCAGCAGCAAGGAGAAGGTCAGTGAGCATGAGAAGGACAAGGGCTCAGACTGGGGTGGCAGCACATTGGCTGTGCCCAGCCCATCACCAATGGGCAGATCCAGGATAAGGCTGGAGTGCGCTGTCAGCAACCTGATCTCATTGGGAATGTCCCTGCTCATTGCTGTGGGGTTACACTGGATGGTCCATAAAGGTCACTCCCAAGCCCAGCTGTTCTGTGATTCTGCAGCAGGGCCTGCCCAGCACGAAGGTGCTGCAGGAGCTGGTGGACGAGCTCCTCGGTGTCTGCCGAGTGCTCTCCCGGAGGAGCTTCATGCCGGAGCTGCACCCAGCTGTTGAGATGGACACCAGCCCTGCAGCCTGCGGTGTCCAGGAGCACGGCAGCACCTACCGCCCGCTGGTCATCCTGCGGCCACCCCCCGGCCACTCCTTCATCCTGGAGAGCACCAAGTGGCCGCCAGCCAGGCGCATCCGTGTGGCGCTGGAGTGCCTGTGCTCCGGGGAGCAGCTGCTGGGGCACACGTGCTTTCTGCACGCCTCCGGGGGCCAGCTACCCACGGATCAGGACTGGTACCTGATGGACACCCTCTGCACGGGCTCCTACTTGGATGCCAAGAAAGTGACCCGCTGGGTGCAAACGTTGGTGCTGTCGGCCTGGCTGCTCCTGCCGCAGTCGCGCCACTGCCAGCTCACGGCGCTGCCCTGGGGCAAGTCCTGCGGCTTCCGGCTGAGCGGCGCCTCTGGCCTGCACTGCAGCATCGAGATGGCTCTGGCTGTGCAGCGAGGCTGCTCAGGGGCCTGCCTGAGCCTGGAGTAGGCAGCAGCGGCTCTGCCAGCAGCACCGTGTGGGCCAGAGAGCTGCCGCCTCTCTTTCCTAAATTCCACCCAAGCTGTTTGACAAATGGGGTGAAATTTTAGTCCCTCCCTAATGAACTTTTTTTGTTGTTGTTGTTTGTTTCAATAAACTGGAGAATTTATGGCAACTCTCTAAAACAGGTGGAATAATTTGTAATTTTTTTAGACTAGACATTGTCACTGTCTTTTGTCACTGTCTTTTAACTCGTGGTACTGGTTTGGATGGATGTGAAAAACACCAATCACTTGTGTTAAAATGTTAGAAGTTTAGTAGTAATAAAATAGTAATAAAAATTAGGACAATAAGAATTTGGGCAATCAGAGTTAGGATAATAAAAGACAATAAAAAACAAAGAATTATGGATGTCTGGATGTTGTGCTCTGCCACAGAACATGTTTTGCTAACAAAGGATTAACCCTTAAAAGCAATATTCATATATCTATTGCACATTCATGTATCTCATACATGATGCAAACATTCCTTTCAATTCCTTTCAAACTAGGGATTTTTCTGTTTATTGTCAACTTCCCCCCCCCCCCAGTCTTGTAAATCAATCACATTGATCTTCACGAATTCTGGCTTTTCCCAATGAGGAGGGAATAATTCTTCTCTTGGAGTCTTGGTGTCTTGTTGCTGTTATCTCTGTGCAAAGAATTTCTTGATTATCTTATCCATTCCTTGAGGTAGTTACAAAAATTATCTTACATTGTATAGTTCCTATTTTAACATTATATTATTGCCTAGAACTATATTTACCACACTACTTAGTGCTGTACTTAACACAGCACTACAAAAAATTAACACAACACAACTTTCCAACATAACACATACTGTATTCATTTTAATATTTGCAAAGAGCTAATAATATAATATGCATTTTTCACACTGTTTTATTCATTTTGGAAAATTTTGGAAGTGATATTGGAAAATTCCTTTTGAGATGATAATACCAAAAGTGGTAAAATTACTTGATTTTTTTTTTTTAGTTTGTTTTAGGGTTTTTTAAAATTAACCTGTTTCTTTCTAAAATAATAAATTATGTCTAAACAATTTTTCTATCTAAAATAAAATTAACCTGTTTTTGTCTAAAATAAGTTCTAAGTAAGCATGTAAATTTCTCTTTAGAATTATTCAGATAACATTCCCACAATTCAGGGGCTGAGGTGTGATCCAAGATTACTTGAGAGGAAATCTCACTTTGAGTGAAGCAGATTCTAAATAAAAATTGCAGAGTTCCTAAGCCAATCAAAGCCAAGTAAGCATGAAATGTATTTGATCCAGGGTACTGTAAATGGAAATATTTTGTTATTACTGCTGGTAGACATGGGAAAAGTAAAAGGTATTGCAGTATTGCACATAAATATACTTAATACAGCCAGACCAGTCTCAGCTACCTAAATTGCTTCACACCAGTTTCCACAACTACAGGCTGGATCTTTCATAATTCTTGGGTGTTTTGTGAAATTGGATTACACAGTTAGACAGCTGATATACCTCAGGCTATTAAACTGCAGAGAGGAACTCATGTGCCAGACCATTCATCCTGTTTACTGTGCCTGTATAGCAAACATCACAGAAAATGTGGACAGAAATTTTTATTTCAGGTTCCCAACATAGCAACATTGTGCCTGGGGCTCCAGAGCATTACTCTGCAGTAATTGCTGCTTCACAGAGGGGGAACTAGAGTTTTTCTCCACTTTTTATATATTTCCTAGGTATGCTTATTACAATACCCTGAGTTTTATAACAAACAGCTCCCACTGAAACATGTTTTTCACTGATCTCCACAGCTGTTTGTTTTTTGACATGGATGGTTTTCAGGGAATCAGATCTTCATAAACAAACAGCTTTTTGACTAGTGTATGGAACATTAGAAGAGGAGGAAAGTTAGTAAAAAATGTTGGCTCTTTTATTTTTCAAAGGCATCAGTGTTCTTGGATGTCAGTCTATCAAACTGCATAGATGGTCCAGGACACATTTAAAACTTAAAATATTATGGCTCAGTGTCTATGACTAGAGCAAATTATGACTGACACAACTTTTATCCTGTCAACTGTATTTCAAAGGGGGGCGAGGTAGCACTGCCAGCCTTGATGCTTTTGAATGTTTGCAAGCTGTTACTTGCAGTGGTATATACTGTAGAAAAATAAAAATAATAAAGAACCCAAATGGTACTGCAGGGAACAGAACTATGTGTTTTCGGGATTTTAACTAAACTGTAATTCTCCTGGAATGCACATGGATGGACCATGAAGCCAAAAGAAATCAAGGGCTGATTTTCTCCATTTCATGAAAGTCTCTAAATAACTCAGAGATTCTGGTGCTGTTCTGAAAGAAAGGACTTGGCATTTCTACCAGGTGGGATTTTCTCTCCTTTGAGGTAACCTCACAGCACAGGTTGAAGGAAGAACTTGGGATGACCTCCTTGAATGTGGGAGTTACATTGAGGGTATCTGGGCGTGGCAAGAGCAGAACTTGGCACTTGGTGTGCTGTTACAAAGGCTTTGCAAGAGGGGAGGTGGTGGCAAATCTGGGTAAGAAAATACTGCAAGTCACTCAGGAGCTAGAAGACCCTGCAGGAGGGGTGACAGTCACAGGGGTGGCAGTCACCAGGCTGGTGTGGTGAGTGCGACATGGGCACGAAGCCCTCTGGGAAGCTGTCACTGGTCTGTGCTGGAGCAGCACCACTGGAGCCCGGGGCTGATGGAGCAGAGGCACCCAGCAGCAGTGGGTGGTTCCCCCAGGACCCATCGTCCCCACAGGGGCTTTGACAGGCTGGAGGCAGAGATGGGCAGAAAAATATCACTGTCATATTTTCTGAAAAATCCCTTCACCAGGATTTCTTCTCCTGGGAAGCTGAGAAGCCTCAGAGAAAAATGAAAATAATAATTATCTGATTTGCTTCTCCTGTGTTTTGCTGCTTTGGAATGTGGTTTGGGCATTGTTTACCAACTGGTCATTGTTTTATTAGCTGCATGTGAATTGTTTTGAGTTAATGACCAATCACAGCTGGTCCAGCTGCATCGAGGCTCTGGAAAGAGTCACAAGTTTTTCATTATTATCTTTTCTATTCCTGTCTGTATCCTTTCTCTATTCTTTAGTATAGTTTCGTATAGTATTCTTGTATATAATATAAACCATAAATAATAAACTAGCCTTCTAAGGATATGGAGTCAGATTCATTTTTCCTCCCCACAAAGGGGGACCCTGAAAATACCTCACAGAAACCCAGCGTGGGCAGTGGCATAGCCTTGGGTGTGGGCAGCCAGGCTGGGAAGGCAGATGTGCTGGAGAGTCTCTGCAACAGGATGATGATGAGGGGGTGGCTGTGACATTGTGGCAAGGTGGCCAAGTGCCTGTCAGCTGGGCTGTGGCTCTGGGAATACAGCCTGAGGCCTGCACTCCTAGAGCCCCCTCTCCTGTAGAGGTCCCTGCCCGCTCCTGGCACTTCTCTGACAGCTCTGACATCCAAGATGTGGCTTGGGGCTCCCCAAGGGATTTTTCAGGGGATTTTTGGGTGCCTGGAGCCAGCCTGGGCTAAGCCCTGTGCCCTGAGGGAACAGTGTCTGGTGGGGAGTCAGAGCTGGGCACATGAGGAAGGCAGTGGCTGTTCCCAGGCTGAGGAGAAGGATGAGGGAATTGGACTTTTTCCCAACACATCGTAGGGACATCATGGCAAGAGGGACACAGCAGGGCAGAGAGGTCACATCTGCTTTCCGCAGCTGGGAAGGTTGCTTGGAAAGGCTGTGGAACTCTCATCCTGGGCAAGTGTCTGCTCCTGCTGGCCTGGCTGACACAGCAACTTTGCCAGGTACTTCCAAAGGTCCCTTCTGACATTGAGAACTTCAGGACTTGGTGATGGTCACTGTCTGGCACAGGACAGGAGTTTTTATGCATCATGACTTCACTGCCTACCCAGACAGGGCCCTGCATTGAGAGGGGAGACTATGTCATCCACAGGCACAGAAAGAAGGTTAATGGGGCCAAGGAGCAGTGCATGCCAGCTGATGAAGGAAAGCTGTGAAGCAGAGTCACATACTGGAGACAAAGCCATTATGGCTGAAATTCCAGGGAATTCATGAAAAGATACCAGGTTTTGCTAAGAAGAAAATTACACCTTGGCAGAGCAGAGAGCCTGAATGGGGCAGCAGAGGAGCACTTGTAGCCTGGCGTTGTGTTCTTTGTTCCTGCTTTATACTTTCAAAAAGAAACAGCTCAATACATTTTGATTAGGTTGATGGGGACACCCAAGAAAACACATCACAGCCTTGTTGACATTGGAAAGCCCTGACATTCTCCCTTCAGGAGAATGAAGGCTTCAATTTCATAATCTATACAGTAAACTTGCAATATTTAAAAATTAATTTTAAAATTATAATTTGAATTATATAAATGAGAATTGCTACCAACAGTGCCTGATAATAACATTTTGGGATATTTCAACTAGTTCATTCACTTTTTTTTTCTGTCAAATAATTGGTGGGAAACACTGGCATTTAACTAATTATGATAATTTTTCTCTATTTTTAACTGTGTCTCAATAATTGTGAACAGCATTTCAAAGGGCTTTGAGATAACTATTTGAAAAGGAATTATAGTTGTCCTTGTTCCCTGTCATCAAGAAATGTCACAGGCACCCCACCTCATGCCAGGGAAAGCCTCAAACTATCTTGTAATCCTGTAAGAACTGATGAACCCAGTGGAGTGTGGCTTTGGGAAGTTTCAAAATCCTATTGCCAAAGCAGAATTAAATGCTCCCCTCCTATGTACTGAGTGTCTTATTATGGATCAGGGGAGGCAGGGATGTGTGCTACACCACACCTGGGATGTTTTCCTGTCATGGTTTTGGTCTGTGCTGGGCTGTGAAGGTGACAGCACTCTGCAGGCTCTGGTGGAAACAGCATCAGCCTGCACAAAAGCCCACAGAGCATCTGAGCAGAATAATGGCTTTTCTCCACAACACCGATGTGCCGCCTCATGACAGCCACTTCTCTGAGTTGTTGTAGTGGCACAGGGCAGAGGCAGAGCTGGAGAAGAGGGCAAGAGCAGCCCCTGCTCTGCATCAATTCCTTCCATGGGGGCTGCTACTGACCAGCAGCCTCTGGCTTGTGTCCTGTTTCTCCTGCGGGACATGAATATCTCTGGCATTGGCTGGGAGGGAAATGAAGCAGCACAGGAGCCACCGGGGGATTTTTGGAGTATGTCAGGGATGGAGAGTGTTCAGTTCCTGAACCAAGCAGGGACAGACAGAGCTGTACCTCCTGGTGGCCAGCAAGGAGGGGCTGTCACTGGCTGCAGTGACCATGGGCAGTGCTGGTCAGGGTCCAGGGAGAGCAAGGATTCGGGAGCAGCAGAGGATGCGCCCCAGACTTTAGGAAAAGAAGGACACTTCAGAATATGCTGAAATAAAACTAAAGTAAGGAGACAGCAAGGATGTACAAGACAGGGTGCATTGGTGCAGGGTCCCAGCATAAAAGCAGATGCTTTTCCATGGGGCAGAAATTCCAGCACATTGGTAGTTCACTGTAAAAGCCAGATCTTCAGAGGAAAAGCCAACTGTTAAACAAGAAGTACAACCACACCAAATGTTCTGAGATCTGCACTCTTCTGTTTTTCAGCACACCTCAAATCACGCCTCTAAAATGTTGTGAGAAAGGCAGGAATTAGAGTTCATTTGCTTTATCTCTTCATTGTCTCCTGTGGGCTGAGCTCCCTGAATAACTCATTTCTTCCCTGACACAGGGCCAGCAGGTGACTCCCATGCTGCACTACACACCCATGTCAGGAGGCGCTTGAGGTGCAGCGTAAGTGGAGACAAAGCTGGACACAGTCACTTCCCCTGGAAAAAAAAGAGATATACAGACAGCCCCACAGGTGTTCAAGGTGCTTGCCTTGAAAGGGACCTGAACTGTGTAAATTACTGAAAGGAAAAATCTCAGGCGCAGGCAAAAGTGAAAATCAAAAAAAAAAAAAAACTCCCCACATAATGCTTCAGTTTAGATCAATCTGACCAATGAAAATGCTTCTCTTGTTAAAAATTAACCATTTTGCTTGGGCAATTTCTTTTTTAATAGCATTATATTTCTTATCAATGTTTTTTGGCTAATAGCTCCCAGTGGTCTTTAGTAGGTACTAATTTCCTAGAAACTATTAATAAGACACTGGTAAGTCCCTTAGGTCATGCTGGAAAATCTCATTGGAAATAACAGCATAATAATTTTGGTTTAATATGTATATATACACTGGGAAGAAATAGATACACCTCTAGGGACCATTGTCAAACCAATTACTTGGAAATTTTTCAAAACAATGATGGAAGTTGCTCTTATCTGCAGTCATTTGTCCACACCTTTGTGAGTTGCTAAGCTAAATGCTGATGATACAGTCTAGTATATTAATATTTTTTTAAATGTGGCATTAGATGCAAGCTTTCACTGACGGCAGTAAAAGCTTTGATTTGGAACTGGGGTGTTAACTGGTATGTCCATGAATTGATAGATGTAGAAGTAGAAGGTTTTTTGTTTATTTTTAGTTTTTATAAGACTGCAAAGTATCAGAGCCCACAGACAGTACCTGCTGTGGAAATGCCATCTTGGCTTGCCTGCTCCAGCCACAGCTCATTTCACTGTCCCCAAAATCAAGTATTTCTTTCAATACAGTTCTCATTTTCTGCGTCTCTTGCCAAGCAGCTCCTTAGGGCAGCATTCCCAGGAAGGGTCCAGCCCCACTCCCTCTCTCTGTTCCGGAGCAAAGCCCCCTGCCATCCACAGGGACGGGGCCAGGGGAGCTGCAGACTGGGGCAGGACCACAAGCTTGGGGAATCCCGGGCATGGGCCATCCGGGAAGGGGGCACACAACTCCCTGGCATCCCCCTCCTCTGGTCAAACTGATTTCCCCACAACTGAGAAGCCCCTTCACTCCTGGAGGACCTTCCCTGGTTACTGGGACCTGAGGCACCCAAAGGAAAGAAGAAGAGCTAAATAACAACACTACTAAAAGCCCACACATGATCTCTGCATCACTCTTCGTGACTGACGAACAGTGGGTAAGCATCTCATTTATTGTCTTTATTTTCTAATTAGTAGAACTGTTAGCAGGCAAAACAAACCTGACTGCACAATTTCTATTTCTTTTTTAAGATTTGGTTGCAAGTTTGCCCCAAACCTAGGGCATTTCTCTGCCTTCAGTGCAGGTGTGTTCACTGTGGGTAGATGGAGGTTCAGCAAAGTGCAGTTTTGTTTACCTGCTTCCATGGCAATGCTTTTTGCTTTAAAAATCCCCGAGCTGCAGTAAAAATTCAGAAAGAATTCTTTATATCTTCTTGCAGAACAAATGCAATCAGTCAATCAGTGTGCCATCAACAACTTTCATGAGCTGAGAGGTATTTAGAATTATTTGATAACTAAATTGCTGATGGTACATCTAGGCTGACCATTTATTAAAATCATTGCACTGCTTTCTCTCCACCAGCAGAAAAACAGGATAAAAGGTGCAGTGGAAGTGTTTTGCAATTATGGTACATAATGCTAGCTTTAAATAACTGAAAAAACATGTTTTTCCCATCAATATCCTTACACTGAGTCTGTGCTGGCTGCATCTGCCTGCCTAGTGAAATTAGGTGGATCCAGTTGCTCATTTGCATACCCTAATGTTCTGATAAACCACTTGGCTTTTGCTGGCAAACAGCTCTTATGGCCAGGCAAGGTGGTTTATTTGGGTATTTCTTAGCTCTGCCTAGGTCTGCAAGCACGTGAGTAATTGGTGTTCAAACCACTAAACCTCCCAGTGAATAAAACATTTTTAAAAGCTTGGTTTGGAACAAAGGAGAGCCAATTAAGCAACGCGTTTTGCCACAGATTTAGAAAACTACACAGATGCCTCTGTTCTACTTGCTACAGAAACACTGAAATAACACCATGGGTCGCCATGAGGCAGAAAGCTTCTCTCTGGTGTTCTGGAGGTGTGGAGTAGGAGTAGGAGCACGCTGTCTACAGCTAAGGTTTAAGGGCAGATAATTAAAGGGGGATTAAAGCCCCTTCCTGGGGCAGCCAATAAAGGCTGTGACATTTTCAGTATCCTGAAAAATATTTATTTTGATGGGACTCTCCCTCAGACACACATGGCAGCAGAAGGAGGACCAGCATCCCAGAGGATGTACAAACCTTAAAATTCGAACTTGGACTACAGCCCTGACCCCCTCCACAGCCCATCCTCCCTGCTCTGGTGCCTTTGTTTTCATGCACACAGAGGTACCAGACACTGATTTGAAACCTCTGTGTTTTGATCTTTCTCCAAAAGCAGCCCCAGGCAGAGTTATGTATTTTATTTAACCTGCCTTAACTGCTGTTGAGTGGGATGTAATTTGACTGTCCCTGGAACAGCAGATGCAACTAAGAATCTTAAAACTTTGCAACCTGAGAGATAAAGTGAATAGGCAAAAACAGTTTCTAGTGGGTTTTCCTAAATTAACTTTTCTCCCTCTCAAAATATGCACACGAGGATAGTTATGTAAATGAATGCAATTGGATGACAAGCACAGCAATGGCACCCTAATTTAAAAATTAAAATTGTCTGAAATGGAAAGTTAAATTGGATGCAATTAGTGCAGCCTAAACAAAGAAACTTACTTAGAGCTACGCTGATTGAACCTTACCAGGTCTCCCAGTGCTGAGCCTGATGGTCCCTGCTAAGCCTGCTGAGCATCCCCTGGACCTTTGTGTAGCCCTGTCCCTCTTCAGGGCTGATTTTTTTTCCAGTTCCTTACTTCTTGTTGTGTGGGAAGCCATGACCTGTAACATCAATCTATTTACAGAAAAAAAAAGAAATAATGTAGGGCAGCCTGGTGTCTTCAGTGGCAAGCTATTAGTTTGGAATTGCTGGCTAGAATTCAATGAAAAGAAAAAAGAGGTCTTGGGATAAGGGGGGGATATTCCAGGATTGTAGCCTTTCCTGTTTGATAATCCTCTTTTTAGCCTGGTTCTCTGATGAAATGCAAAATAAACATTTTGTATTTGTCCTCCTCCCACGGCCAGTCAGTTTCTGAATTCAACAGACTGAGTTTGAAACAGTGACTTAAAAGGTTCCATATATTGCCTTAACCCCACGAATTGAGGAGAAATGAAAAGAGAAAGAGAGACCCTAACCCTTCAGTAAAAGGAGAGATGGCTCCCCAGGGGAGTGGGATTCAGACCATGCTCTCAGGCACACGCTGTGGGTTTTGGGGTGTCCTGTGCAGGGCTGGGAGTTGAACTTTGATAATCCTAGTGGGTCCCTTCCAACTCAGCCTATTACACAGTCACAGAATGACAGACTTAACCAGGTTGGAAAAGACCTTTGAGATCATCAAGTCCATCCTATGACCAAACACAGACCACAGCACTGAGTGCCACATCCAGTCATTACTTAAAGAACAGTATTCTGTGAGTCTGTCATTCTTTGTTTCCTGTGTTCCTAACGTCCTCTTGCAGACAGATCGCCCTGAACCCTTCCAACAGCACAGCTTGTTTGGTGTTGTTCTCTGTGCCTGGGCTCCCTGTGTGTCTCTCAAATATCTGGGGCACCCCAGGAGCTCCTGGCAAACTGGCTGTGCCCCTATGACCTAGCACTGGTTAGGTTACAGGTGCCACAAAACAGTGCCATTAATGTTGTTAGTCTAATGTTATTAGACTAGTACCCTAATCTGCTTCTGAAAGTTCTATAAACAGTTTGCTGCACTTCATTTTCATTGGCACAACTTCCAGGTTTGCCAAACCCAGCCATTTTTAAGAGGCTCTGGGCAATTACCTTTGTTTCTGTTCTCTTAGAGTCACTTGTACTTGACTGTTCTTCTCTCTTGATCCTTTCCCCTTTTCCCCTACCATTATTTTTCTCTTCCTCCCTAAAGAGAACTAAATTAAACTGAGAGAACAAGGAAGATGGTACATTCTTGGATTTTTTTCCCTCATCCATGTTGTTTTATGCAGCTTCACTGCTGGACCATAACATCTTGTGTTAGCAAAGGTATGGATACTTACAAACAAACACACACAAAACAATTCTAAACCAGACAGCATCCACAGGAAATAAAATTAATTTTTATTTTCTACTGGTTTCTTAAAAAGGGGATAAAGGGGCACAATTTTGGACTGACTGCATGTAAGTCAAACCTCCTATAACAGTCTTGTTTTTAACCTATACATAATCTTCCCTTCTTTTTTTAATGGAGTGTAAATTGACAGCTGGCAGTGCTGTTTCAGAACAAAAACACAGTTCCTTTTTAACCTTTTGCAGGAAAACACTGACATATTTGTGCAGTGTCTCTCCCCAAGTGGACTGAATGTCATCAACTGTTGCCTTCTTCCTCAGTTTTCTTATTTTTTTAATAAATGTTCTTTCTGTGAGAAGTCTTGAATGATTACTAATAAATATTGTAATGAGTAGTCAAACATTCAAAATTTTGCTGGAGAAGGGTTTCCCCCATGTATGTTTAGAATCATGGCATCACAGAATCATTTAGCTTGGAAAAAAATCCTTGAGATATCAAGCCAAATTTTTAACCAAGCACTGCTAAGCCCCCCAGGACTCCATGTCTGTAAGTGCCACATCTCCAAGTATTTTAAATCCCCCCAGGAATGGTGACTACATGACAGCCCTGGGCAGCCCTTCCCAGTGTTTGACTCAGTGGATAAATCTGAGCTCGTATCTCTTCATGGTATTTTCCTACTTCAATGTTATTTTGTACAGATCTTGGGAAATGCTCATATTGAATTAATGCCCTTTAAAACTTGCTTCATGAAAGGCAGTCTCACAGGATATAAATCTGTTCTGAATTGGGGCTTTCCTCTGACTCATCTTCTTCTCTTCTGGTTTATGGAAAAGAAAGACCTCAAATATTTTTTTCCTGGGTTGTTTTTAACCCTTTTCTTTTTTGCACTCAGCCTTCTCAGTTAAGAACTCAAAATGCCTCTGAGAATACAAAAAATAGTGTGCTGTGTTGCCGAAAAGAAGAAAACCACCTCAAAAACCACAGGCTGGGTGCTGTTCAGTGTGGTCTGTGCTCAAGACCATTAATGTAAAAAAGAATAAGAAGGTGACTGAGAGATTTCAGCTTGCTCTGAAGAGGCAATGCAGGCTGCAGGAGATGGTGGACATGTGCAAAGTGGTGAAGAAAGTCTTCCTGGTGGTAGGAATTGTCCTGCCTGGTGTTGATGTCACCCAAGACAAAACAGTTCAAACTCCCACGAGAATGACTGGAACTCTGACCTTTCCAATTTTTTCCAGTTCCTTTCTCAATATGTATTATTTCCAACTCTCCAATTTTCCCCAACACGTTCTTCATCCTTTTGCACCCTTTTTTCTGTCTCTCCCCCATTACTCTGTGTGCTTGGCTGAGGGCAACACACCCCATCTATTTTACTTATCCATCAGCAATAACACAACTCCTGCATGTCACGTGAGATGGGTTTGCACTGTCCTATTTCACCAGCAGTCAGATATGTAGGAAGGAGAAGGCTCTTTGGGTGCTTTCAGCTTTCATGAACAGAGGGGCTGAAAGCTGTGCAGCAGCTCAGTTGTGTGTCTGCAGTGATGAAGCACTAAGGTGTCGAGGTTAAAGCACCAAACTGAGACCTGTACTCTAAAGGATCACCCCCATTAGCTGGCAAAGGGACCTCTGGAATTCTGTTTCCTCAGCAGAAAAATTATTCTGATGGTGTTTTCTTGCTTGATAAAACACTTCCTACAGAGGGAAGGGGCTGTGTAAAAGGTAGGTGACCTTGCTGTGGAACAGGTCCTGGTGTTTTCAGTTTGCATGATTTGTGTTCGCCTGATCGAAAGAGGACCTATGTACTACTGATTTGTGTCTGGAAATTTATGTTTCTTCCACAGCAGTGACAAGTATGTCAAACTTAGGTATATGTGGAGTGTGGAAAGGACAAGTCACTGTGCAGAGGCTGCTGCTAAATGAACTTAAACATTACTGACTTAAGTCAGGGACCTTGATGGGTGCCAACACCACTCTCTTTCTGATTCTACTGTAATGGACCTAAATATGCTACACTTTCATTGTATGCATACTGAACCCCACATTGAGTTAATCACATGACAATCTGTTTTCAGTTTAGGAGGTTTTTGTAGGTTTTTTTTTCTTTTTCTTTTTAACATTTCAAAGAATTTTTTGCCTTTTTATGGCCCATCATATCTACCCAATTTTTTGTGATTTCAGTGATTTGTAAGGACTATTACTTTCAATGCAGCATACACAGGAAACTTTTACATCTGAGTCACTGACAATCATACAAAAGTCAAAGCCACTGTTTTGAAGTAACTGATGCCAGAAAAAAAAAATAGTGGCTTGTTTTTTCACCTGTAGATTTAACTCAGTGTTGTGGAAACAAGAGTTGCCACAATTCTCTGCATTCTTGATGGGTTACACAACTCCTTCTGAAGAAAGGAAGATGTCATGCAAACACAGTGCAGCAGCACCCGCTCCAGGTGCGTCTGTGTCTTACTGCAAACATCCCTGAAAGGGGCAAAGGCTTTACACATTGTTTTGGAAGCTTTCCCCTTCTTCCTCCCCAGTCTGCCTCACTGGATTCCTTGTACCAGGCTAAAGCAGCTCTTACTCCACACAGAGATAAGAGCTCTGTGTTCTCCTCTTCTTTGCATGGACACTCAACCTCCATCCTCCTCCCATCCCAGCAGGAAATGCTCCCTGATTCTCTCCACATTCCTTTGGAGACAGAAAGTGCTTGTCACCTTTTCTGTAAATAAAAAATTAAACACAAAGCAAGGCAGGGCAACATCGAAACTGAATTTAGAACCCAGGCACATGATTTCACAGAACCCATTACTTAGCTTAAAACTGAGGTGCTGCCCAAATGCATCTCCTTCCATCCCTCTTCCAGCTCCTTGCTGCTTTCCTTGAACTGATGCCAAGTGTTATTTGGGTATGTTCAACTAGCTGAGGTCACAGATCAATCTAGAAATATATTCAAATAAGGAAAAAAAAAAACCCTACTGCCCACCTGACCACATCAACATTTGGTATAAGAGGTGCTACAGGTACCGAGGGCTAATGGACTAAGGGATAGAAGGAGACTGTGACTTCTGCTTTGAGCATTAGCACAGGGAGTGTTGAGCCTTGCTTCCCAAAATGTGTTGCAGGGAAGATAAAGCTCTCCAGTGGCATCCACCAGTTGAGACTTGAGCTCTGTGGCTTCCTCTGAAATGTGCCAGAGAAAAGAGGCAGACGCTCCCACCCAGCACCCATGGGAACTGGCACAATGCATTCACTTGTGGAACATCATGAAAGGATACCCATGTCAGGAACAATAACTTATTTGGGCCTATACAAAAATGAAATTATGCAGATTTGCATGCTTGGTCACCATTTTCTCTAAATTTCCAGGTCACGTGCTATTTTCTTTCTCTTTGACTTCTGTATCAACACAGATTTCATCTGACTCAGACTCAGTACAGATGGAGAGCTGTCAGCTGTCCTCTAAATGACAGCCTGCCTGTCCCTAGCAAAAAATACCACAGCTAATGAGGTGAGATAATTATGTCTATCCCACCCCCACAACCCTTCCAAGAGCCAGCAAGCTTTCAATTAGGGAAAGGCCAAAGAAGGAAGATTTTGAAAAAATCCTGAAGGTTGCAGACTCTGGGGAAGCACACACATCACTGAGAAATTTCATAGATTTAGAAAAAGAACACCTCAAATGAGAAATGCTGGTCCTTCTCTGGCCCTTACTACTTGTGCGTTTTTGAAGTTGCCAGAGTTCACACACCTTCCAACTCCCTGCAAACCTAATCACAACCCTAAACAGACAGAAGACGACCCAAGGGAGCATTATTGATGATAAACGGCAACGCACAGTACACAACTAAATGGCTGGTTCCAGGACACACTGAGTCTGATGAGAAAATGAAAAGAAAACAGGGAAATCTTAAGTTCAACATGAAGAGACTTGGCATATTCTCAGCATCTTCTCTCAACATATTAATTAGTCACTTGTTCCAAGAAGGAGGGAGGGAGAACAGCAGAGTGATCCAAAGATTCAAACTGGAGTACAGTGTTGGCACAAGAACAAATGGGTGGGTATCAACTGGCTATTAAATAGCTTGGGATGCAATTTAGAAGATGATTTCTAATTGTCACAGAAAGGAGATTATAGAATAGCTCTCCTAATAGAGGTGAAAACAGAAAATTTGTTGTTGGACAGAACTTGATGTAGTTTATGACTGGGATTATAGGATTTTATTTCCTGACCCAAGGAGTTCCTGCCAGTTTATTACTCATTTCCACCTCCACAGCCACAACATCTTTTCTCAAAAACACTTGGTCACTCATGGGAGTCCCTGCTCAGTCATATTAATAACAATGAACAGAAACTAGGAAAAGGTCTGCCCAGAGACTGCTATCTCTGCAGGTAATGACAAGCCTGGTGCAAAATCAATATGCTCTGGAGCCTCTCAGCTGCCCGGTGCAATATTTAAGCACCAGACACCAGCACCCCATGCTGAAACCATGGTGAGAAGGAATGGAAGACTGAGTTTTGCTTAGCACTGAGGACAGGGCCATTGCGGATGTCACCGGGACGGCCACCTTCCCAAGAGTGACTTACCTGAGAAGATGGACAGCCCAGCAAGCACCAGACACTCGTACAGACAGTTGTTCAGGTCAAACCAAGAGAAAAACAGGAGAGGCTCTCTGTGTGGATTCCAGTGTCTGTTTATTCACAGGTGCACTGAAGGGATCCAGGGAGAGCAAAAGAGCCCCTAAAAGGGCACGGTCCAGGGTTTTTAACCAACCCAGAGTAGGTGGGGTATAACAATCTGAAGGCCAATGGGTGAAAGGATGAGGGGAGGTACAAAGGTGGGATCAGGGAAGAACAACCAATGAGGGAATAGGGGAGGAGTGACAGCAATGTGGACCAATGGGGAGGTAGAGAACAGGGAACTTTCCAGAACTGGGGGGGGTTTAAGGGTGATGTCACAAGTGCTATTAACATATAACTCAAAGAACTGTGGGAAAAACTACCTAACCTAAACCATGTTATCTTCCCAAGGCATCTCAGCCTCTCCTTCATCCATGTGGGATTCTATATCTCCCCCTTTTTTACTTAGTAGAAAAGCTTCACCTACAGTTTTCTTAATGATCTTCATAAAGCATGAAACTGTGACTGTAGAGACTACGATTGCTAAGACCAAGAATAGTCCCTTTATAACTGAGATTGTCCAGCCAGGGATTCCAGCCAGAATGTCCAGCCAATTCTCCAAACAAGTCATCTAGCCAGTCGGCAATTTTCTTCTCAGTTTTGATGTCTCTTATTTGGTAGTGCATCTTCTTGATGTTCGCTTGGATAGACTGGCTGAGTGTCATTAAACTGAATCAAAAAATCCTTCAAAGCCCTCGCATCCATGACCATGGCAAGCAGCGGGAAATCTATTGCAGCTCGATTTTGAGGAGTTGCATGCCTGGTGGTGTCTTCACCCTCTAAAAGGTCACTGAGGGCTGCAGATGTGGTGTTGGCCTGCTTACTTCACCAGCACCCCAGGTGGGAAAGTTCACCGTAGGCCCTATGGTAAAAAGATGGAGACTGCGGCCCTCTTAGTTTTATCCCAATTGCAAATTTGGTCATCACAATTTTCATCGAATTCAGCATATGATCTTTTTTGGTGAACCAATTTGTCTCTCTGTTTCCAATCTTGAATTAATATAATATTTGGGTGAGTGTAGTAAGCTGGCCAAGGCTACAGGGATCCCCTTGGAGTCAGGAGGGAATCCCTGCCCACACTCTATCTCCACAAATAAGAAACACACCCTGTGGGAGTACCTTAAGGGTATGGAGAGGACTCCATACCTGAAGGTATGGAGATAATGTAGAGTTGGTGTACTTACACCAATTGACTGAATTATACTCTCTTCTATTGGGTGTAATGTCTTTTCTGTCTGTGGATTGAGCTTGTGCAGCATTAGACCAAGGTTACATAGGCTGTTTGCAATAAAACTGGACACAAAATGATGCTTTAGAAGACTCCAGTAGGTCTAATTCCTGGGGTTCTTGTGGTGTGTGTGGCAGAATCCTCATCCACTCATCCCAGGTGCCTACAGGGTTGGGTTTCTTACCTGTTTAAGGGTAGTCTTTAGATGTTAAAGGGAATTCCTACAAGGCATGTGGACAGAGGGTCTTCTACGCTGCCCATGGTCATGCAGAAGCTAATCTCGTTAAAACGTTTTGGCGAGGCTTACCCATATGTTTTGTTTGAGTTGTTGCACGATCCAAGCTGAGATGGTGCTGACCATGACCCAAGACAGCAGCAGTATCTTATTGAAAGGCATCATGACATTCCTCTGGGCATTGGGTTTCAACCTAAAATTGTTACAACATGTAAGATGTTTGGGAAATTGGTGGTGGTAACAACTGTTTCCCTCCTTTTCCCTCCCTATTTTACCTCCCTCTCAGCTTCCCATGTTTCCAATTCTTCTACTCCACTTCTCCCATTTAAATTTTTTTTTTAGTCAAGGATGGGATAATTGGGGGAAAATATAATGGGGAGAAATATACTGAAGGGTGAAGTGGTTCTGGTAAAGGGTAGGTGGAGGGTAGTAGAAGGGAGGAAATTTTTGCTAAGAAAGGCCGGTTCAGTACACTAGATAGTTGTTATGAATATGAACAAGAGGGTTAATAGAAATATCTGTGAGTTATTAAAACACAGGTGATGATGTTAGGTTGTTTGCATTTTTCTTTGATGGCACCACGTGACTGTGTTTTCTTGAACTTCAGCCTCTTGGTCTGTAGTAGGGCTCTGTTGTTCAGGGTCAAGTGTGGTGGTGGAGTCTAAGTAAGGTTTGACATATTTCCCAGGGATCTATTTTGGACCAGCACCTGCAGAAACACCAGTGTAGCCTCTCCCCCATGTAACTACTGGAAAGGGCCCTTGAATTTGTTTCGTTTTGGGGTCCTTTATGAGGACAGGAGGTTTTTCTTTAAGGCAGGCTTGAGTGTTATTTAAAAAATGTCTGGTGACAGGAGAATTAAATTCTTGAAAGGAGTTGTTCAAGTAGTTTATAACATATAAGGCTTTACATAGTCCTTCTAATGGTGATATAGTTTCAATGCCTCCCTGTTGTTGTTCTAGGACCCTTTTGATTTCCCGGTGCACTTTTCTACAATCGATTGACTGATAGGGTTGTGAGGGATGCCTGTGTTATGACAGATTCCCCATTGGTCAAAGAAATCTTTAAGTGTTTTCAAGATATAGGCAGGGTCATTATCTGTTTCTATCACCTGAGGGACTCCTAATGTGGCAAATGTGAGATATACATGTTTTGTAACATCTTTGGTTTTCTCTCCTGTGTGCACAGAAGCAAAAATGGCACCTGAAAAGGTATCAATGGATACATGGACATACTTCAGTCGTCTGAAAATCATGTATGTGTAATATCAGTTTGCCACAGCTCAAGACTACCCAAGCCTTGAGGGTTAGTTCAGATTCCCGTTGATGGTAATGTGAAGGTTTGGCAGTTAGAGCATGATGCTACAACGGCTCTTGCCTATTGCCTAGTAATTTTGAGCATCTGCACCAGTGCGGGTATGTTCTGGTGATAAAACTGATGGTAAGTTTAGCTTGGTTAAATATGTGTGGTAATGTATTTGTGGAACTGACTGCCATAGCTAACATGTCTGCCCTCCAACTGCCCTCTGCTGGCGAGGTCTGTGTGTGACCTCACATGCATTATGTGATAAGGTTGCTCTCAATGGGAGATGAGATGAATTCATTTAAAGAGCAAGTTAAACTATTTTTGGTTTGACATCTCCTTCAATAAAGAATGTTCTACTCTCTCAGCTATCCTGGCTACATATGCCAAATCTGTGACTAAATTAAATGGTTGTTTGAATTTCTCAAAGGCCCTAACAAAGGCTGCTAATTCAGAGATCTGAGGAGATCCTTCAACAACTAGAACATCAGACTCCCACCTCTAAGTGTTTGGATTTTTCCAGGTCATCACAGATTTGTGTGACCTCCCAGAACGGCCAGTAAAAACAGTTAGAGTCTTGAGTGGTGTCTTACTTTTCAAAGATTTTGGGACCAGATGAAACATCTCTTTGAGTAATTTATGTTTTGGATAATGAATAGAAATTTGGCTGGGATAATTGTCAAGGGCAAATTGGAGGTGTTCATTTGTCTGGAGCAGAGTTTCTAATTCGTTGAGTTCAGTAATAGACAAATGTAAGCAAGGTCACACCCAGCAAGAGTCCGGAGGTGGGTTCTGGCCTTAGTAATAAGCTGGGCCATTAGTTCTTGAGGAGTGGTTTTCTTTGGTTGGTGAGGTAAAAACAACTACTCAATAATTAATAATTGCTCTACTGAGGAGGAGTCCCATTGAAAAAGAAGACCATGGAAGTGGTGGGACTTACCAGGGACCGTGAACTGGAAGGGTAAAATTGGATCAGTGCGATGAGCTTGATGAGTAGAGATGGCATGAGCTCCCTTCTGTAGGGCGTTATGGGCTTTGGGGGTGATGACACGCTGTGAGTCCAGGTTATTGTCTCCTCACAGCAGGTTGAAAAGCAGTGCTAGTTCTTCAGTAGTCAAACCTAACAGGGGTCACATCCAATTGATGGAACCACACAATTTTTATAGATTTCTCAATGTTTGGGGGTCATCTTTGATGGCAGTGTTTTGAGGGATGACGATCCATTCGCCAATTAAAAAGCCGAGGCATTTCCATGGACAAGTGTGTTGGATTTTTTCTAGAGTGATCTGAAAACCTGCCTCGTCAATGGCTGTGACAGTCCTTTTAATTACAGAGTCTAAATAAGTCTTTGTCTTTGAACAAATTAAGATGTCAAACATGTAGTGAAGGAATATTGCTTCCAGAAAAGTGGTTCTGGTAAAGGGTAGTAAGATTCTGGCAATGAACATTTGGCAGAACACAGGGGAATTTTTCATTCCCTGAAGTAAAGTACACCATTGGAATCTTTCGAAAGGGGCTTGACTGATGGAACTGAAAAGCCAAATCTGGAAGCATCCCTGGCATGAAGCAGAATATTAAAGAAACAGTTCTTGATATCCAAGACTGTGAGATGCCAGTCCCTGGGGAGCGTGGAGGGTGAGGGGAGACCTGGCTGTAGAGGACCCATATCTTCCAGGACTTCACTGGTCTTGAGACGGTCCTGCAAACCTGACGCAGGGATGGAACGCAACGTCCAGAGAAGGAGAGGCAGAAAGGCAGGAAGGGCTGTGTGTGAGGGGAAACCACCATTTTGTGTCTTGGGACTCAAGATGGGGGTCCCTGCGATGCCAATGCCATCTTGGCCCATTTTGTTCAATGAACAAAGATAAGAAGTAGGGTAAGGGGGTAATGGATCAAGGAGGAGGTTAGGGCTCGGACTAGCATGGCCAGTGCCAGCCCAAGAAAGGGACAGAGGGGGATAGGAAGTAGCAGGAGGCAGGTGGCTCCCCTGTGCCTTGGGGCAGGTTCTATGTCCTGACCCACCCTTTGGGGAAGAGGAATTAGGACTGGGGAGGGAGAAAGGAGACAACTTGGGAGAACCAGAGCCCCAGTTTTCCCCCTTTTCCTTTACTAACTTAACAATAGCAATAAACAAAGGATAAAATTTCCTGACATTAAAATTCCCACTGACCTGTTCCCCGTATAAACATTTCCCAACCTTTCCCCAGAACTTAACATCCTGGGGACATCCTCCCAGGTAATTCCTGGGAAGCGTTTAAACAGAAAGTGAACGAAAAACTTTAAATCCCTTTTCAAAAAAGAAACCTCTCCCAACACCAGGGCTCCCTTAACTTGGACATATATCTCCCACTGCATGAGGGACAGTTTAATTCCCATAGTGACCAGGGTCGCCCTCCCACGAGATAAAAGTGGAACAGAAAAGAAGAGCTTGTGTGGGCACCTCCCCTGGCACCCAGCAGCACCCCAGCTGCAGCACTTATGAAGCAGAATACAAGCCAAAAGAAAGAACCCATGGGATCTGTTGGTTCCAGCCAATCCTCCAGAGACATCAAACTCTGCAGGACGTGCTATGAGAGGGCTGTTGACTGGCCAGTTGAAGGATGTCTCAGACAATCAAGACCATCTTCTTCCAGAGCTAGAGTTCTGAGGAAACTTGTGTCCAAGCGCAAGGACTCATGGAGCTGAAGCATGCTGGAGACGCTCTCAGGGATCATCCAGAAGAGATCCCTATTCGGGCTCCAGCTATGGCTGCACGGCAGATGTCACCAGGACGGCCACCTTCCCAAGAGTGACTTACCTGAGAAGATGGACAGCCCAGCAAGCACCAGACACTCGTACAGACAGTTGTTCAGGTCAAACCAAGAGAAAAACAGGAGAGGCTCTCTGTGTGGATTCCAGTGTCTGTTTATTCACAGGTGCACTGAAGGGGTCCAGGGAGAGCAAAAGAGCCCCAAACAGGGCACGGTCCAAGGTTTTTAACCAACCCAGAGTAGGTGGGGTATAACAATCTGAAGGCCAATGGGTGAAAGGATGAGGGGAGGTACAAAGGTGGGATCAGGTGAGAACAACCAATGAGGGAACAGGGGAGGAGTGACAGCAATATGGACCAATGGGGAGGTAGAGAACAGGGAACTTTCCAGAACTGGGGGGGGGGGGGGGGGGGGGGGGGGGGTGTTAAAGGTGATGTCACAAGTGCTATTAACATATAACTCAGAGAACTGTGAGAAAAATCTCAAAGGAGTCACCCTAAGCTAAACCATGCTATCTTCCCAAGGCATCTCAGCCTCTCCTTCATCCATGTGGAATACTACAGGCCATGACAACAGCCAGGGAAAACCAGGGTCTGTTTAAAGTGCCTTATCTGGACTGATTATAGATCTTGCTGAAGGCGAGTGATTCCTCTTTACTCTCGCATGGCTGAATTCCCTCAGCTCCAGGAAGCTATGAGGGAAGCACAGGGAATATATGTATGTGCACAGTCAATTTTCCTCAGCCTCTTGGGTAACCACAGAGGGCTTGAAATATCACCAAGAAGCAATGAATCCTGGCAAGCTTCTTACAAATTTCTACTTCTGTTCTTTTTTCTCATTATTTCTCTCTTCCACCCCCCCTCCCCCTCCCCCTTACTTTTTAATCCTTTTGATTTCCAGCCTTTCATTTCAGGTCATTCTAAATCAAACCCCAGGCTTTCTTTAGGCACTCTATACTAATGCCATGAATCAGATTTCCTTTCCTACTCTTAATAAAACCATGGAAAAGTTTTATTGAGAGAGAGAAAGGGGGAGAGAGAGTGAGAGAGACTTTATTAGCACAGAAGCACAGTTTTGCAGCTGGTCTGATGAAGCAGGAGATGCCAGCATGACTGAACAAGAGGTAGCATTTGGTGAGCTTTTCTGCAGTGTGACCACCGTGGAAGAATATTTGCATGAGATGCTGCTAAACAAGTTGTTCTTGACATACCTAATTTTCTGAAGCCTGTGGCAGCCTGACTTAGGTATAGTTAGTGGAACAAGAAAGGGAACAAAGGCTTGTGTTCCCTCTCATCGCTGCCATTCATGCCCTGCTCATGTTCCCTGCCTTTATTTCTGCTGATACTGGACATGAACTTGTTCCTCTGGCATGAGGGATGTACATTTTTCTAGCCCTGCTGCCTTGCAACCCACTGTGTGGGATACAACCCTGCTGTGACCACTGGCAGAACAGAAAATGGGGCAATTCTGCCACCTTTTTGCTTCTTTGTTAGTCCAGGCTTTTTGTTCTCTGCTAGGATAAATACGCAGGAGTATTTGAGCTAAAGGGTGAATAAACTCCTTAGAACAAGCCATGATCAGTTTTATTTCCAAGACTTTCTGCATGCTGTCTTTCTGCTGACAATACTAAAAACTGATATATTAGTAAATATAATAATATCAATACTAGTAAACATAGACACCCCACTGCATCAAAACAATGTCAAATAATGGCTTTAGGCACCTGGTAACTCTGTCTTGGATGTGAAGCAGAATCATCCAGATAATAATCTAACAGTGGAGCTCAGCCTGAGAGTCCTTAACTGGAGAGAAACCTGAAACAGCAATGTTAACCTGCTGTGTTGTAACAGGGAATCAATGCACTTCACTTTTGTGTTTGTGCTCCACTTGGTCTGTGCCTCTGGATGAGTAAAAATCCCTTGCAGCTCCTTAGTGTCCTCCAGCACCATGTTAAAAGGCAGTTTTCTTCTTTTTAAATGTAAATCATTAGAGATAAGTTAGGATTTGGGAAGTCCAGTGGAATGGCACCAGCATAAAATTGTTCCCCACATTTCAAGTCAGCAAGGTCAGGTTGTTAAGAAAATGTTATGTCTTTGTTGGACTAAGACACTCCTGAAAGCCAAAGAGATCATATTTTCAGTATCTACATTCTTCTTTCTAATTGCTTCCCAGAGAGCAAAAGTTCAAGCTTCAAAACCTTCACAAGCAATTTATTTTGCAGATAGCTTCTTAAGAAAATAAGAGACGTGAAGTCAAGAACATGGCTAAAATGGGGGCAAAACCATAAAGACATGGTTATGCAGAGGCTGAAAGGACTAAATCCAATTAGTTTCATGTATGTCACATAAATATCTTTTAGGTTAAGTTTAATTTGAGTTTTCTGCAGCTCACTCTGTTCAGTGTCCTGAAGGCGTTCCTTCCATGTGGTTCGGCAGATCATGGTTGCTTCTACACAGTCAGGAAGTTTCAATCAGTATTTCAAAGCACTTCCTGAACTTTTAGAGGTATTTAAAATTATGGTTTTTACCTCCTGAGAAGGCAACCACGCAATGCTTCCTCTCCATTGTCATGAAAGAGTAACCAGCTGTAAAAGCTGTTTCTTCCTGTCAGCCTGATGTTCCTTGTGTCACAAAAAGAACTTAGAAGAGAGACTAAAATTGTACGTTATTTGATTTAAAATACAGTGTCTATGCATTTTAAGACATTCACTATGTTATGGTATATTATGTTATATGTTATGTTATTTGTTATGTGTCATATGTCATAAGTTATGTTTGTTATGTTATGTTAAAGTTCAGTTTCCCATACTCACCTAATCCTAAGCATGATGACTGCTAGGGCACACAAGCTGAGGAAAATTTACTGGATGTGGGACACTTCACTGTCATATGAGCAGCTGTGTGAGCTCTCAGTGTTTCTTTCTCTTCCTCTATGTAGCCAGAAACCTCTCTGATTCAGGAATGCAGATCTTTGGAGATTTTTTTGAAGTCAAAGCCCACACACACAGCACAGAAGCACCTTCAGCCCTTGGGACCTGTACCTGGATGAACACAATTCTGACACTCCTCAGGCACTCAGTTTAATTAAGGATAGTTGTGCCCTGTTCTTTCTTACTGTCTGCTTTCTCTGATAATTCTGGGTAAGAAACATTTTCAAGTGTTTTGCTCAGATGAATAGTCAACCAACAACTTCACCTCCTACTGATAAAATTTCCCAAATCCTTACTGCCACCTGTTCATTGCATATATTGTTTAGTTGGTTTTGTTTGGTTGGTTGGTTGGTTTTTGATTGTTGTTGTTGTTTGTTTGTTTAGGGCTTTTTTTCCTGGAGTCAACATAGTATAACTCTGGTCTTACAGTCCTTTTATAGAAAACTCCAAAAATATTTTCCCAGAAGTGGTAGTACTACAGGGTTTATTAAACAATAATATTGCGATATTTCCTTCTCTGTGGGGTAAAGCTGTTGCAGAATCAGGGTTTATGTTTCTTTTATCCAGAAAGTGTACATAATACGTTGAGTGGGAGGTATGAAGAAGGAAAGGAATGCAGACAAGAATTTCCCCTCTTTTAGGCGTACAGTAAGAGGTAACCTGTGTCACATACAAAATGCATAATTCTGAAATATTAAATTTGGCACAGACATTGCAATTCAGTATTTTTCACTATTTAATAACCAGATGAGTTGGGCATTACAAGGAAAGACAGAACCAAGTGCATCACTTCAACAGTGTCCCATTTGCAAACAGTATCTCCTTTTTTCAAACTTTCTAAGTTAATTGCTTTCCAATTTATGCATTGAAAAATGTGAAACCAGGATAATTTGCATACTGACATGAGCCATAAAATAGTCACTGAATTACAATGAAGTGATAGCAAAGAGGAGCAGGAGCACATCCCTTGTCAGATGCTCTAACTTTGTATCTTTATCACTTGGCCCTTCTGCCCTAACATGAACATCTACTTGGCTTTTCTGTAAACAACATCCTTGAGTCCATCAATCACCAGGGAGTGGACAGCTTTTACAAGGTAGTGATGGATTTTTGCAGGCTGACAAATGGGTCATGCACTGCTTCTCACTGAAAGTGCATTTTACAAGCAAAGGAATTAGCTGATAAAGTAGTTATCAGTGGCTTTGCATAATGAAAGCCACCAACTATAGAAAGCTTGAAATTTCATTAAAGTAGTTTTAGAAAATGCCTATTTCTGCAAAAGCATTCTATTTGGCAGCATTTATTTCTGCATTTATCTTTCCTGGGTTTTTGTTTCTTTTATATTCTTTTTGCAAAGACAGAAGCATTTGATTTTGTTTTTCTTATTTTTTGCTAGAGTTACTCACAAAATTGATGTTACTTAGGACTCTTTCCTTCAAGAGCAAGCTGATGTATTTCAGTGATGATGCAGCCCTAAAACTTTGCAGTGTCCATTACATAATCCTTTGGGATGGTGCTGTGAGTGTGATTTATTACTGAAATAAGCAGTAGCATATGGAGAAAAACTGAGTGGACAAAGCAGTTTTGGTTCAATGCACTGACAGTAAAGTTTTCAGCTGTGAAAACTGCTGGGTTTTGGTCACATCAGGCCTCTGCCATACGTTCTGTGGCATAGTGTGACATGTTTTATGTGGATTTACTCTTGAAAACCTGATTCCCTATTTCCTTTTCTTCTTTCCTGGCAAAATGTTAACAAGTTTTAGCAAAGCCACACCTCACAAAGGTAGCTTTAACTATGGAGAGTTATGAAAGGCAGCACAGGTTTCGGCACAGGTCCTGGTGATGCTCATACAATTGTGATAGTGCAGTGTAATTGGTTTTTTAAAACAGCAATTACAGAGAAGTTGATCAGCAGTTGGTGGTGTTTATTCTTGTGTCAAGTGTTCTGGAAGATAAGTAAATATTCCAGATGGGCCAATTTTTCTTTATTCCTAAAACTGGTTGCTTCATATACATAAAAAAAATTCTGCGTTTGAGTCCAAAACAAAAAAAAAAAACCAAAACAAAAAAGGCTAAAATACCCCCCCCCCCCCAAAAAAAAAGGAAAATAAAGAAGACCATGTCCTGTGAGACAGCCTGGCTTTGTAATTTCTGCTTGTTGAGAAAAAAAGGGTGAATGACATACTGTGATCACAATTTTCACAAAACACTCTGAGAAGCCAGTAAAATGTTTAACCAACATGTGTTCTTGCATAGTGATTATCTTCCCTTTGCCTTGGGGCACATTTACAGAAGTGCTTTGGGAAAGACATGTTTTCAAGTTTTTTAACCACACACACACACAGCTTTTGCTTCCTTTATACTTTATATTTTATATATACTTTATATAAATATATATATATATTTATATATTTATATATATTTTATATATACTTTATACTTTATACTTTAGTAAAAGTATAGTTATAGTACTGGAGGCTACCAGATATTTTGAGGCAGAGAATCCTGAGTTTTATCTGTTAAGAAGTTTTTGAAGCCAGACAGTCCAATTAGGTAACCTATTCTAACCTCTTGGGTAGAAATACAGAGGCAGTGTAAGTACATTTACACCAATGAGAAGAGAGAATAATTTCTCTTCTATCAAATATTTACATCTCTTTAATGTTCAAACATTGCATAGTAAAGATTCAGAGTGGATTTTCAATTGAAAATAACAAAATGAGAAATGAAAAAAAAAAGAACTAGTAAATAGGAAAAGCATTTTCTTCTCTGCATTTACAATTTAAATGGAAACTGAATAGGACATGCAGACGATATGCAGATGAGATGAGAAAGGGATAATTATTATTGCAGATGTTCAACTGGGCAGGCCCTTTGTGAGCTCCTTTCTTAGTAACTGTGAGAGATGAGCATGCCTTCAGTGTCAAACCCTGACCTTAGCCCTTGCCCCTTACATTTCTATCTAGAGCTGACCCAGAAATATCCCGTTGGGAGGTGTCCCTTTCCCACATTTCACTGCCATCCTGTACTGGTTTAGGGCAAATTTGTTAAAGAATCTGCAAAGGAGGGCCCCTCCAGAAAGCGAAACCCACACGGCCCCTCCCCCCAACCGGTTTGGGAAAAAATTCCTCGGAGAGAGGTGGAAAGAACCTTTATTTCAAATAAACCTTTGTTTATTTGACTGGCCCCGCACCCCCCAGCACACAAAATGAACAATACCCGATGACACCGCTCTGAGAAAGATGGCAAAATCAGAAAGTCTCTTTCGGGGGTGGTTGCTCTCTTCTCAGTCCCTCCGGCGCTGGGCCAGCCGCTGCAGCCGAACCCTTGGTGTTCCCGGGTCCCAGTCCGGAGCAGGTTCGAGATGGTCACAGGAACAGGAGAGGAGAAACAGTCCAGGAAGCAATGTGGACTGTTTAGCTAGAACTAGCTAATAAGCAGAGGCAGAAAGCAGAGCAGAAGCAAGAGCAGAAAAAGAGAGCAAGCAAAAGCAGCAAGCAAAAGCAGCAAGCCCAAAGCTGGAAGAAAAAAAAAACCACCTCTGTCTACAGCTTGTCTCTGTGTCCTGATAAGAGAAACCCAAACAAAACTTCCACTCTTCAGTGCCGGTCTTAAAGGCACAGAACAGATGAATGGGGATATACAAGCATCATAACGTCACCCCAGGACATTCCACCCCTTATCCCCATATCATCAACATACTACAACACATCATGCATTATTCATACAAAATTCTATCTGTTCCCCCAAAATTACAAGCAATACCCATCATGCCTTCATCACATCCCCACACTGGACCACTAAATCCAGGCCCTATATTACAGAGCTGCAGGATTCCCCCTTTTCACTTAGTCACTTAAAGCTCCATCTATCACTTGCTCAGACCTTCGACACTTACACATTTCCTTCTCCATCTTCCACTTGCCCAGACCTTCAACTCTTACACATTTCCTTCTATCTCATGTCTGTATGGTTTAATGTACAGACAATGGCAGTAACATCCAATGAACAGTGATATTGCACATCATTCTTACCCCACAATCAGATCTCCCTGAGGTACACATTGTGTTGTTCCATCTCTTTGCATTATCCACCACGTGCAACCTGGTCCCTGAGCAAAGACAACCCCACGAATGGGTTTGTCTGTACTCGAGGCAGAATTGATCCACACAGTCTTCCCTAACAAACCTCTGATATGTACCACTGGGACTTTGTCCCCTTCTATTACATTCAGGGACTCAGACTGGGCAGGACCTGCTCGGTTGGTGGAACCTCGGGTGTTAACTAACCAGGTGGCTTTTGCCAGATGCTGCTCCCAATTCTTGAAAGATCCCCCACCCAAAGCTTTCAACTGGGTTTTTAGTAGTCCATTGTACCTCTCCACTTTCCCTGCAGCTGGTGCATGGTAGGGAATATGGTACACCCACTCAATGCCATGTTCCCTAGCCCAGGTGTTGATAAGGCTGTTCTTGAAATGAGTCCCATTGTCTGACTCGATCCTCTCAGGGGTGCCATGTCTCCACAGAACTTGCTTTTCCAGGCCCAGGATGGTGTTCCGGGCTGTAGCATGAGACACAGGGTAGGTTTCCAACCATCCAGTGGTGGCCTCCACCATGGTCAGCACGTAGCGCTTGCCCTGGCGTGTCTGGGGCAGGGTGATGTAGTCAATCTGCCAGGCCTCCCCATACTTGTACTTGGACCACCGCCCACCGTACCAGAGGGGCTTCAGTCGCTTGGCCTGCTTGATGGCAGCACACGTCTCACAGTCATGGATAACCTGAGAAATACTGTCCATGGTTAGATCCACCCCTCGGTCTCGTGCCCACTTATAGGTGGCATCTCTGCCCTGGTGGCCTGAGGCATCATGGGCCCATCGAGCTAGGAATAACTCTCCCTTATGTTCCCAATCTAGGTCTATTTTGGACACCCCTATCTTTGCAGCTTGGTCTACCTGCTCATTGTTTTGGTGCTCCTCGGTGGCCCTACTCTTGGGTACATGGGCGTCTACATGGCGGACTTTCACAGGTAGCCTCCCTACCCTGGTAGCAATGTTTTTCCACTCACCAGCAGCCCAAATTGGTTTCCCTCTACGCTGCCAGTTAGCCTTTTTCCACCTCTCCAGCCATCCCCACAGAGCATTGGCTACCATCCATGAATCAGTGTAGAGGTAGAGCTTTGGCCACTTCTCTCTCTCAGCAATGTCAAGGGCCAGTTGAACAGCTTTGAGTTCAGCAAATTGGCTTGATCCACCTTCTCCTTCAGTAGCTTGTGCAACCTGTCGTGTGGGGCTCCATACGGCTGCTTTCCACTTCCGGTTCATCCCTACGATGCGACAGGAACCGTCAGTGAAAAGAGCGTAGCGTGTTTCCTCTGGGGGCAGTTGGTTATAGGGAGGAGCCTCTTCAGCACGTGTCACTGGTTCTTGTTCCTCTTCATCTGTGACACCAAAATTCTCACCTTCGGGCCAATTTGTAATGACCTCCAAAATCCCAGGGCGATTCAGTTTACCTATACGGGCGCGCTGAGTGATGAGAGCAATCCACTTGCTCCATGTAGCACTGGTGGCATGGTGAGTGGAAGGAACCTTGCCTTTGAACATCCACCCCAGCACCGGTAGTCGGGGTGCCAGGAGGAGTTGTGGTTCAGTGCCTATTACCTCCGAAGCAGCCTGGACTCCTTCATAGGCAGCCAGGATTTCTTTCCCTGTTGGAGTATAGTTGACTTCAGCCCCTCTGTAGCTTCGACTCCAAAATCCCAGTGGTCGACCCCGAGTCTCCTCAGGCACCTTCTGCCAAAGGCTCCAGGACAAGCCATGGTTCCCGGCTGCTGAGTAGAGCACATTCTTCACCTCTGGTCCTGTCCTGACTGGGCCAAGGGCTACTGCATGAGCAATCTCCTGCTTGATCTGGACAAAGGCCTGTTGCTACTCAGGGCCCCACTGGAAATTGTTCTTCTTGCGGGTGACCAGGTAGAGAGGGCTCACGATCTGACTGTACTCAGGAATATGCATCCTCCAAAAACCTATTGCACCCAAGAAAGCTTGTGTCTCTTTCTTACTGGTGGGTGGAGACATTGCTGTGATCTTGTTGATGACATCTGTAGGAATCTGACGCCGTCCATCTTGCCACTTCACTCCCAGGAATTGAATCTCACGACCTGGTCCCTTTACTTTGCTCTTTTTAATGGCGAAACCAGCTCCCAGGAGGATCTGGATAATTTCCTTCCCTTTCTCGAACACTTCCGCAGCTGTGTTCCCCCACACAATGATGTCATCAATATACTGCAGATGTTCTGGAGCCTCACCCTTTTCCAGTGCAGTCTGGATCAGTCCATGGCAGATGGTGGGGCTGTGCTTCCACCCCTGGGGCAATCGGTTCCAGGTGTACTGCACTCCCCTCCATGTGAAGGCAAACTGAGGCCTGCATTCTGCTGCCAGAGGAATGGAGAAAAATGCATTGGCTATGTCTATAGTGGCGTACCACCTTGCTGCCTTGGACTCAAGCTCATACTGGAGCTCTAATATGTCTGGCACGGCAGCACTCAGTGGTGGAGTCACTTCATTCAATGCACGATAGTCCACAGTCAATCTCCATTCTCCTTCAGATTTTCGCACAGGCCAAATGGGGCTGTTGAAGGGTGAGTGGGTCTTGCTGACCACCCCTTGGCTCTCCAGCTCTCGGATCATCTTATGGATGGGGATCACAGCATCTCGAGTGGTTCTATACTGCCGTCGATGCACTATGGAAGTGGCAACTGGCACTCGTTGCTCTTCTCCCGTCAGGCATCCTACTGCAGATGGATTCTCAGACAACCCAGGCAAGGTGTTCAATTGCTGGATGCCCTCTGTCTCTACAGCAGCTATTCCAAATGCCCATCTGAGTCCTTTTGGGTCTTTGAAGTACCCACTTCGAAGGTAGTCTATGCCCAAAATACATGGGGCCTCTGGGCCAGTCACAATAGGATGCTTCTTCCACTCATTTCCCGTTAGGCTCACATCAGCTTCCACCAAAGTGAAATCCTGGGATCCCCCTGTCACACCAGCAATAGAAACAGACTCTGTCCCCACATGTCTTGATGGGATTAACGTGCACTGCGCACCAGTATTGACCAAGGCTTTATACTCTTGTGGTTCCGATGTGCCAGGCCAACGAATCCACACAGACCAGAAGACACGATTTTCCCTGGCCTCTACCTGGCTAGAGGCAGGGCCCCTCTAAGCCTGGTTATCATTATTTCCCTGGGTGTATGTTTTGGATGTTCCTTCGAGGGGATCAGACATGTCATCATCATCATACCTGGCCGTTCGGCTACGGGCAACTGGAGCTGCTTTCCTCCTGGTGGCTTCCTTCAGTTCACGCACCCATCGTGCTAAAACAGCGGTAGGTTTCCTATCCCACCTTCTCATGTTTTCCCCACAATCACGCAGGTAAAACCACAGCTCAGCTCGTGGGGTGTATCTTCTCTCACCATCTTGGAAACGTCTGCCTTGGATACCGGAACCTCGGATCTGTACTGCTGAAATTTGGAGAAGGTCTTCTTTAATCTCCTCTCTAAGCTTCTTATGGTTCTCCTCTATCTTATCCTCTAAGTTCTGCAGACGTGTTTCTACCGCTGCGATTCTGGCATGTGTCGGGCCATGTACAGCATCTGCATATGCTCGGAGCTTCCTTGCCATGTCAAGCACAGTCTCACCCCTCTCATCCCTCTTCATGATGGCTAAGGCAGAAGCATATTCTTGTGGCCCGAGTCGTACGAGTTTTCGCCACATCACAGACGTGCATGGTACTAAATCTGGGTTCCTAGTTGTTACATCATCTGAGAAGATAATCTCAGCCACGGCCATTTCTCTCAGGCGTTGGATCCCTTGCTCTATTGTCTTCCACTGAGTCTGCTGCATATAGAGATCGTCTGCACACAGGTATCTTTCTGCCACACTTCTTAGGACCCGTTCCCAGAGGCTGTGAGAGTTAGCCCCCCTCATCATTCCTTGGTCTATGACAGTATCCTGTGACAGGGATCCCAAATGCCTGGCTTCAGTGCCATCCAAAACGGTAGCCTCGCCTGCAGCATCCCAGAGACAGACCAGCCAACTAATTATGGATTCATCAGACCTTCGAGTGTAATCCTTCCGTAGGCCACGAAGGTCCTTCAGGGAGAAGGACTCAGTATTAGCATCTGATCTTGCACCTGCTGCTTTGACTCCTGACTTTACGTCAGGAGGCACTGAGGTTCCTTCTCCTGCATCATCATCATCATCATCATCGTCCACTGGTCGATTGGTCTTGGCTGTGCATTTCCCACTTCTAGTGCTGGTAGCAACAGCCATGGGTTTAGCTGCTGGCTTCGAGCCTGGAGTTGTTAGCTGCAGCCTGAGTCACCGGGACAGTTGCTGATTTATCTCCCTGCCCCCCTGCCTCTGTCTGCTGCCCTAGAGTATCTAGCAGTGTGCGATAAGCATATGCCAGGGCCCAGCTCACTGCAATGACCTTCCTCTCCTTAGGCTCATCCTGGTACTTCTCTTTCAGATATTTCCCCACCTCAGCTGGGTTCTGAATTTGTTCATGGGGAAAATCCCACACTATAGGGTCAGAGAATTCCTTCAGGATTTGGCCCATATCCTCCCATTTCCCACACCACTTAGGATTTTCCACACCAGGGTTTACTCCTGAGTCAGGGGTCTCATCAGCCCGTCTAGAAATCTCAGCCCTTTTAGAGGGCATTCTAGAGAAGCAGCAGGCTGTATAGAGGAAGGTTACCAGATTGAATACCAGGAAGATGGTTTCTTTAACATTGAGGGGAAACTGAACATCCTTCACTAGTGATGCAACTGATTCATAGGAGAAGGAGGAAAGCAGAGGATGAAAAACCTCATTCCCTCCTGCTCCTCCTGCGACAAACTGGATGCATAACCATAGCCATGAACCATTCATATCTGGAGCAGACCCCAGCATGTTTATAAACTTCTTGCACATTATTGCCACCAAACCCAGCAGGATAGCTATTCTGGTCACAGCCCCTCTGATGTAAAAACTACGTATTAGGGGCAATACTAAAGCTATTTCTGGATAGGAAAATAAGCCTAGGGACCAGAGAGGTATTAAAATCTCAAAAAACCCTAGGGACCAGAAATGCATGCAAACCTTCACCCCAACAGACATTATGAATCCAAAAAGCATGGCTATTAGCTGATTTAAATGAACACAGAGTAATAGCAGCCAAAATGCAGTCAAAACAGGGTTTTTCCACTCTCTCTCTCACCTCACGTTTGGGCGCCAAAGATTTGTACTGGTTTAGGGCAAATTTGTTAAAGAATCTGCAAAGGAGGGCCCCTCCAGAAAGCGAAACCCACACGGCCCCTCCCCCCAACCGGTTCGGGAAAAAATTCCTCGGAGAGAGGTGGAAAGAACCTGTTTATTTGACTGGCCCCGCACCCCCCAGCACACAAAATGAACAATACCCGATGACACCGCTCTGAGAAAGATGGCAAAATCAGAAAGTCTCTTTCGGGGGTGGTTGCTCTCTTCTCAGTCCCTCCGGCGCTGGGCCAGCCGCTGCAGCCGAACCCTTGGTGTTCCCGGGTCCCAGTCCGGAGCAGGTTCGAGATGGTCACAGGAACAGGAGAGGAGAAACAGTCCAGGAAGCAATGTGGACTGTTTAGCTAGAACTAGCTAATAAGCAGAGGCAGAAAGCAGAGCAGAAGCAAGAGCAGAAAAAGAGAGCAAGCAAAAGCAGCAAGCAAAAGCAGCAAGCCCAAAGCTGGAAGGAAAAAAAAAACAGCTCTGTCTACAGCTTGTCTCTGTGTCCTGATAAGAGAAACCCAAACAAAACTTCCACTCTTCAGTGCCGGTCTTAAAGGCACAGAACAGATGAATGGGGATATACAAGCATCATAACGTCACCCCAGGACACATCCCAAGAGCAGATCTAGAGTGGTGGGGTGGGGTTCCTGTCCATAAACCCAGGATTGCAGATAGTGGGGTGGATTGGTTTTGCAAGACTTTTGCAAGACGGTTTTAGGTAGCAGGGGGGTCACAAAGATGGCTCCTGTGGGAAGCTGCTGGAAGCTTCCAGCATGTCCAACAGGGCAATGGCTGATGGCTCTGAAGATGGACATGCTGCTGGCCAAAACTGAGAAAGGCCAGTGACACTTCTGTGATGACATATGTAAGAAGAAAATCAAAGTCACGAGTTTTGCTTCCAGCCAGAGAAGAGAAGGTGGTGAGAACGTGTGAGGGAAAACAACATGGAGACACCAAGGTCTCCATGGAGGGGGAGGAGGTGCTGAGATTCCTCTGCAGGCTATGATAAGACCATGGTGAACCAGCTGTGCCCCTGCAGCCCCTGGGGATCCATGGGGGATGCAGAGATTCACCTGCAGCCCATGGGGAAGGTGCCCTCACAGAGCAGATGAATGCCTGGAGGAGGCTGTGATCCAGTGGGAGAGCCAGTGGAGAGAGGGTCCCTGTTTCCAGGCTGGAGCAGCCTGTCCTTGCAGGACTGCACCCTGAGGAAAGAGACCCATGCTGCAGCAGTTTTGGGGGTCTGTTTGCCCGTGGGGGGAATTCACATTGCAGCAGTTTTAAAAGAACCCCAGAGGGGACCCACATTGGAGAAGTTCACGGAGAACTGTCTCCCATGGGAGGGACCCCACAGCCTCACAGGGGATGGGCTCCTCTCCCAGAGCAGTGGAAGAAAATCTCTTTCATGGACTGACCAAACCTCTAGCCCCTGTCTCCTGCTCTGTCAGTGGGAAGGAGGGAGGGGCTGGGGGGAAAAGGCGTTTAAAGGCTTATTTTACTTCTCATTATCCTCCTCTGGTTCTGTGAGTAATAAATTTGCTTTGCAACTTTAGCTGAGCCTGTTTTGCCCTGAAGTGTTTCTCCCAGTCTTAATCTTACCCATGAAGACTTTGTTAACTTTTTTCCCCCTTTTTCGTTCTTTGCCCAGCTGTAGCAGGGGAGGGTGAGCGAGTGACTGTCATGGGTGCTTAGTGTTGGGCCAGAGCACCTCCTCTTCCCAAGGGGTTTTGGGGGGCACAGGAGGGATCAGTAGGCATGGGGCAGAGAGAGGAGGGATATTTGGGCTTGGGGGACACCCCATAAATCCCACCAAACTGCCCATTTTCTCTCCCTGAACCAGCCTAACTCAGCCCTAAAATGGTTGGGGGCAGCAAGACACACCCATGTCCCAGCAGCTGCATGCCCAGCCAGGACAAGGAGCAGGGCTAGGGATTTCCCAAATTTCCCCCTCCCCATGACACAGCTGGAGATGGGCAGAGAGGGCTGGCTCAGGCTTTATTGACCACCTGCATGCCACAAAGGAGCACAAAAACCACCTGCATCCTCTGCAAGATGCTATCCTGGAGCAGAGCCATCCCCAAAGGAATGCATGAGCCCAGGGTGAGCCAATTGTGTGCAGTTAAGGAATTGTGAATTTAAGAATTCAGTGGGAAAGCCCCACATGACAGGCACTCAGATCACATGGTGATAAATTCAGATTGTCTGTGCTGAAGGCAGCAAATTAAACCTTCAATCTTTTCCATCAGTGTTTTTATGCTTAAGAGTGCTCATGAAATAACTCCACCACTGCTTCACTATCCAGACACCTGATGCCTCATGTTCCCAGCAGTAGCTGATATCAGGGTAAATTTTCACACTTTATGGCTGAAATTTTGTAAATTTTTTACCTCTGTTTGAAAACATAATTAGTAATTTTGTAAGATGTTATGTTTTTCTAATGTTTTCCATTGAAAATCCTGGGTTTCCATCCCTGTATGCCCAGGACTTTTCAAGAGGCAGAACTTGTCTGTAGGAGAATCTCAACAATTTCATGTAAGAGAAGGGGAAAGACAAGGTCCCAAACCTAACCTTAACCAGGCTAGTGAGCCCAAAGCTACCAGAGACCTTCATAGGAGTGTTGTCAGAAGGGTTTGTCAGGATGCTGTGCTAAAGGAAGGAATTTGGGTGTCCCCACATCACACTCAGCAGCACGTTCAAAACCTTGGTCAGTCCATACTGTGCTGGAGCCTCTTCAGATCTGTTTACTGAAGTCAAAATGCAGATTTTTTTTTCACATTTTTGAAATTTTTTTACACTGTATACTCAACTTGTTAAAGCATGGAATCATAAAATCATAGAATACTCTGAGTTGGAAGGGATCCACGAAGAAAGTCCTACTCTCATTCCTGGACAGAATACTGAGGGAAGCACACCTTGTGGGCTCAAAACAATCAAGGTCCATAAAAATGTCATTAGTGGACTATGGAACAATGTTAATTATCCATTTTGCATTTATTATGGGAAAAAATATGAAGTTCAGTTCAACCAGTTTTATTTGATGACAGCAATGTATTTTAATGTCGTCTTTCTTTCTTTCTTTGATTTCTAAGTAATTGTTACTTTTGCTGATTTTCAATTTTTATTGGTCAGAATGACGTAACTCTGTCCTTACAGCAGTCTGACTCCAGCTAATCCATGGCATGTTTGTCCTTGAGTGTTCGATGCCAGAATTTATACCAAAATACAGCATTAAAACTTATGCAAGACATTCATCTTACTAAAAATTTAATATTTTAAAATTTGAGAATCAAATTTGTACCATTTATTAATAAAATGCAGACTGAGGGAAAATCAAAGGAGGAGATAGTCAGATAGAGGAATTTTTTCCTATTTTTTTAAAAGAAGTATGTTTGTCATGCTATTTTTTTGACATAAAGTCTCTTATTTTGAAAGAAAACAAAACAAAATGAGTGCCAAAAGGAAAACTAAGAACTACAAGAAGGTATTACTTAATTTTCCTAAGCTGTGTAGGGAGCACAGACTTCTGTAAAATATGTAAACACTATGTGTCTCTGAAGAATTGAATTTCCAAAAATTAAGTTTTATTTCCTTTCATTGAAGAAAAGACGTTCTGCTGTCAGCTGCACAAGGAAAAACTACTGCTAAACCATCTGTTCAGTTACATTTCTGGGTGTTGAGGGTAATGGACTAGTTGCAGTTCATTGCTTAGCAGATAATTAAGCATCAGGTTATTTAATTATTAATATCGGTTTCTATAATTATTGAAATTAGATCTAGATTTTAATTCCCATGCAGGAGAAAAGCCTGTTATACAGAATAGGCTTCCTGTAAGGTATGCAGATGGATTTATTGGTGTTGCAAAGCCAATTGTTTGTGGTGGACACAATATACAGCAAATGTTTAACTACAGAAACTATGCTGTAGCCCTCAAGGGAACACCCACAGAAAGTGCAATGGGAGACTCCATCAGTAGCTCAGAAATTCTGATCTTTGTGGCTACAGGGGGCAAAGGACAGTTGAAATATCCCTATATTTAATTTTCATTTAGAACAGGTTGCTCTTCTGACTATTTATCATCTCCAGCAAAATACTAATCACAACAGCTGTGGCTCCTTCTCAGCACCCGCACCTTTTCTGGACTGAAACTTTGTTGACTCCAGAAGCTTTTCTGCATTCAGAATCAGCCCCACCAGCTCACTTTTTCAGCTGTGTAGCACAAATAGTGTACACTGATAAGGCACTGACATTTATTATGCTGCACTGGTTAATTTGCAGTAACATGTATTTTTGGCTTATCTCCCTTGTCCAACCAACATGTCAATACCCAGCAATTTTATAAAAAGTGCATAGGCTCATTCGAAATGCAATGGAATATTTTTATGCCCTTGAATGTAATGAATCTGTTTATTTTTTTCCTCTTTCTCATCCTGCTGAGGTAGCACGGGCTGCCTGAGTGCACCCTAGCCTTTCTGTGGCACTACTCTCTTTTCTGTTGCTCCTCTTTTGTCACTTTTCTCCTGTACATCTGGAAGGCAAATGAACTCGAAATAACACTCAGAACTCTGTGCAAACCAACAAAACAGGGAGCCTGAAAACATTTTTGACATTCTCAGATTCTCTGCATTGTGAAAGGACTTAAAGCATTTGTCAAACAGAAGAAGAGACAGACAGTCCACACTCCTGTCCCCGTTTTCCAAAAGGTGATGAGCAAGATAGTGTCTTGGTTTAAGACAGGTTAAGGAAAACACTTGGGAATGAGCAAAGGCATGGGAACAAGGAAAAGGAAAAGGAAACTTTAAATAAAGGCACACATGCTTTCTCCATATGCCCTGCTCACTGCTGGGGCCTGGATCACCCTCACTGCCAGAGGTTGTGGGCCCCTGTTCCACAGGTGCCTTGTTCTGCAGCTGTTACTGAGGTCAGTTTTCCCAATTAAAAAAAAAAATCAATTAACATCTTCTTGCAAGCAAATATTTTCCTGTCAACCAAGCAGACAGATACAGATGCTAATGTCATCCATTCTGAGGAAATCACTCACACATGCCACTATTTTCCTAGGATAGGAGGGAGCCAGGGGTCAGGTGCTCTTGTCTGAAGCACAGTGAAGACAAATAAGGCACACAGGCTGTTGCTGCAGTCCTCTTACAAAAGAAATTCAACATCTTTCTTAAATTAGTATGATTTGAAGTACTCATCTGCTTTCAAAGCCCGACTGTCAAACTTCCCTTTCCCTAACAGTGGCTCATTCTGTGCAAATGAAACTGGCAAATGAAAGTTGTTATTCAGTTAATGTAACTGAAAATGTTGTAAAATTTATTGAGTAAATTATATGAGAAGTTGACCACACATTCTAGCTTGGGTGTAATCCTTTAATGTCGAGTGAAGACACAATATTGAAGTATTAGATTTTTCTTAATACCAGCAAAGATGTGTCATTCAGTGTTGACTGGGAAGCCAGAACATTCAGAGAAGGTTTTCACTGAATGCTTCACAAGTGGCTTTGCTGTAATTAACCTTAGCATGCCATTTCCTTAGCAAGTCCAGGGAGTCTGCAAAAGGTTTTCTCCTTGCAAAGGCAGAGCATTCACAATCTGCTCAGTGATCTCTGGAGCGAGGAATCAGACAGAGCCACCAGGAAGGTGCAGAGCCACAAGGAAGTTTGTGAATGAAACTCTGCTGCTGAGGAGGAGGTGTCCAGCAGGTCCCCAGAGCCACCTGGAGCTGGGGTAGCACTGGCACAGCGTGGTGTCACCACTGCAGAGAGAGGCTGTGGAAATCTGCTTTGCCCCAAAGTGTCTAATCTCCTTTTTATTTGCCCTCAAGAGGGAGGTCCCCTGGAAGAGTGGCTCATTCTGCAGGCCTCCACACCACTGCTATGGCCATGACTGTTAATCCCCTTGTCCAGTGTGAAAAAACTGTAGTATCAGTCTAAGAAAATAACAAAGACAAGGGAAAGGGAAAGGGAAAGACAAAAAGGTAACATTTTTTCACTGCCCATCTTAAATGTCACAAATGCAAGAAAAAAGCACTTAAAGGTGCTTTCCCCCTCCAGCAGGAAAAGCAGTGGAAGAAGATGCAGTATTTTATTACAGGGTTTTGCAGTACCGAAAACCTTGGTTTCTGTTCCAAAATCCCATTAACTCTTTCTGCACTAGCTCTGTGCAATCAGTCATATGAATAAGGCTGCACAGGCCCCAGCATGAGCCTTGGGAGTGACAAGGTCCGAAGGTGGCTGGAAATGATCCAGCTAAAGGTACCTCTGCAAATCTGGGAGCAGTTCTGCACCACAGGCACCACTGACAAAGCTGAGCTTTCTCCAGGCAGTTACACAGGCTGCAGAGACAGCAGTGCTCTCCTGAAATCCATCAGTTCCCTCTACCCAGTGAGCCTTCCTCATCTGCTCTTCCCAGTGCAGCCTCCTGGCACCCAAACACCACTTTTCAGTGACAGTCAGAGCTCTGTGGCCACTCAGAGCACTCTCAGAGCAGATTCACAGAGGCAAAATGAAACAACATGCTTGATGTTTCTTGCAGAGGTGCACTCACATGGAGGCACTGTTCCATTAAAGACTCTTCTTAGCCAACCAGCCCTGAGGAACTGCCCAATGGCCTTCCTGGGAGATGCTTTTTTCCTTACAGGAAAATGAAAAAAAATCTAAGAATGAAAAAGTCATTTTTTTCCACAAGATGGAACGCAGCATAAAGGATAAAGCCACGATCTGGAAAGGTAAAAGAACACTCAAATAGCATGTGCAGCTCAGCCAGACATGTCTGGCAAACGGTCTCACAGCTGCCTCCAGCTCTGAAATGAGCTGTCAGGTTCTGAGCTCAGGAGAGCCTTGGAGAGCCTTTGGAGAAACTGTTCTGTTTCTTCTGTTCCAGCCACAGAGAGGACAAAGGGAGTCACTCAGAGCTCACTAGCTGAATTCAAAAGCCAAAATTTGGTCAGGCTGAAGAAAAAGACACCGGTACTGTCTTTTTGATTCACCAACCCCAGTTATCTGTGGCTAATACGCTCCCTGATAGAAAGAACAAGTGATCCCATTGGAATCTGTCATAGAGATCAATTACACCTGTTTTTTATTCTTTTTATGGAGGCAATGTCAGCTTGCACAGCAGTCTGCTTACAGCAAAACAAAACATGTGAAAGAAATCCTCACTGACAGCAGACCCACCTGAGATGGACTTGTCCAGGCCAAAGAACTTGTATGTCATCCACCTCTATTCAGTGAGTGTGATTATGCCTAATTGGAAAATTAGCTGCACGTTAACATCCAGGCACTATTAATGCCAATTTACATTATCTCCATGCTGGCCTTGGTTCAGCTCATTTTCCAAGAGCTGGCTGTAAACACTCACTTCCAAAAAACCGCACTTTCTTTGACTGCAGTTCCCTCTCTTTTTACTGCCATGTTTTCCTGTCTTCTCTTGATTTTTCATTTCAGACTCACCAGTATCACCTCCTGCCTGTGTCATCTCCCATCAGCAATGCTGGACTGGCTGCTGTGGCTGATCTGCTTTCTGGCAGCTCCATCCTCACCCACACATGTGCCTCTGCTGCCTGCTGGCCTCAGCCTGTGCTTGGCTGTCTCAGGGCTGTCCCCAGCCTGTGCTCCAGGGACTGCTTTTCACTGCAGCTCTTCCTGTCTCCAGTGCTGCTTCCATGGAATTCACACCCCAGTTCTCTGACAAAGCCCCGTCATAACCCCTGCACATCTGTCAGTGTCCTTACACACCTCTTCTTTACTCTGACTGAGTTTGCTTCTTTACCATGGTCTTCATCCTCTACTTGTGTACACACGCTCCTTTAACTCACCACACCTTTCCCCCCCACAGCTGTCTCCATTTTTCCATTCCAGCAGCAGCTTCTCCCTTTCTTTGCCGAATTGCCCTGGATGTGAGTTACGTGTTTGTTAAATTCTTATTGTCTAAAGGAAACATTCTGGTTGCTAAGCAATGATTTTTCTCTTTATTAAAATCTGAAAACAATTCAGATTTTCAAATTTAGTCAGGGATCATTTGTGAGCAAGACAAAATAAGTGCTTTTCCTTCTGCTAACAAACAGCAACAGAGTGCCCAGCTTTACTGATGTTTTTGTTCCTTACAAAATAGAATCTAATGCAGGTGCTGTCGGTTTTAGCACCACTGTAATGCTACAAACAAGAGCAAGTTTATCTGATAGAGGAATTGCAATGTCACCTGGTCTTGGCCTCTCTGGATGTGCTCCCTACAATTGTTTTTACTGTAGTATCTGTAGATGTGTAAATGCAATGCCAAGCTCTGCTGGAACTGAGCCTCAAACTTACTTTGGTATAAAAATTGAATAATTGCATAACTTGGCCTTTCTAGTTGGGAATCGGGGCCAAGCAGTGTAGGTTTCTCGTCTGAGATGAGATTCTCTTTATGTCAGACCCATGAAAACCCCAGGCTAACAGAGCCTCACCATTACAATGAAATGAGACTAGGAAAAGTGATTATGACGGGATCCCTGTATAAATACCTCTAAACCTTCCCTTTGCTCAGAAATAACCAATTCTTCCCTCCCCTTCCCCTGTGCTTGTTTCTATAACTGTTCCTGAGACACTGCTCAAGGGTTTGAAGAAATCTTGTCATATACTGACTCTTGTCACATGCCAAGAGTCTGGATCAGAGAATTCAAAGGGAACAGAAATTTGTGTCTCTCCAGGCAGAAAACGTCCCACAGACAGAGAAAAGAGCAACTCTGAAGGGAGAATGCCCAAGGGTCAGAATTCAGGAGTCGTAGCTGAAGGCCCTAAGGCTGCAGTAATTTGCTCATCCTGGAAGTTACACAGTGGCTGACTCCACCAGAAACCAGGTGTCGCTTTATTCTATTCTCTCAGGGCTAAATGCAACAGGGATGCAGAACAGCTGGGAAAAGTGTCAGCAGATTCCAGTGTCTGTGAAGAATCCCATCTTAAAGGGTCTTTGATGTGAGCACTTTGTGTGCTTTGAGGTTTCTCTCCCACCACTCAGGAATGCTGAGGTTTTTTTTCTCATAGCACTTCCCAAGGGTTTTATTTACCTTCTTTTAATTTTAATTTTGTTTCTCTTAAGGGCAGTGAACTTGAACAAATACTTTCTTACTCATGAGACGGTCCTTTGTGTCCTTTTGCAGCCCCTTCCTATGTCACTTGATGTCACATGTGTAAACCACCTCTGTCTCTCACATCTCTGCTCCATAAAATATCCTCAGAAGCAGAAGGAACTATGACCAGAAGAAAGCATTTCTATGGAAAGTATATTGCAATTTCCTGCACTGGACAAAGAGGGGCTGCAGGTGGATGTCAGCTCCATCATGGACCTCCCAGGCAGCTGGGGACTGCCTGCCTCCTCATGCTCTTCCTCACAGTCTGTGCCTCACAGGGAACGAGCTCAGGCCCCTGGAACAGAAATTCAGCTCTTCTTTGACTTTGATGCTTGTTCCTCTCACATATTCTCTCTCCCAGTTGCTGCTCAGTGATTTTTGTCCTTTCCTAAACCCGGGATCCACCAAAAAAAATAACTTGCCATGTAAACCAAAGTAGTTATGTTATTAAAAAGATTTTGAAAACAAGCTTAGAATTTGGCTACAGTATGAGTTCAGAAGCCCTATTTTCATAATCCTCGTACTTGGTGTAATTATGGAGTATGAAAGAAAAGGGAATGCCAAGATGCAATATTTTTTCTGGACTTTTACAACCCTGGTGGACGTTGAAGACACTTGTAGCTTCAGAGACTTGTGTATGAGGTTTCAGACTCAACAGGACAGTCAGTAAGAGAACAATAATAAACCATTTCTTCTGAAACTGCTCTTCTAAAATCATATCCATAAAAGTGTCTCGTTCACTTTCATTTCTGGTGTCCCTCTTTCTCTTCCCAACCTGTGTCACCTGTCAGTAAAAAGAAGAAGAACTGTGCAATGTGAATAATTTTAAAACTCTCAGGAAGAGCTCAAGTTTCAGTCACTCTGCCAATCCATAGATACACCTATCATCTCTTAGGGAGCAGCAGAATAAAGGTTAATTAGCTGCACACTGGCACAATTAGTATGTAATATTGGATTTTTAGCACAAAGAAAGTAATTTTCTTTTAAGTGCATCACAGTGCTCATTTATGAACAACTTACTTTAGAATGTAAGCTATCTGGCATGTAAGAGAAATATGAGTTAGGATACCAATTCCAGATAATTCATCCTGAGAGCAACAGATTCAAGAGAAGACATTCAGAGTGGGAAATACAAATCTCTGGGTTTTGGCCAGTGTATTGCATTCCAAAGAAAGCAGAGCCACAACAAACACTTTTATCCCTCTATGACAATTTTCTTCATCTTGTTTGTCAGGATACAACTTTCCATATACACTGCCTGTTTAGCAACACAGAATCACAGAATGGTTTGGGTTGGAAAGGACCTCAAAGACCAGTCCCAACCCTTGCCATGGGCAGGGACACATCCCACTATCCCAGGGTGCTCCATGCCAAATCCAGCCTGGCCTTGGACACTTCCAGGGATCCAGGAACAGCCACAGCTTCTCTGGGCAACCTGTGCCAGGGCCTCCCCACTCTCATCATAAAAATTTTCTTCCCTAGGTCCAATCTAAATCTACCTGCTCTTGGTTTAGAACGTTTGGCTCTTGTTTCATCATTAGAGACTCCAGTAAATGGAGTAGTAACCTCAGTCTGTTGGGTTGGGGTTTTATTCTTCCTTTGCTGCTTTCTTTGCCTTTACTTGAAAGACTTTCCAGATGAGTTTTCACACAGTATTTTTAGTGGAATCTCATTGCAGCTCCACTCTCGCCATTTCAGAGGGGTCAGCAGTGCTGTGTCATAGCCTTTCTAGTCCATGAACTTCATTAATAATGACTATTTCCATTTCTTTTCACACATTTTTATTTTGGTTCATAAAGACTGTCTTTCCTGTCATATTTTTTTGCTCCCCTCACCCAAATCAATTAACATCAAATTCACTTTGTAAAGTGATCGCACATTTGAAATTTGTGTTCACATTCACTACACTGAAGGTCCATCATTCTTCCAGCTTTCCCTTGAATTGTTGTGATGTTGATTTCAGAGACGAAAAAGGTTGCATGCAAATTAAAAAAAAAAGGCAAGCAAAACCTATTCATAGCTAAAGAATATTGTAATAATTATTAAAGATATTCAGAAGCTGAGAGCAAGAACCCAAATCTGATTCTCAATGCAGTATCTGTCACCAACTACTAACTATAACCCCCAAGAATCACTGGAGTGAGTAAATGGGAGCTAAATATTGATGGACCAGAAGTAACTCTGTTACTATAAATTGCTAAAAAGCTGCTGGCACTTCATTAAAATTAAAAAAAAAAAAGGAGAAAAAAAACCCAAACAAAAACCCCAAAACTCACTTAGTTTTAAGAAAAATGTTGCTTATTCTGAAGCATTTTAGTTTTTTCTCAATGCCTTCTACCCAGCCAGTGTCCACCACATGCCCACTATGCAATATCTAATTAACTGCAGCAATCAAAGATAAGAGGGGAAAAGTTTGTCATAAAACTCAGCCTTCTGAAAGAATGTTTTTTGTTAAAGACTCCAGTAGCTCTTTCTGATTAAATCTCTCTCCTCCATTAATTCCCAGTTCTCATAAATACTATGCAAATTCATCCTTATTGCAGGGCCTTGTGCTGACTGTCAGTTCTTGTCATGGTGAATGTGTTTCTTTATCTTGTACTTGATTGAGTCAATTCTGAATTCTGCCTATTCATTTGTTCTACTTCTTCTCCATTTTCAGATTTCTCAGTCATAACTACAGTGTCACAACACAATGCTCCTGACAACTGACTCCTTTTTACCAAATTTCACGTGTTTTCAAAGATCAGTTGTGCAACTTTCACTTCACCTTTACTGCCTCACATTCAAATGACAGATGAACTTTTATCAGCCTTGCAAAATGTAAATTCAGCTCTTCAAGAAGCAATCAATTACAAACCAATCTGTATTTCCAACCTTCTTTTTGTAGCCTCTTCATCATATATTCACATTTCAGATTTGGAGAACAGTCAATGTATTTTGAGAGTACAGCTTCAGAGCCCGGCTTCTCCCTGTTTTAATGTAAAATAAGTACAGATAATAAATACAGCAAACACTTGAAGTGGTTTTCTACAGTCATCTGCCAGAGACAGATGGCAATGGTATTTGAAATTTCTTTCAATAACCTCTCTGCTTCTGTGGTTTCAGCTCAGGCACACCTGGTGTTGTTTAGCCTGTTCAGGGCATTAGTACTTTTGTATTTTACCTTTCTACCATCAAATGCTCAGGAATCACCACAGGGCACCCACTGATGCACATCCCTTTTACTTATTTTTTAGGTCTAACCCAGCTGCCTTTTTCAGCTCTGTCTTGTTCCTTCTTTACTTCCTGAGAGACTCCTAAATAAAATCCTCAACAAAGTGATTACAGCCCTTTGTTCAATCAAAAGCTTAGCAGGCCTTGAGGGCTGAGGGCCCGAGCTGGAGAGTCATGAGCCATCATAAACTGAAATAAGGAGTCATCAGCATGTCAGCAGAAAATGCCTTCAGTATCCAAAGCAACTGCCAAAGGGCTGAGCTTTCACTGAGCTCCTTAGGATCTATTGTGGAAACAGCCTGAAAGATTGTTGAGCACATTCAGGATTCCTAGAAAAAGCAGTTAAAAGCTGTAGAGACTGGGAGCAATAGAGTCCTTTTGAGAGGGGACACCAGGTCAAACACTGGGAAATAATGACCATGAGCAAAAGATGTGCAGGTGGAGACCAGGGGAGGCAGTGCCACAGCCTGGCTCCATTCACAGGGGCCTCTGACAAACCCTTCTACACTCATTTCCACATTTTACGTACGGTGCTTTGGATGTATTTCTTCCACTTCCTTTCTCCTATTTTCTTTTGAAGCAGAGAATTAGAAAAAAGGTAACAAGTATAAAACTTACCTTTTCTGATAAACCGAACACCACAACAGAGCGAATCTCTTGCTCTGCTTCAGTCTTCTCCCTTTTTTAGCCTGCAGGAATTGTTGGCAGGAAAATCAGTGCTAGACACCTATTTTTAAGCAAATGCCTGCTTGGCTTTATATTTGAAAAACAGTATAAAAGGAAAGATTAGTACAAAATGTGTTCTCAAAAGTATGGATAATTATGTAGATAAATAAATAGAGAGATACATAAAAGCTGTTGTTCCCTCCCTATGTTTCAAAAATGTTATATGCAAATTTAATACAATTCTATATTAGCCCCTGTCCAGTAGAAAATGAAATAGAAGAAATACTCATATTAGCTGCATATATAATGAAGACAGAGATCTAGTGTCTAGTTCAAAAAGGATGAAGTATGAAAATCATACATTAACATCTCAGTTACACATTATCCTGAAGCAAAATAAGCATTTGGAGAAATGAGCAGCACTTCAGGAAAAAGGAAGAAATTCAGGAAAGCAGTGATTAGACTGGGAGACACAAATATTTGAGCTAATATGCAGAGGCACTACAGGAGAATTTTACAGATGGTAGAGATGCATTACTGAAAGACTTAAATTCACTCGGTTTTCCCAAATCATAGGTGTTTGTCCATACCCTCCCCAAAATTTGCCAAAATGAAAGCAGCCAGAGTTCAACTGAACTCTGTGTGGGAAGAACCTGTCGCTAAGGCCCAAACCAACATGCAACTCAAAATAATTTCTGACTTAATTTTGTTTATTCAGTCAGCTACTTCTCTAACAGGTTTTCTTTAGCTGATGTAAGATTCCATTACCAAATTATTTTTGTCTTCCTCAGACTGTGTTTCTTGGTCATTAGTAATGTTTTTACTCTACTAGGAAAGGTAATTTAAGAAACAAAAGGAAAATACTTACATTAACTTACAATTTAAATTAAAATTGTACATTTTGTGTGCAAGTCTCAAATTGGACAGGACCAAATGCAGTTGGTAGTCCACAGGACCAGAATGTCCACAAATGAGAACTAATTCCCAGAGTTCTTCTGCCATGGCTGCCCATGCACACAAACAAACATAAACACAGAAAGACACAGCCACAGCACATCACATAAGGAAAATTCTCCACCACTTCACCTCTGTCCTTCACGAGAGCATTCTGAGGCACCACAGGTTCAGTCTGGTGGAGAGAGCTAGTGCCAAAGGCAGCTAAGAGGGCTTACTGAAGTCATGGCAAATGAATTCCCTGCTTAGGGCTCTGGAATTGATTCTGACTTCCCAGACAGCAGAGAAAGATTCATCAGTTGAGAGAGCAGAGCTGGTAGCAGTAAAGCAAATAGGATGTGACAGGGAAGGTGTATTGAGGAAATGAATTAGCAATTTCAGAATATAAAATGGATTGTTGGAATCAAAAAGGGCTCAGATGCACTCTGGATTTCATGGCTCAGTAGAAATGTGCAAGGAATGGAAACAAACTCCTTCGCCAAAGTGAGTGAGAGAGGAATGGTTTCTTTTTATGCATACACCGCACGTGCACAGGGATATTGTCCAAGCTGAAAATAACTGCAAATTATTGTGTGGATTAGGTGTTGATAGTCCAGAGACAGGGAAACCTTTTTCAGGAATCAGAGAATTAGAAAATCAGAGAACCATTAAGTCTGGAAAAGACCTCCAAGATCATTGAGTCCAAGCTTGACTGATCTCTACCTTGCCAACTAAACCAAAGCATTAATTGCCACATCCTGCTGTTTCTTAAACACTTCCAGGGATGGTGATTCCACCACTACCCTGGCCAGCCCATTCCAATGCTTGGCAACCCTTTCAAGGATGAAATTCTTCCTGACATCCAACCTGAACCTCTGCAGGCACAGCTTGAGGCTGTGTGCTCTTGCCCTGTCACTGCCTGGGAGAAAAGGCTGAGCCCCACCTGGCTACAACCTCCTTTCAGAGCTGATCTTGCCACTGTCATGGTCACTGGCATTACAATAACCACAACAGAAGGAGAAAAAATTTCATCTGCCTTTTGAAGACTGTAAAGGATGGCAAAATCTCTAGTCCTGCTGACAAAATATTGGCCATTGCCTTTCAAGCCTTTTCATATCTGTTCCTTAACAAAAATGAGCTTGCTGCTGTTGGCAGTCAGCATGCTGGAAGGGGTTAACACAAATAGATTGAGACACCAAAAGGCTCTTGCCCCACCAGACCAGCAGGAAATATGTCATCTGCCCTCCGGGCTCTCATATACTCAGTGAATATTATTTTGTCAGAAGTTGCTGGAAGACCTAATTTAAACCACCACTTGGGGTTTTTTTATCAAGGAGGAAGGGACAGCAAATCAAAAATGTTGGGGAGGACATGTCTGTAAGTCTCACCAAACAAAAAGGTCTGACCCTGCTCTGTCAAGGATTGCCAGAATAGTTTTCCTTATTCCCTGGAAGAAGACTGTAACCCAGCATCATGCATTGCAGAAAGTCTGTAGGATGCTTCCTGGGAAAACTGCTGACACCCAGTTCACCTGAAATAAAAAGTTAAAAGGGACATTTTTCCCTAGGACTAGTTTTACTGGCCTGTACAGTCCTTCTGTCATACACATATAAGTCGTACAGACTGTTACAGAATAAAAATCCAGATACATAAAAATGTCCATGGCTGTCCTGGTTGTGATCAGTGAAATGTTGCTTTTTAAAATTGCTGCTAATTAGCGAATAGTTCCTAATTTTCTGCATCACCCATGATTTGACACCTCACACAGGCTCTCCTGGTGTGCCCTTTCTCTTACACGAATGTCCAGGCAGCAGATACTGGTGCAGGGCTTCCAGCTGTGGGTGTTCCTCCTGGTACAAACAGAAGGAAGCCACTTAAATAATCTGCCCATCTGCCAACACATTAAGTAGTGAGAGAGCTGCAGAAGCTGCAGTCCACAGGGGAAAAATCAATGGAGTGTGCATTCAAAGCATGGAATCACACAACATTTGCACAGAACATTCTGTTTTCAAACAGAAATGTTTTCTGTCACACAGAAATATTTGCTATCAGGTGATAAAATAATGTGCAGAATTGTGGCTGTTTTCATGAAACAAACTGGACTTGTGCATGCAGACTTTGAGCAAGGCACTAAGGCAAGGACTACCAATCCCACTGAACTGGTAGCTTTTGACGCACTTGATATTTCTCCTTGCAGGATATGATAATACAGAATAACAGAATCATTTACATTGAGAAAGACCCTAAAGGGCAAGGCTCACCAGCAGCCCTTGGCTTTGCAGGACTTCCTGTGAAGCATCCCCTCGGAGCTCTTTGTTCTGGCCTCTGTGAGGACTGGATGGCTGGGATGCGGATGCCAGCAGGGAGGACAAGATCTGTCAACTGAAAGGGGAAGCGTGGGCAGCAGCTTCCAGCTCTGCAGCAGGCACTGCTGGAAGCCTGGCACTCTCCTGGAAGAGGATGGTCTCCTGAAGAGCTGTGTAAAAATAGCTGGCTGGCAGAGCGATTTTGGGGCAATGCACGGGAAGCCTTCCCTTGCATGGATGTGGGGGAAATCGGGAGCTGGGAAGCAATGCCCTGCATCCTTCCCATGGGAATGCAGGAGCCCTGACCGCTGGCTGAGAGCACCTGCAAAGCAGCAACTGACTGCCCTCTGCCTGCTGCCAGCTCTGGGGTGTCTGTGGGCAACATGAGTCTGCTGATGGACACTGCCTTCCTGTTCCCTGAGGGTGGCCAACAATCTGCCAGCAGTGAACCTGCTCCTCCCAAGGCAGCTGCTCTCACTGCTGAGACACATCAGCCAGCATAAGGGCCACCAGCAGAATGACCTGCAGCAACCTGGCTGTCTGCCTGGGGCCAAACCTGCTGAGCCCAGCCCAGGAGGAGCAGCTGGAGCTCCAGGCCATGCTGGCTGAGAACAAGAAGGCAATGCTGCTTTCAGCAGCCGGCTGCAGCCTCCCCAGCCCCTGTGAGCCTCGCTGCCCAGAGGCGCCTGTGCCTGGCTGCCCCCTCTCTCCAGCCAAGGCCATGCAGGAGCTGCCCCACAGCCAAAGCCTTCTGTGTAGAGGAGAAGGCTCAGCAGGGATGGCAAGGGCTGCTTGGCACACTGCCAGCAGCTAGGCCCAGAGCAAGGCTTTTCTGTGTGCAGGTGAAGCTGCTGGTGGCCTTTTTGATTGAGAACATGGATGAAATGTTTGCTGAGGAGGTGGCTGGCCTGGAGGAGACCCCAGCGCCCACAGACACATCCACAGGTATGATTCAGGTACAGAGGCTTGTCCCAGCCTGGGACTCAGGATCCCAGAAATCTCAGCACTAAGAAGACAAGCAGTGTAGGGCTCCCCTCTGGGTTTTATTTCGGTGTCCTTGTGTTCCAAGAAGTCGCTTTGCTGCACATGATTCTGCTTTCTACAGCTGGGACAGAAAGAGCAAAGTGGCCCTGAGGGAAGAGCAGAGGAGGAGCCCCAGGCAAGAAGTGATCGTGATGCATCCCCCTCTCTGCCAGATGTCTAGCAAGAAGATGGCAGAGAGGCCACAGTGCTGGAGGCCCAAAGAGCGGAGGTGTGGCAGCTGCACAAAGCCTGGCACAATTCAGGCCAGAGAGGTGGGCAGTTTTACATGCGGCCAAGAAACTGCTGTGCCTGCTCCCGACAGCACAGCCCTGCAGCCTTCCTTCCTGCCTGCCTTTTCTCTCTTTCCCTCTCTCCCCCCGGCTCTCTCTCCCTGCCTTCCTCCCCCCACACTGACAAATGCTAGTGAGAACTCCACAGGTTGCTTGCCCAATGCCTTAGGCATATGTTTCATGAATTTACAAAATAGTTGCAAATTAAAGCAGCAGTGGGGGAGCTGCCACCTTGAGAGGCCTTCTGCTCAGACCCCAGCTCATGCCAGCTCCCTCCAGTCCCTTTGGGGGCAGCTGTACTGTGTGAGAGGGGCCGATGAAAAGCAGCGTCCTCTCTGCAGAGCTAAGGGGGCGATTTGGCAATCACTCCCTTCCTCCTCCAGGCTGCCTCTTGCCACCTCTCACCTCCAGAATTTCTGCTTTAGGCACCTCCAGCTTTGCCTCCAAACACCCACCAGAGCTCCACAGAGTCACTGGCAAAGGCTGAAGTCCTGATGAGCCTTTCTGCTTCAACAAGATAAAAGGAACTGACATTGGTTCCAACAAAAAGGGACTAAGCCATGACAAGAAGGGACTTAGCTCATGGCTCCTGGCTTTGCCACTCTAATTCAACTTTGCAGTGAAAGGCTTGAAGGCTGCTATCTCCAGGCAGAGAAAAAGAGAAGGAAAGGACAGTGGGAGAGGCCTGGCCAGAAGACAAGGAATGTCAGCCAGGAAGGAAGCAGCAGAGGACACACCAAAGAAGACTGGAGGAATGCAGGAGGAATGCAGGCCAGGAAGCCAAGGTAGGGATGGCCCAGGCTCTGCTGCCTGCCTTTCTCTCCACACTACCCTCAGTCAGCCTGAGGCAGTGGCGAGGGCTACTGCTGGGCAGGGCTTGGCAAGAGCTCCATGGCAGCTCTGCAGGGGCTCTGCAGGCCTTGGCCTCCTCCATGCCCACGTGCTGAACCTCGGCTGGAGGACAGCTCTGTGTGGGACAAAACGGCCGAGGGAGAGGCTGTGAATATGGGGCAGCAGGAACCCCTCTCCCTCTAGTTCAGTTTCTAGATGTTTATAGTACATGTGTCAGGCTAAGGTTTTCATTGTAGAGGCTGCTCTTTCACATCATCTATGTCTACGGATAATTAGGTACTTATAGAAGCATATGCTGTTTTGTCACGTCTTTCCCCACATTCTGGAGCCTGACCAATGTGTTTGGATTCTTGCAGCCACACCAGACACTTCAGCCTCCAGTTCTCCAGCTGACAGAGCTGGTTGTGCAGTATCAATGGCCTCCAGCCCAGCACAGAATGCCCCTGAGGAAGAGAAGTCACCACCAGTGGATCTGGGTCTTGAAGTTGACAAAGTCAGTCGGGAGAGCAGGAGGTTCCTGTCTGAAAGATCTCCCTCTGGTCAGGTAATTCCATTGGATGGGAACCAAAGAGTCTGGACTGAAAACATTGGAACATTGTTTAATGTCTGAGAAGCAAAGACTTCTTTAATTTACTTTAATTTATTTCATTATTATTTATCTATATTTATTCTTGGTAAAGTAAAATTTCTAAAAGAGGAAATTAAAAACTTTCCCCCCTTAGTGGGGATGAGAGGTGCAAGTGTGTGTTGGCCACGTTTGGGTGCTCATTTTCCTGAGAAGAATCCTTCCTGCTGGGGCATTTGTGGTGAGGAAGTGGAAGCTTTGTAGGTTCTAAGAGGCTTTGTTTGCTGGGAAAGAGAAGAGTGTTTGGAGAAGTAGCACTGAAGGCCAAGTGTCCCGTGCAGGGGGGGGCATGCCAGAGGTGCCTCTGTAGCAGCAGCAGATGTGGGCTGTGCCTCTTTTGGGTGGGAAGGCCGAGGCAAAGCAAGGGCTGGGCTGCAGCTGCTGCTGCTGTGTGAGCCCTGCCATGGTGTGGGCGCTCCCAGAGCCGTGGCTGGGGCTGGGCTGCAGCTGCAGCTCTCTGTCCTTTTGCAGATTATTACACATGTTGGCCAAAGAATGTCTCTCTTTCTGTTGATGTGCTGACCCATTGCCTGCAGTACATTTGTGATTATGACTCAAGGGGAGAGTGGGAATTTTTGGATTTACCAATACCTTATTCCCAAGTGGCATGACTTGTCTTCTGTAATGTCACACACAGCAGTTTAGAGAAGCATTTTATTCCATAATAAAAGGAAATCTTGCAGGCTCGGAACCAGAATCTTTAGGGTTCTGATGGATGGGCTGTTGCAGAAGAGATGATTATTCTGAAACTTATCATAGTGAGAATATCTTTGTGTCCAAAGATAATTTGCTTCATTGTGGACATTTACTTCCTCAGTGGAATAGAAACATTACTTGGTTGTCTGGCTTTGCCTGTCTTTTGGCTTGTTGGTTTTTTTTTCCACCCCCCCAAATTTACAGATTTTTGCCCCTGGAAACGTGATCCTGGAAATACCCTGGCTGCATAAATGTTTGCCTGGATAACACAGATGGGGCAGCAGCAGAGGGCTCCGAGAAGCAGCACCTTGTGATGGGCTGTGTGAGTGGTTGGCTGGGGTTGCTGAGACTCCCAGGCAGAAATGTGTGCTTTGTCTGTGGGTTTGCAGCACACAGCCCTGGGCAGGGCTGGGAGCGGGCTCTGCCCTTGCTGGCAGCTGTGCCGGCAGCAAGGAGAGCCCCTGGCTTTGTGCTGGCTGATTTCTCACAGCTCTGGGATAAGGCAGGGTCAGAGCGTGAGGACACATCCCCTCGCTTGGTGTCTTCTGAAAATCTCCAGCCATGCCCAGCACATGCCCCACCTGCACTCAGGCTGGGCAAGGGAAGCGCAGCTTTGGGCTGGCAGCAGAGCCCCACACTGGCTCAGAACTCACTGCAGAGGCTGCTGAGAAAACTCCAGGGCTCCACTGAGAGTAGAACTCCAAGCAGGAGCAGCCCTGGCAGGAGAAATCATTCACAATGAAGAAAAGAAAGAAATTGTGGCAAACAGATGTGGGGATACTCTGTGAGGCTGATAAAATGCTCTGAATCACCCCTGCCTAGGCACGTCTTCTGCAAAAAGGTTTTGTTAAAATCTGAGTACCTCCCATGAAATACAGATTGCACTTTCCCCTTCACTTACCTTGCTCTGTGAGTGGAGACATTCTCTCCTTATCACTGAGAATTTTTGCCCTTCAGCACCTCACATTAGATCAAAGATGATGTACTGCCACTTGGCACCATCAATGAAAACAGCCTTGCCCTCGTGGCAGTGTTTGCAAAGTCTTCCCTCCTCCTGTCCCCACATGTGACAGACGGAAGCATCCCCTTCTGTGCAAACTGTGCCTGGGCTGAGTGAGGGCTCCAGGAGCTCAGGAGGTGCAAGAGCACCGCACGTGGGAAGGTTTAGCAAAGCTTCCTAAGCACCAGTAAACTCTGCGTTTGCCAGTCTTGCCCTGCAAGATTGTCCTACTCAGGAATGATCTTGGAGGACACTGTGCCTCCAGCTCACTCAAGTAAAGTTTGTTTTCTTCAAGGCCTGAATAGAGGAAAATGAAAATTGTGATTTTTAGAGTGAAATTTGGGGGTTGGTGCAGCTGGGTTTGCTCCACTATTTGCTGTGGAAAGTAAGGTAAAAGCTTTAAATTCCCAGCAGAAGCTGACCACCAGCCCACACAGACCTGAATGAGGCCCGGGTGGGCTTGCTGCACGTTGGTCCAAGGGAAAAGCTGGAACAAAGTCCCCTTTTATTGCAGATGGAGTCTGTACTGGTGCCTCCAGGGCTGTCTGTGGTAAGACACGGCAATCCAGCCAGAAACTGTGGATATGAGAGCCCCAGCAGCAACCTGCTTCTCCAGGGTGAGGGACGAGGCCAGCCCGAAAGCCTGGAAGGTGCTCTGGGCACTGGAGAAGGCCAGGCTGTCCTTGTGCAGGGATGGCCCTCAAAGGGGACCTCACACCTTGTGCTGCTTACCTTCCACAAAATGCTTCTTTTGTCCAGCTCTTGGAAAAGCTCCAGCCAGCAACAATTCCTGCTGCTCACACCAGCCTTTTCCAAGCAGGAGGAATTTCAGCAGCCGCCTGACAGCTTAGTGGCAGGAGAATAAATTACTCAGCTGAACATTACCAACTCTCTGTCAGAAGCCACATCCTCAGCCCCTCATCTCCTCCAGTTGTCTCTGACATGGAGGAAGCAGCAGGAAATCTCTGATCCTGGAAGGGAAAGCAGAAGGAGGAGAGGCAGTGGCCAGTCCCTGGGACCTTGGGAGCAGTGAGAGCCATCCAAAACAGGATCTGCTGGGCTGTGGAGATAAGAGATAATGCTCTCTGTGAGACTGGAGCTATCTGTCAAGGTGAGCATGGAAATCTGACCTTGCAAAACAGAGGAAAAGGTGTCCTTGGGTATTTGCCAAACTTGGAGGAGCTCTGAGCCACCTGGTCTAGTGGAAGGTGTCCCTGCCCCTGGCAGAGGGGTTGGATCTAGAGGATCTTTAAGGCCCCTTCCAACTCAAGCCTCTCTGTGAGTCTGAATTACAAACCCACAATGACAAAGAGAACACAGCAAACCTGTTTCCCTGCTGCATTATTGGAGGTGTCTGCAGTCACTTGTGTCACCTGGACACTGGTTTGGATCTGGAGAAATTTTCATGATCCCACAGTATTTCGGTGTGACTTTCCTGGTTCAGGGCCCCAAAAGATGCCAGAACAGATTATCTGCAAGCACAGAATTGGTTAAGCTGCCTGTGAACCTGATGGGAGAAGTGTATTCATGTTATTGCAGCGTTTACCCTGTACAGGTGATATTTGGTTTCCATTTTGAAGATGCAATGTTCTTGCACAATGCTTGTATATGCAGAAATACTGGCTTTAAATCCTAATTCCATCCTCACACAAGGATTTGTAATCCATAGAAATGTTTAACACGGAGCCATATTAGCTTTGGGCTTGGTGATATGGGTTGTTTAAAGTGTGTGATGAGTAATGGCAGCTCTAGCAAATACCACTCTTGTTAATTTGGGTCTGCCCTTTTTCAACCCTGTTGCATAGTGTTAAAAACACCAATCGCTTGTTTTCAAAACTTTTAAAAGTTTAATAGTAACAAAATGGTTTAAAAAATAGTAACACAATTAGAGTAATAACAATTTGGACAAATTGAATTAGGACAATATGAGACAATAAAAACAAAAAGTTAAGGACGTCCGGGTACCTTTATCCGGGCATCAGGAGCCTGAAAAAGGATACCCGTTAATGAAGGAGTAACCCTTAAAAGCAATAGCCTGTTACATATTCATACACTTCATACATGATGCATAAATTCCATTCAAATACAGGATTCTGTTTGGTCATACTCAACTTCTTCCTCCAAATCCTAACAGCGCCTTCGAGGCGGGAAAAAGTTAGTTTCTTCTGATAAGAAGGCAATAAATTCTTTTTCTCTGAAAGATGTAGGTGTCCTGTGGCTGCTATCTCGCTGCAAGTCCTTTCTTTTACACAAAGCATATTACATAGCATAGTTTCTATTTTAACAATTTTTATAACCTAACACTATATTTAACACAGTACTTAAGAGAATTAATACAGCATTACTTTCTAACACAATACATGTAATATTCATTTTAATATTTGCGAAAGCCAATCATAAAATACATGCATTTTTCACACATAGATATCACTTCTTTACAGCAGAGACTAAATGAAATTCCTTCATATAGATGAGAATTGTGCAATTCAGGCTGATTAAAGGGGAAGTTTTCTGTTATTGTGAAAGAACAATCTAGATAACCTGTTTGCTGTACATCCTGGAGGGGCTTTGCAGTTAAGAGTTGTTATAAATGATCAAATTGTGAGCCAAACTTATAAGAAAATTTAGCAAAGATTTATTAATTTGTCTGCCAGACCGAAGTTTGGTCATCCAAACCACCACAGCCAAAGAGACAGCATCGAGGCCAGGATCGGCGCTGGGTGAACACGGATCTGACCTCCCGAGTGTCAGTATCCCCCAGTTCACGAATGCTGCCTCACTCAGCGAGTTCTTACACAGTTTTTTCTGCCCGAGGCAGAGATAACCAAATGTTCTTTGTGTCTCTTCACATGCATCGCCTTGGCTTTACATGTGCAGAGGTGGACAAATGTTCAGTCCAGGTGTCTCGATGATATCAGTCGACTCCAGAGAAGCCTTGTATTCACGTGTATGAGGGTGGCGCTGTCAGTTATCTCAACAGATACAATGGGCGAGGCGATAATCACTCTTAGGTGGGCCCGGTGACCTGGGGAAGCCAGCAATTATCGGCCTGGAAACTTCCATTCTTACATTAAAACCCCGACGTTTATTTAACGTCCGGAACTAGATGTATATGAATAAGACACTGCTCCCGGCCAGGATGGTCTAAAGACATAGTTTGGATTTTACAATATTTTAATAGCATGAATTGTCTCTACTATATACTACAGAGTGAAAAGGAAAAAGACATTTCTCTTAAGAAGTGGCTTGAAAGAGCTTTTTGTATCACCAGAAGCAGCTACACTGATATTGACCTCCACAATTAGAAATTCACAACAACTACTTAGGTGACTTAATCTGGCCATGATTTTTAGCAGCAATGCCAAAATCTCATCAAATATGTTGCTATCCTTTAAACAAGGAAGGAGAGCACCAATACCAACAATTCTCATCAGTCTTTTGAGTTGGAAAGACCATTTAATTTATGCTCCCTTAGCTGTCAGCCTAAACACTGCTGTGCAAACCTTAGGTCTGTGTTGGACTTTATGAACTTCTTGAGCATCAATTCAGGTGCAAACCTGCTACAAAACCCTTCAGGCACCACACTGATTTAGTGTGGCAAGACTTCACTGTTCTAGCACAGAATTTACTCTACTTGCTCCTGCATGTGATAGCATGTGCCTTGCTATCTGGATGTGATAGGATTTTCCTCCTGTCCCAACAGACAACAGGGAAAAAGATTTGTTTCCATTATACCATTACATCTAAATCTTTGGTTTGAGAGCAAAAGGAAAATGTTCCTTTAAGAGGTAATTTCTGCCTGGACTTTTTGACATGAGGACAAACTGTGGTGTGCTGGCAAGAGCAGCACTGTCCCTGTGGGTGCAAACCCCCTGAAGGATGAACAGGCTGCTGTCACAGGGACCACACCTGCAGCATGAAAACCCACCGTGCCATTAACTCGATGCAAACTAAACACAAGTGACACAGCTCTGCATCCTCAGCAAGGACTTGCCTCTGCAGAGATGTTACTGACAGACTCAGCTCTTGTTTGCAAGTGCTGTTAAATTGTCACAGAAATCTACCACCCCTCCCTCTCTTGTCCTCCTTGGCATCCAGCTGCTGAGCTGCTGCTGCTGAGAAAGAAGAGGCAGAGTCCTTCAGGGCAAACGGGGACTTTCCAATGGCCAGAAACTTCCTCCTGTCTTTTGTTTTCAGTGACAACAGAGGGGTTTGTCTTCAGTCAGCAGGGAAACTGCGCCTGCCCATCACACCTAGGATCTGAACAACCTGGATTTTTATTGGTGTAAAACCCAGGGTGACCTGACCTTCTGCAGGAATGTGGAGAGAAGAGTCAAAAGGGATTCCTGGAACGCTGCAATAAGCAGATAGTGGTATTAAACATATATAGATAAAAAGGCATAAAAGCTCATAAAAGCACATGGAACTGATGTAAACCTAATAAAAAGAAGCATTTTTATCGTAAACAGTGAGGATTGCAGAGCACAGAAAAAGAAGTTTCTGGTGGGAGGGACACTGGTTTTAAAGGCAGGACCAGCTCTTGAGGTTTGATTTGTTCCCCATTTCAGAGTACAAGGAAGTCATGGTATTCCAGAGTAGAAGCTGGTGCCAAAAGTTTGAGAACAGGGTGTGATAAGATCACCAGAGTATTTTATCTGTATCTAGGAAGAAGCCCTGCAGAGCTTCTCTTTAGCTTTGACTGAAAGTAGAAGTTCTGTTTTTACCAAGAATTTTGATCTCTTGGTGGTTTGGAGGAAGAAAAAGAAAAAACAAAACCACCTGAAGTCTACCTTGAGGTGAGGTGTATCACAGAGGACTGAGGGCTCACCAAGGCAAGAGACCCTCCTGTGATTTAAACTGTTCTTTCAATAATAACAATAATTTCTCAGTACATGTTGATCTCAGCAGGCACTATATTCTCTTCTCTTGTTCAGGCCTTTCACATATCACTAAGGAAAGGGGAGGCTGTGTCATTACCATTTGGATTTTAAATTCTTCAGAAGTCAAAACTGAATTCAAGTCAGGTTCATTAACACTGCAATTTACTTACTTCTAAAATCTTGTAGCCCTTTATATTTACCTGGAGATTTGAGCTCATTCCTTGACAAGAAGAAAAGACTACATATGGTACTAATCCTTTTTTTGATATGAAACTGTTTTCAACAGAAAACAGGGGAAAACAGCTTTGAATACATCTTTACTTGGAAGAAAGGCGGCTGCTGCAGTAAATACTTACCAGGACAAAAAGGCATGAGCTGTCATTCTTTATGTTGTTGTGTGTGCATGAAATACCGTTACTAAGCCTCTGTTTTCAAGACTATAAAACACACATGCAATGAGAATCTCTATTTAATCTCCTCACCAGTACAACTTATGCTGGCTTCTAAGAACCCTGTTTAATTATTTTAATGCTTCAGTCATTCCTGTAAATGTTCAAAAGCCATTAACCATAGCATTCAGTCTCTCACACATGTTTGGTCTTGAAGGAAAACTTTTTTACTATTTTTTTTTCCTATCTCTTTTAAAACTCACTGTGTTCAGTTAATATCAAGTGCTAGAAATCCAAAGCATATGGGAAAGCACTATTTATTGTAGCAAACATCTATGTTGTCAGAAAATGTCCTTTAGATAAAATCAGAATTTCCAAGGACTCTATCCTCTCCCTCTCCCTTTCTCTTTCCTTTTCCTACTTTTTTCTTTATCTTTTCACTTCCCCTTTCCCATTCCCTCTTCACTCCTATTGTCTCTTTTTTTCACAGAGAGAGGTTTTTATAACCCGACCCCTTCAAAGGGATTTACCAGCCCTTCATTAACTCTGCCAGGTGCTGTTTGAAGGTGTTCTCTCCGTTCTCTGAGAGGCATCTCTGCACCATCCTGCCCCTGTAGACTCTCTTGCTGTCACAGCAGAGGCTGCCACAGCACTGCCAAGAGCAACTGTGCAGCCAGAGCTGCAGAATTTGTCACTGCTGGCCTGAAAGTGCCAGCCCTGGATGGAAATATCAGTAGGAGCTGACGCTCTCCCTCCCCGTGCTGACAAATCCCTGGAATCCCCCCTGCTGGGCTCTGTGGCAGCACTGCCAGGGGAGGCAGAGGATGTGACAAATCCTCAGGGACACCTCGGGCTGGCTCTGGGCAGCAGCACCTTCCCTTGGCCCATGGTCAGTTCTGCAGACAGGTATGGCCCCGCTCCTCAAAGCACTCCTTGCTTTTTGGGCGAAATCCCTTCAGCTTTAGTCATTCAAGGCTCTGAAAGGGCCCAAAAACTCAACCCTCTTTTTCTGAAAAAGCAGATGATGGGCAGTTCTTCAGCCCATGGAATTAAAAATAAATTCCTTTGACCTAAGTAGCCTCCAAGTACATATTTTGTGAGGGAATTACTTTCCCACACATGGTGCACTTTGCCTCTTTCACTGCTAACAAAATCCCAGTGTTTGATGCAAACAGCCCCAGGGTATTTGCATGAATAGCTCACAAAATTGCTCACAATCAACCTCTTGAGAAACGCAAAGTGTGTTTTCTAATGTAACCAATTAGCTTAAGTTTTGAATGTTTTGCATTTGCAACTGAGGCCCTGTAAGCAATTCTAATTGTTGTCAGTAGGTGAGGTACTTCTGAACAAAAAAATAAGTTTTACATGGCATTTTGTAATGGATAATGGTCATAAAAAAGAATGGATGCTTGGAGAGTCTGTTATTATAATGTGGTATGTTCAAGGTGTGACGCGCGTGCGCGCACACACACACACATACACACACACATACACACACACACTCTCTCTCTCTCTATCTCTCTCTGTTGTACATAGAGAGTGTACAACATCTCTTCTTTATACTTTGGTTTTACAAATACATAGTTCTAAGAATTTATAACTTTTATTTAGCTTAAAAGCTCAAAGACTAAATTAAACACCTCCTGGCCCTCCGTTCTGATCATCCAGGGCCATAGGGTGCCACTTCAAAAGGTATTTTTCAGACAACACTAACAGACACAGGCCCCAAGGCACTAACCTGCCCTCTTTGTGTATTGTCAGCAATAGAAATTAGTTCCTTCCAGTTCCCAAATGTCAAAATTTATGTATTTTTGCATGGAAACTATGATTACTTTTGCTGATGTTTGTAACATTTCATGGGGCCAAAGATGATTAAGGTTTCTGAAGTTTTACAAAAGAGAGATGCAAATGTCACAGCAAGCATAGCAAGGATGGAGGTTTAATCAGCCTGAAAAACCTTCTCTTACTGAAGTATCCATAGAATCACAGCTTAATGCAGAGTGCCCCGGTACCACCTCACCCTGTCCATGAGCCATCCTGGAAATGCAGAGCATGCCAGCCCCAAGTCTGATCCTAGTGCCCATTCTTATGAACAATTGTCTCCAAAGCCTGCAGCAGCACAAGCAAAGGTCCTGGCAGAGCCCATTCTGAGGGTGTCTCGGGGACCCTCCACATGTGTTCCGAGCACACAGGGACAGCAGGCTCTCCCTCAGCAGCAGGCTGGTGAGTCCCACCAGCCTCGTGCTGTCCCTGTCCTGCACCTCCTGTGCCCCAAGCCCAGGCAATGACATTGGGCGCTACCAGGGACACCATTTCTGCTTTGGCCAGACACTGCAGCGTCTCCAGGCTGCCCTGGGTCTGTCCAGCCCAGGCCGCTCCAGCCTGGGGCAGCCCTCACCAGCAGGAGAGCACAGCCCGGCTTGGCGCAGCTGCGCTTCACAGGAGTTGTTTTGTGTGGGGTGAAGCCCCACGGCTGCACCGGCACTGGGGCAGAGGGCAGGGACAGCACGGGGACAGAGGCCAGCCTGGGCACAGGCCACTGCAGGCTCCCTCAGCTTCATCGGCCACAGACGGTTCTGGAGACAGCAAAAATCCCAGGAAAACTGCAGAACTGGGAACCAAGGGGATAAAAGGGAGCTTGTGGGCAGACTTTAAGGAGAAAACCTATGAAAACCAACTCAGGTGGGCCCAAAGCCAGGTGGGAAGGGTTTACCAACATCAGTGTGTTCCTCCTCCCAAGGGAGAGGAGGAAACCCCCAGCAATACCATCACAAACCTCCCAGCAAGAGAGCCAGGACACTGATGGCTCCTGTGAGCCCCAGGCTGAGCCTTTGAGCTGTGGCACCTCAGGAAGCGTTGGAAGGGCCGGGGCAGCACAGAGAGGTGCTGGGGCTGTTTCTGTACTGAGTTCTCCTTGAACTGCTGGGGCTCTTCAGCATCAGCTCATGCCAGGGGTGTGTGACTGGCACAAGTGCTCTGGGGCTGACACCACCGCTGTGTGTCATTGCAGGTTCTGCACATACTCATAGCCCAAATGCACAGCATTTTAACAGGCACTGCCTTTTTTCTTTTTTATATTGATGAATTTAAAAGGTTTGATGATGATTTATTTGATTTAGTATAATAAACATACTGAAGTAAGAGGTTGGCACTAAATTTTGAATTGATACCATAATTATAGAATGTGTTCCCAAATGAAGTCAATTAATATCTATTATTTTCTACTCCCATTGCTTACACTGAAATTTGACTTGCACTCTATTCATTGCAAAATAAGAGACATTTTCCAAGCCTTCTTAACATTTATCAACAATGTTTATCAATCTTTTAATTTTTAACCTAATCTGCTCTTTGAGACCAAAATATATACCCCTTCTGAACAAAAGAAAAAAATTAATTTTCTCCATTTTAGATCACATTACATCTAAATTCCAAGTAAAACATGTCTGAGCTTTGTTTATCTTTTTCTGACTGTACCCTCACCACCAAGAACCTGACCTATTCAGAGGTATCATGTAAATGCCATTTGGTGCACCATTATGGACAGTTTGTGGAGTTGCAGACTGGTGGGGGGAGTGTGCACCATTATGGACAGTTTGTGGAGTTGCAGACTGGTGGGGGGAGTGTAAAATACTTACATCATTGTCAACTGCTCATGGCAATTGCAAACCCAAGCTTAACATTTCCTTGTCCCAACAATTGAGCAGCAACATTAATTCAGCTGCCACAAATCCAGAAATTGTTTAAACCAACACAAAATGTGTAATTAACAAATAGGCACCCTCATCATTGTTCTGGTGATTATGAACAGAAAATCATGTTCTACAGGAACTGGAAATGTGTAGGATGTGCAATGGAGAACATTGGATGTTCAGATGGCAGAGGCACTAGGAACAGGCAAAAAGTGCTGGTTTCAGTCTTATCTATCTCTATGTTACCTCAAATTTATGGACAAGAAGCACTTTGCTCCTATTTACAGCACAGCTGAGTGTGCAGCCCTTTCATACTATGAAAGAACATGGCTCTGTCAAGGAAATATCTGAACAGTTCATGAATCTGAAGAACAAATTGGCCAGATTTTCTTTTATCCCTTTCATCTCAATACTTTTGCCCTTTTGTAAGAAGCCACGCATTTTCTCTCCCCCCTCAGTGGCCGGGCTCATTTCTCTATCACCTGTCTGCTGTCACATCTTCTCCATGGACTTGGAGCTCCTCACCTCTGGAACCTTGCTCTGGCTGGGTTTGGGGCCCAGCCTGGCTATTTGTGACTTGCAAGCAGCACGTGCTTCTGGCATTTTCCGGGAAGAGCTGAGTGCAGCACTGGGAACGTTCTCCAAAGGAACCTCAGCCTCTGCCACGTGCTGCTTCCACGGAGCAAATCCAAGGTGCCGTGTGACCGTCGGCTTTTCATCAAAGCACTGGGAAGGCAGCACACAGTGTCCTGAAACTGAAAGGGGATGAGGGCTGACCCCTTGTTCCACCCTCCAGAGACCTGCAGGCACAGGGACGGGTGGCTGCACCTCAAACCACGTCTGTCAGCAGCACCCCGAGCCACAGCATTTACCCCAGCTCCCCTTCCATGGGCACTGCCCAGCAAAAGCCAGGATCAGCTCCTCTCAGGCTGTGCTCTGGGCTTGCTGGCCTGGAGGGCTGACCCTACACGGGTAAATGGGATTTAACCAGTGAGACACCAGTTCCAGGGTACCTCGGGGGCTGCATTTACACACCCTGATGTGTCAGTGCTGCCCAGTGACTCTGTGCTCACCTCACCCCCACGGAGATGTGTCCGTGTGCCAGGAACACACCTGGAAAAGTGGGCAGAGTGTGGATCCATGCCATGTGAATGTCAACTGCTCTAATTAATGGTAGGCCTGGAAAGATGGACTCCGTGATCTTGGCGGCCTTTTCCAACCTTGATCATCCTACGATTCTGTGATTGTTCAGGCACCCATTTTGGTCATGTTGCAGAGAACATAAACACAGCAAAAACCAGAGGATAAACGGGTAATTATGTTGTGTAGTCATTAATATCAGTTCAGCCTGATATTTCATGCTCTATGCCTGGTAGCAAGTTGAGGCATTTTACTATATCTTGCAACATTCTGTTTTAAGCTCATAGCATCTACAATATTTTCCAAAATTGGCCCAGTGCAATCTTATTATTATCACACAATCATCCAAGTTAAGGAATACATTTTTGAAAAGTAGGTCATTACAAAGCCCTTTATTGTACTCTGGTGTTGTCAAGGATACCAGTATTTATGGCAAATGCCTTCCATAAGCAAGCCCTGACTGCTCTAACAGGAAATAATCACAGAGACCAAGTTGTATTTCTGTAATTTGCTCCCATGATAAACAGAATGTCAGTTCAAGCCACAGAAGGTTTTGTAACCATACCATCTACACAAGATTACAGCTGATTTTGAGATCCATCTTGCTTTCAGTGCACTCGGAGTTCTACCTAGAAGCTGAAGGAAAACAAAAACTGGTGTGTGAGAACAGCACATTGATTGCTGGCAAACATTAAGGTTTCAATTCCTTATTAGAAAGGTGGTACTGGTGACCAATATTCTGCTTCATGTGTCCTCACAACTTATCTGGTGGAAGTCTGACTGTCCAAGGGAAGTTTCCTTACTTGTCAGCCAAATATCCTAATGTCCAACAGCTATCAGCAAACCTTAATCCGACTATTAAATAAAGGGAATTCCTCAATGCTTTTTTTGGGGAATTGGCTGTAATTCTGACTGCAGCTGTGTCAATTCTCAGAATCCAGTGCAGCATGACCATAACAGGCACCAAAATCCTATGGAAGAGCATCTAAGTCACAAAGCAGCACCTGGAGCCAGAGGGGAATTTCCCTGGAAGCTCAGAATGACTCCCCATAGGTCAGAGGGGAGTCAAAGCTGCAAGGTGGCACTGCTGAAAGGTGCCAGCAGCCAGCAGTGACCAGCGGCTGGGACACAAGGGGAGGCTCTGTGTGCTTTCCCTGCAGCCAGGTGCTCGCTGCCTTCTGTGCCCTGCACTGGATCTGCATTGGTGTGAGCCCAGCTGGGCACCGAGGGAACTGAAAACCAGCCTGGGAAACAGAGCAGTGAGCATGGCCCTCTGCTGCAAGGACACAGCCACAGAACAGCCCAGGGCAGGAGGCACCTCAGAAGGTAAAACTTTCTGTGGGAAGGGGAGGGAGCCTTGCTGACATTCCCTGGAGCCCTGTCCAGCTGCAGCTTGGGATCCTCCAGCAAGGGGGACTCTGCCACATCCTGGGGAGGTTGTTCCAGCAAAGGCTTGTTCCTACTGTAAGAATTGCTTTTTCCTGTTAACACAAAACCCCTCCCAGTGTTACCTGCACAGTTGCTCCCTGTCCTCTCCACATGGCTCTCTGTGAGCAGAGATGCTCTGTCCTCTTTGTATCTCTGCTCTAAATGCTGGAATCATATGATGAACCTCATGTTCACCAGGGAGAAAAGACCCAACTGCTCCAGTGTTCCCTCACAGCAAAGGTCCTCCAGCCCTTTGATCATCTCTGTCCCTCCTTTGGGCCCTCTCCAGTCTGTAAGGGCAGCAAGTGAGAACAAAGCACTGCAGGGAGAGGTGTCATCCCTATTTAGTGGAAGCACAAACTTGCATTCAGTGGATGTGTCCTTGGCTGTTGCTGGAACAGATCAGGAGATGTTTGGAGGAAGCAAGAATGGAAATGGAAAAGGAGTAATACAAATAAAATTAAATCAAAGTGTAAATAATAATAAAAGAAACTGAAATGAAAAAGAGAGAGGAAAAAAATTATCCCTAATGATACTTTACTCCCAAGAGTTTCTGACAGTGGAGCACTGTTACAGCTGGCACCAGAAAGAGAGGAGCAATTATTTCTTCAGTGAGGACTTTATCTATTGTGTCCACTTTGTCCTCCACTGCTCAGACTCCATTCAGGATCAGCAGCTTGTTTCTAAATCATACAGTTTTCCTTCTTTCCAAAAGAGACTGATGACACAGTGTTTGGTTATCAGTTTCCCTTGGACAAAGCAGGAGAAGCTTCTTCCTGACTGACCTGCATGGGAAGGAATGTGCTGTATAGATGCACAGTGCCAGAGGACCTCCACCACTCTCTGCAGCTGTATCACAGTGTAAGTTGCAGTTCTGCTGCAAAGTCTGGACAATTGCTCACAAATGAATGACCTCTCTTCATCACTGCTTCAATCTGAACATAATTTATGTTAGTCTTATAGAAAAAAATGTATAGAGAAAAGTAGTTTAAACTGCTTCTGTACTCTCAGTTGTTTCCTTACCAAAATGTCAGAGACTTTGCCCCTTTTCAAAATAAAAACAATCACACAGAAAGGATTGCATGTTCTCTCTACATACAGAATGTAGATATTTTCCCTCTTTGACAACTAAAAACTATATCCATTTCTCTTAATATATTTTTGAGAAATGAAATTAGACAATTAATATGTCATAATTTGAGGGAGCAACTTTGCTGGAACAAGAGAAGTTTGCTTGAAGGAAAAGAGCATGACCTAAACATTTCACACACTGGTATGCTGTCAACTTGGACTCGCCTCTTGGAAATGTTGTTTCTGCTTTCACTGTGTTGGTCAGAAGAGCCCTTGTCACTGTTTTGGAATGGATGTTCTTGTTCTGAGCAGGGAGATAAGGCTCACATTATTCAAAGGTAATCATAAACCCAGCAATTAAAATGTACCTTCTACAAAACAATAAATCCTTTTAAAATTTCTGTTGATATCTGAGCTTAACAGAAACAATGCAGTGAAAGGGAAAATACCCCAACCCTATGGTTTGCACACAGTCCAGTAATTATGTTGTGTAGTCATTAATAAGTTGATTACAGGAAGACCATAATTTTCACTGGCACTATTAAAACAGCACAGCACAAATTCTCTCAGACACTTTGGAACCAGGACATGGATGTCCTCCAGCAAGCACTGAGCTAGGTTTTGAATTCAATGATTCTGTAGTGATTTGTACCAGCTGAGTTTCTAGCTCATTGTCTTTTGTAATCTAGTTGTGTCTGCAATTTTCATTTTAATTAATTCCATCTCAGAGTTTTCTCAATATGCCTTTGTGAAAAATTCAGCTGCTAATCACCATTAATGCAAAGTTATCACTCTCACCACTGGGTTTCTGGGAACCCTGCATAGTTCTAATGCTTAAATATTCTAATGTTTAAACGCCTAATGTTCTAATGTTCAAATATTCATTCTGGACCTTTCAACAACCTGCTTTCTTTAAAAGAAGAACCAAGAACACTGAACAAGTACTAATAACTGT